>NC_051402.1:40597271-40604771 GCF_015228065.2 Penaeus monodon | reverse complement strand
GGGCCCCGAATGCAGGATTTTCTTATCACTCTGAATAGACTGTTTATGGACCCTGCTTTTTTTTTTGGGGGGGGGGGAGGGGAGAGGGATGTGTTATGAGACCGAATGTGAGTCCGTTCATTTGTTATCTTTCTTTATTTCTTTATCTGTTTTTTTTTGTCTTTGCTTTTTATTTATATTTTTATTTGTGACTATCTTTATTTTCTATATTTATTCTTTTTTTTTGTCTTTTGTTTTATTTATTTTTTATATGGTTTATCTTTATTTCTAACTTTATTCATTGATTGTCTTTGTTTTTATTTATTCTATCCTTTATTTTTTGTGTCTATCTTTATTTTCTATCTTTACAAATTTTTTCTCATTATTTTTATTTATTCTTGTCTTTATTTATTATTGTTTTCCTTCATCTTTATTTATTTTTTTATTTTATTTTTTTGTTGGTGTTTGGAGTGAGATTATGTGAGAGAGAGAGAGAGAGAAAGAGAGAGAGAGAGAGAGAGAGAGAGAGAGAGGGAGAGAGAGAGAGAGAGAGAGAGAGAGAGAGAGAGAGAGAGAGAGAGAGAGAGAGAGAGAGAGAGAGAGAGAGAGAGAGAAAGAGAAAAGCGGTTGGAGGGAAAGATAGACAGATAAATAAATGGAGAGGGAAAGAGAATGGGAGTGAGAGAATGTGAAAGACGATAACGAAAGAAAGAAAGAAAGAAAGAAAAAATCAAGACAAACAAAAAGCTTCATATATTCCAGTAAATGAAATCCAAAGAAGAGAGAAATCACTCTAAAAAGAATGAAAATGATACTATCAAAACGAAAATTTACATAATAAACACGCAAATACAGGATTGACACACTTACTGAAATATAGATAGAGATGACGATTTTTTATTTATTTATTTTTCTTGCATTTTTATAACAGAAATACAGCAAAGGATATAATTTCAATTACAACTCATTTAAATACGAATGATAATAATTATGTTTGTGTTTTACTCCCCCCCCCCCCACCTCCTTCACCCTTTCCCTTCGAAATGAAAGAAAATTATCTACATTTCCTTGTAATCATCAAAAGAAAAATTAATCGAAATATTTTCAAGTGCAACTGGAGGCCCTGCATTAAGGGTGACAATCCCTTGCACCTCATTGGGAATATATTAATATTTATTATATTATATGTATCGTCAAGCCTCCCCCCCCCCCCTCACCCCCTCGTTCATAGAGGGGATGTTAGATTTTGATGATGATGATGATGATGATGATGATGATGAAGATGATGGCGATGGTGAAAAGGATGATATTGATGATGATGATAGGACGATGATGATGGTGATGATGAGGATGCTTATGATGATGATGATGGTGGTGAGGATACTTATGATGATAATGATGATGGTGATACTATTGATGATACTGATGATACTGATGATGGTGATGATGATAATACTAATAATGATAATGATGAAGATAGGGATGATAGTGGTGATGATAATTATAGTGATGATGATTATACTAATGCTGATACTGATGACAAAGGTGACGCTGATTATAATAATGATGATGATAATTATAGTGGTGATAACAATAATGTTGATAATTGTAGTAGTTATAATAATGATAATGATAACAATAATAATGATGATTATGGTGTTCTTGGTTGTGTTGGAGATGATAAAGATTAAGAATATGATGATAATGATGATAGTAATGAAGATGAAGATGATAGTGATAATGATGATGGAAATATCGCTCCTGCTGCTCACAGTCGGTTCTCTGATGATGATGAGTATAGTGATGAGGGTGATAATTATGATTTCACGATAGTGACGACGATAAAAAATAATGGAACACATCAAAATAATAACAATCACAAAAGAAGGATAACAACAATGATAATAATCATAGAGATTACGACAGAAGTAATGATAATAGCAATGAAAATGATAAGAATGAGAACACCTTTAATGATGATAAATGTAACAGCGATAATAATGTTGCTAATGATTATGGCAAAAACAGAAATAGTAATATAGATATAGATATAATTTTGGTAATAAGAAGAACGATAATAGCAATAATAATATTAATAATAATAATAATAATAATAATAATAATAATAATGATACTAGCGGTGATGATAATTATTACAATTAAGACAACTAACAACTAACAACACAAACCGCAGTAATTAAACTAGAATAGGAATAATGATTATATTGATAAATGAGAAAAATAACATCAGTGGCAGTAGCGATAACAGAGGTAACAATAATCATGGTGATGATAATGGTGATGATGATGATGATGATATTAACTTTAACATTACCACTTCTACTACCACTGATAATGAAAGTAAATTCAATAAAGATAATAATAATAATAATGATAATAACAATAATAATAATAATAATAATAATGATAATAATAACAATAACAACAAAAACAATAATAATGATAATGACGATGGCACTAACAATAATAGTAACAATACTAAAAGTGATAGTATAACAAAAATGACAAAAAAAAAAAAAAAAAAAAAAAATAATGCTAATGATATGAATGATAGTAGTAGTAGTGATAAATATAATAGTAATAACAATAAAAATATATATAATACAATGATAATAACAGCAATATTACTACTAAGAGTAATAGTAATAACAGTCATAATAAATAACAATGCTACTACTGATAATAATAGTTGCAATAATGAAAATGATGGTAATGATAGTAGCAATAACAATGATAATAAAAACAATGAAAACATTTATAATGATTAAAGTCATAATGAGAATGATAACAATAACAATAAGGATGTTGATAATAATACTACTACTACCAAAAAAAAAAACTACTACTACTACTACTAATAATCATAATAATAATATTAATAATAATAATAATAATAATAATAATAATAATAATAATAATAATAATGATAATAATAATGATAATAATAATAATAATAATAATAATAATAATAATAATAATAATGATAACGATAATAAAAATAATAATGATACTGATAATAAGAATGATTATAATGATGATAATAATAATAACAACAATAATAATAACAATAATAATAATATTGTTAGCAATGATAATAATATTGATAATGATAACAATGATAACGATAATAATAATAATAATGATAATAATAATAATAATAATAATAATAATAATAATTACAAGGAATAATAACGATAGTAATAATAATAACAATAATTATAACGATAATAATGATAACAGCAACAATAAAAATAATGGTAACAATAATGACAACAAGAATAATCATAAAAAAATAAAACCAAAAGACACAGGTAATACTGCTAATAACTGCAATAATAATGGTGATAACGATGATGATAATAACAATGCTGATTATGATGTCATTGATGATGATGATGATGACGATGATGATGACGATGATGATGATGATGATGATGATGATGATGATGATGATGATGATGATGATGATGATGATGATGATGATGATGATGATGATGATGATGATGATAATAATAATGATAATAATAATAATAATAATAATAATAATAATAATAATAATAATAATAATAATAATAATAATAATAACAACAATAATAATGATAATAATAATAATAATAATAATGATAATAATAATGAGAAAAATAATAACAATACTAATATCAATAATAATGATAATAATAAATAATGATGAGGATAGTTATAACAATAATAATCATGATAATGATAATAATAACAATAGTAATAATAATAATAATAATAATAATAATAATAATAATAATAATAATAATAATAATAATAATGATATCAATAATAATAATAATAAAAATGATAATAACAGTCATGTTGGGAAAACAACAAGAACAAGAACAGTAACTATAACAATAATAATAACAACAAAAATAACAACAAAAAACTTAATGATATTGGTGAAAACGTAAAACTGGAGATATATTTGCATCAAATAATCTCGCGGAAAACAAAACAATAAAGATGAAGATAAGGATTAACATGATAACCTGAATTATGATAACAAGGAGGTGATAATTACAGTATACGTTATAATGGCATCTTAATGCTAGCGAGAAAGTTGATAAAAAAAAAACAACTATTTATTTTCGCTATAGTCCCGCAAAGGTAAAATATATGATTAGGATGTAAATGAGAGTGTATGTAAATTGGAGTGACAAGAAATGATCCGTTTTCCATGCTTTGTTATGTGTATTAGTGATGATGATGATAATGAAGTGAAAACGCTAGGGTATAAACGATGATGATGATGATGATAATGATGACGGTGGTTATGATAATGATGATGGTAATGATAATGATGAAATTTATCAATATTCATAAAGGTGATGGTTATGATCATGGTTATAATTATAATTGGGGTGGAAATAATGATGATAATGATAATGATAAAAATAATGATTATCATAGTGCTAATGATAAATAGAGAGAACGATAACCTAAAAGGTACCACCGGCACTCTCCGTGGAAAGGAACTGGGGACCCTACCACGTACTCACTCCAAGAGCATCACAACATGAAAACTACAATTAAGTATCATGCTGTGACCACGGCGGCTCAGACATGAACCTACCGTTAAAAAAAAAAAAAAGATAAGAGTAGTGATGATCGTAATGATAGTATGATTCGTGATAATGATGATGTTAATGACAATAACAGCTATAACGGGAAATCGATGATAATATTAATGATAATGATAAATATAATAAAAAGAGACATAATTAAGGCTGACATTTATGCAAATAGCAAAAAGATAATAAAAATGATAACTATAATAATAACAATAACAATAAGAATCAGACATAAAAACAAAATTCCATTCAAAAACGACCTCCATGAGTTGAAAAATGTTTGTCATTACTTACTGGTGATTTTACATAAATGATTTGGTTACAAAATACGGAGCGCGATTTGCATAAATACATTTTTGATATGCGATGGCGGCAGATAATGACATAAACTTTATTTGTGTGTTTTCCTGGTGTATCTTGATGTGATTTTTTAGAGGAAATGTTTTGATGAATTGACTTGAAAAAAGGTAAACAGAGTAAGTTCGATTATGTGTTTATTGCTGATGGAAAAAAAAGTTTATCTCCATCTCGACTGAAGAGAGAAAACTTTTTTTTTCCCACGTGTAGTTCATAATTACATAATTTTCTAATTACACTAGGTTTATATACAACCTATGAATATACAAATATTTTCATTCATACCCTTCGCCTCTTTTTTCCAGAAATTAAATCAAACGAAGACAATTGAGGTTCAACCCCACCGCACATGCACACACGCACTGGCCAAGGCGTGGCAAGAGACTGCGGAGCTCCGAGTGACAAGACCTTCCCTCACGCTCTCCGCCACACAACTGCCGACGTCCCTTAGCGAGGGAACTGACTGGCTCCTGATAGGCCAACGCGCATGCGCATTGCCCATTGGTCTAGCGCGGGAGTCTCCTTAGCGCTGATTGGTTGTCGTCCGCTGTGTGTGTTTGTTTGTGTGTTTGTTTGTTTGTTTGTGTGTGTTTGTTTGTGTGTGCGTGTTTGTTTGTTTGTTTGTGTGTGTTTGTTTGTGTGTGTGTGTGTGTGTGTGTGTGTGTGTGTGTATGTGTGTGTGTGTTTGTGCGTGCGTGTGTAGCTGATTGTGTCTCTGTGTGTATCTCGTTAGATTTCTTTTGAATAATTTGCAATCTGGTTTTCAATTATGCAGGTCACTACTGTCATTTTTTCCCTTTACTTCAAGATAATGAGGATGTCATTTCTTTTGGAAATTGCACATTTCCCAAAGATTATTTATAATTGAATATCATCGCTGTCCGTCAACTATGCCAATACATTTCCTTGCGCATCACGTTTACATTTTTTTTCTCCAATTTCCATGAAAATTCTTATAAAACTCATCTGAACTCTTAAAATGCACTGACAGGCGCAATTATATCTTTCATTGCATTTCTCTTTACCTTCTCTCTCTCTTTATCTTATTTTTCATCTCTTTTTTTCTGTTCTCTCTGTTTGTCTCGTTCTCTCTTTCTCTTTTATTTTCTTCCTTCCCCTCTTTCTCAGGCGCGCGCGCGCTCTCTCCTTGCCTCCTTTCTCTCTCTCTCATTCCCTCCTTATCTCTTTTCCTCTCTCCCTCTCTTCCTCCCTCCCTCTCTCTCTATCCTTCCCTCCCTCCCTCCCTCCCTCCCTATCCCTCCCTCCCTCCCTCCCTCCCTCCTTCATCCAACACTCAAATGGAAAGGCAAGAAGAGACGCGCATTAGACTTAAATGTTCTTTCGTGTCACAAGATTTTTTTCAGGGTCAATCTGGAGACGAAAGGGGAGAGAAGAGAAGGAGAGAGAAAGGATAGAGTGAAAAGGAAGATGGGAGAGAAAGACAGCGAGAGAATTAAAGAGTGAAGGAAGTAGCAGAAAGAGAGAGAGAGAGAGAGAGAGAGAGAGAGAGAGAGAGAGAGAGAGAGAGAGAGAGAGAAAGAGAGAGAGAGAGAGAACAAATAAAAAGAGAAAAAGAAGAGAAGAGAGAGAGAGAGAGAAAAGAAAAAGAGAAACGAGATGAAACTATAGGAAAGAAGGGTTGGGAAAGAAGAAAAAAAGAAGGAAAGAAAGAGGAAACGAGTAAAAGAAGAGAGGAAAAACACTGAAAGAATAAAAAAAGAAAAAAACTAAAAAACAAAAACAAAAGAAGAAGGAACAGAAACAAGAAATAAACAAACCGGTAAAGAAGAGAGGCGAAAGCCATAAAACAACGAAAGACGGAAGCAGAAAGAGGGAGAGAAGGAAGGAAAAGGGAAGGAGAGGAAGAGAAAGCAAACCAAAGGGGGCTTCAACCAGGAAATGTCTAGCGTAAGTGTTATTGAATCCGGAAGTCAAAGGGAGCCACAGCAGTGTTACCAGGTCAAAGACGCTGCCCCTTATCCTATTCAGGGGTCGTTGGGGGCAATTAAGGGACTTCTGCTGGCGGTGTCTGGTATCAATGGAGGTCAGTGTGGGGGGGTGGGGGGAGGGGATATGGGGGGGCACGGCGGCGGCGAAGGGTCTTTCAGAAAAGGGAGTTTGAAAGCCATGCGGTATCAGTCTCCCCTGGGTTTTAAATTTGTGAAAAATGAAGAACGAAAGAGAAAAAGAAGAAGAAAGAGAAAGAAAAAAATGAAGAAAGAAAAAGAGAAGAAGGGGGAAGGAAAGGAATGAGGATGAGGAGGAGGAGGAAGAGGAGGAGAAGGGGGAGGATAGAAATTCGTTGGGTTGGAAAAAAGGAAGAGAGAGAGTGGGAGATAGACAGGCGGACAGATAGACAGATGGATAGACAGACAAATGAAGATAAAAAGAGAGATTGATAGATAGATAAATAGACAGAGAGATAGATAGATAAATAGATATATATATATAGATAGATAGAGAGAGAGAGAGATAGCCAGAGAGAAAAAGAGAGAGAGAGAGAGAGAGAGAGAGAGAGAGAGAGAGAGAGAGAGAGAGAGAGAGA
>NC_051402.1:40574771-40577271 GCF_015228065.2 Penaeus monodon | reverse complement strand
ACACAAAACCACACAATATAATATATAAAATATATATATATATATAATATATATATATATATATAATATATATATATTTTGTATTTATATTGTATATATTTTATATATAATATATTTTATATATATATATATATATATATATATATATATATATATATACTATATATATATTATATATATTATATATTGTAAAAGGCTATCATCCTTAGTACAATGGAGAACAGAGGGTAGTTATACTTGTTAACGGCATGACTCTTTATTTCTGAGAGTTGATACCACGAAGTATAAAACACACAAGACTGTCTAGTTATAATCGGGCCGCGCGGAGGTCACGGTCAGCTGCCCGGAGAGAGGGCGGAGCTGACCTTAGCGCGGTGGTAGCTTAGCACGAACTCCCGGTCAAACGAGGTCAGATATAAAATGTGACCTCCGCCCTCGCTGAGCGGGTGGTTCTTTTTTGGGACATTTGGATCCACGTGAAAACAGCCACTGGTCCACTGGTAATAGAAATAAATTATCCACATCCCGTAACAGAAATAGAATTATCCACATCTTATATTGCCGGCACCTACTCGCGCCCCGCCCTCAGGGGCCTTCAAGGGGGACCTAACTTGGCTGGTCGTCTCGTTCTCGGCGTTGTCCTGGGTTTAACTTCGTGGCTGCTCGTCCTGTTGTCCTCCATCCTCCTGGTCCCTGGTGTAAATTTCTCGTCCTCGTTATCCACAAAGTCCTCGAAAATCTCGCACAGGTCCTCCTTGACTTCAGATTCGTCTTTACCTCCCCGTAAGTCCTGGCCCAGGCCTAACTCGGCGGCGTCCTCGTCCACACGTCCTCACAGATCTCGTCCAGGTCCTTCTCGCGTCCACACGTCCTCGTAATCTTCGTCCCGGGTCTACGGGCGTCGGGGGAGGGCGGCATCTCGGGCGGCTTATACCTGCGCTACGAGCTCCTGGAGTTGACCGGATCTGCAGGCGTCCGCCAGGCGTCGCCTATGCACAGCATTCTGGGGCGACTGGTACTTTTCTGACGAAAATCTTGGTCCGTGGGCCTATGGCGATCTTCGATGACGTCCTTCTCACAGCATCCTAAGGGTCCTCCTTCGGTGCCGTGTCGGTTCGTGCTAAGCTACCACCGCGCTAAGGTCAGCTCCGCCCTCTCTCCGGGCAGCTGACCGTGACCTCCGCGCGGCCCGATTTTAACTAGACATGTCTTGTGTGTTTTTAAAAACTTCGTGGGATCACCCCTCAGAAAAAGAGTCAAGCCGTTAACAAGTATAACTACCCTCTGTTCACCATTGTACTAAGGATGATAGCCTTTTACAATGGTGAACAGAGGGTAGTTATACTTGTTAACGGCTTGACTCTTTATTTCTGAGAGTTGATACCACGAAGTATAAAACACACAAGACATGTCTAGTTATAATCGGGCCGCGCGGAGGTCACGGTCAGCTGCCCGGAGAGAGGGCGGAGCTGACCTTAGCGCGGTGGTAGCTTAGCACGAACTCCCGGTCAAACGAGGTCAGATATAAAATGTGACCTCCGCCCTCGCTGAGCGGGTGGTTCTTATTTGGGACATTTGGATCCACGTGGAAAACAGCCACGTGGTCCACTGGTAATAGAAATAGAATTATCCACATCCTGTAACAGAAATAGAATTATCCACATCTTATATATATATATATATATATATATATATATATATATATATATATATATATATATATATATATATATATATATATATATAGATAGATAGGTAAGTTACACATACACATACAGCATATGTACACATACTTCCCGAATACCAGGAATGTCATATGCTAGCGTTTTTAATCGAAATATAAGTGTCCATAATAAAATATAATTCTGAAATAAGTAATTCATTTGAATTTATACCTGTATTCAAAATTTTTGCCAATAAATTACAAATCTGATATCGAATTATATATTCATACTGTTAAGTTAATGTTATTTATTGCGATATGTGCCAGAAAAACAACAAAGACATTGGTATTAATCATTAAAGTTTTAATTTATCTCTCAACCGGCAATCAAAGGCATTTTGAAACGCTACATGTACTTGATAATAAAAAATGTTTTATTATGATCCTTGGTTTAGAGAAAACGAAAACAACAACAATAACAAATATATGTACTTATCTATTTCTCTATCTATCTATCTATCTACACACACACACACACACACACACACACACACACACACACACACACACAATATATATATATATATATATATATATATATATATATATATATACATATATATATATATATATATATATATATATATATATATATATATATCTATATCTATATCTATATCTATATCTATATCTATCTATCTATCTATCTATCTATCTATCTATCTATCTATCTATCTATATATATATATATATATATATATATATATATACATACACACACACACACACACACACACACACACACACACACACACTAATAATATATATATATATATA
>NC_051402.1:40571647-40574671 GCF_015228065.2 Penaeus monodon | reverse complement strand
TTTTCTTTTATTCAATATCTTTAATTTTGTGTATCTTATTTTTGTTTTCACTTTTTTTAAATGTTTCTTTAATTTTTATGTTTATTTATTTCTGTATTCATTGCTGTGAGTGTTTGTTTTATTTTTATTTTCTTATACTAATATACATTTCCTTAAACATATCTATCCTATCACTTTCTATCCATCAGTGTGCAGATGGAGGATAGTCTTTATCCTTAGTTATTATTTTATTTAATAATCTTTTTATCATCATGTGTTTCAAGTGATATGTATTCACTGATTTATCTCGCTATTTATCTCTCTATTTATCTACACACCTTTTTATCTGTCAATGCATCTACAATGCTGGAAAGGGACTCATCAATCTATTTCATCCTTCATATTCATCTACTAAATTATGAGAGTACTGTGATTATACTTTTGCATCAAGTTATCTCTTTACGTATGTTTTGATATGGTAGAATATTATCTATCTATCGATCCATGCAGAATCATGGGTTCATCTATTTTTCAAGTGTACATTTCTGTATTTATATGTTCTAAAGGTGTTTATTTGTATCTGTGTATAATTTTCCCTCTCTATCTATGATTAATTAATTTTTGTATCCATTAATATAAACATTTACGCAACCTCTATATCTATTCATCTATTTATCGATCTATCTATGTTTGTACATTTACTGTCTATCGGTTAATTCATTTATGATATACTATAATTAATCTTGTGTCTCTCACTCTCGTCCAGTGTCGACTTGTGCATATCTCGTTCCATGCATCCGTTAATTAATTCAGAATCAGCTGTATATGAAAGCATGTTTCCTTGTTTATCAAGTAATATACAAATGAACTTGTCATCTGGAACTGAAGTGAAATGAAGGAACAAGTGAACTGAGCACACACACACACACACACACACACAAACACAGACACACAGACACACACACACTCAAAAGCAAAAACAAACACACACACACTCACACACACGCACACATACATACACACATACACACACACACACACACACACACACACAAACTCACAAAGTGAAGAATGCACGGAGAAAAACTCATACACCTAAGCATACATACACACACACCAATGAATAAAAAAAAGAAATAAAGGACGCACACACGTACACAGACACAGACGAATATAAACACAAACAAACAGACAAAATTACCCTTACCTACACACACACACACACACAAAACACAACCTTAGTTCCAAACCAACACAGGCACACACGTTTTTGCGCGCCTGTGTGTTCCCATATATATGATATAGAGCAAGATCCACAGAATAAAGTGAAAACCTATTCTTACATAACTGTTTTGATTACCTGTCTTTATCCATAGTCAATACCTCGATCACAATAAAAGGTGTAATAACAATAACACAGAAATATTATACACAGTATATACTTCGTTTCTAAGAAAATTGAGCTGGAAAAAAAAATATTTTTTTTCTCTTTATTCTGTATTTCTTCGTTGGTAAATGATATTTAATATTTGAGTGATATCCTGGAATTCTCATGTCAAGTCTGTTTTAATATCCGAAAGCCCTGTGATACTTTTTTGTCCAATAATATATTCACAATATTCCCTCTGCCATAAAGATGTACACTTTTGATAAATGGTTGTTAATGAGATGCTGTAGTTCACGATATTTTTTCTCTCCCTCCCGTTTCCTTGCACTTTTAAATCGAATTTTCCTTTTTCTATATCGGTATTGTAAGCCCTAAAAAGTTTGATCTCATTAAATCATTATTAAGGGAAAATGGAGACTACATTAATGAGCTTTTAAAAAGGCAGGATTCTTATTTTCATAACTATATTGATTTTAATTACTTACATAAATCTTTATTCAAGGTGTATATTTGGTTGTATATATAGACTGTATACTTTATTTTCCATCATTTTTCATGTTTCTACATCATAATATCTAACTATCTATCTATATATCAATTATCTTAATCATATTTTACTTTCTCATAAATATTTCAGTCTAAGATTTTTTTTCTGAACCTTACTTATGCAGTATTACTTATTTTTCTAGTTTGTGTATATATTTTTTTTCTTTGTGATGAAAGGATGGTTGATATATATCTTCTCTCTGATTACTTATTAATCCTTAATTTGCATTTGAGTCTTTGAAGCCCATTATTAACGATTATATATTCGTACATTCTTTGGAAAGGATCAGGAGGAGAGGGGAGTAAAGGTCTATTGATTCTACCACTAACTCAGTCTCTCTCTCTCTCTCTCTCTCTCTCTCTCTCACTCACTCGTTCTTTTCTTTCTCTATCTCTCTCTCTCTCTTCTCTCTCTCTCTCTCTCTCTCTCTCTCTCTCTCTCTCTCTCTCTCTCTCTCTCTCTCTCTCTCTCTCACTCTCTCTCTCTCTGACTCTCTCACTAGTTCTCTTCTTTCTCTCTCTCTCTCTCTTTCTTTCTCCCCCCTCCCCCCTTCTCTCTCTCTCAAAACAAATGATGTACAGTTCCTGTGTTTACTAAACGGAAAGAAGCAAGATAGGAAAGAGAATATATGAGCAATCTTGCCAAGCCTGAACACATACTCATAAGGAAGATAATCACAAGGCTTAAGAACAATTGCAAAGTGCAAACAAACTTGTGGATGTACAAACAAACGTGCATTCTTGCATACAAACAAAGGATAAATAAGCAATTCACACACAACACACACACACACACACACACACACACACACACACACACACACACATACACACACAAATAAACATAGACTCTAGACTCAATTTGCATCAGAACATATGCAAATAAGCACAGACATGCGGAGTAATAATAATGGAAGTCGCATACACTGTCTGCCAATATAATGTTTCCTCTGCAAATGCTTTTACCACAAAAAATATATGTTCTTTTTTCGCATGAGGCAAATGCTTTTATTTTCTTGTTTCTGATTTGAGAGAGAGAGAGAGAGAGAGAGAGAGAGAGAGAGAGAGAGAGAGAGAGAGAGAGAGAGAGAGAGAGAGAGAGAGAGAGAGAG
>NC_051402.1:40559147-40561647 GCF_015228065.2 Penaeus monodon | reverse complement strand
CACACACACACACACACACACACACACACACACACACTGATACACACACACAAGCATCCTAATACATAAATACATGCAAACACGCAAATAAACACAGAGGTACACACGCAAAAAATGCACACATGCATACAAACGTACAAATACATGAGTAAAAAAGTCTCAGTCTATTTCTGTCTTATCTATATGTTTTATCCATTTTCTTCTTAAAATCCTTTCTCTTTATCAATCATCTTATTGCCTTTCTCTTACCCTTTCCTGCTGTCACACTCTCCAGCCTTTCCTTGATATCTCAAGTTTATTCAAGTCTTACCTTCAGAACACCGTCACCTGCTTGCCTCTTGGTCTTTGTCTCTCCCTTTTCTCTCTGTTTTTTATCCATTTCCCTCTCTCTCTCTCTCTCTCTCTCTCTCTCTCTCTTCCTTTTTTTCCTCCTTTTATCCGTTCCCTTTTTCTCCCCCCCCGTCTATCTATCTATCCCCCCCTCTCTCTCTTCATCTCTCTCCCTCTCTCTCCCTCTTCTCATTTTCTTCCTCCTCCTCTCCGTTTCTCATTTTTCCTCCTCCTTCTGTTTTCACTTTCCTTGGCGTTCGCTCTAATCTCATATCTTCTTTACTCACAAATCAAGTATTCTATTGATCTTAATGTGAAATGAGAGAGAGGAAAAGAAGATAGTGAGGGGGGGGGGGCGAAAGAGAGAGAGAGGTGATGAGAGAAAAGGGGGGATGAGTAAGGGGAGGAAGGAAAGGTGTGAGAGAGAAAGAGGGGGAAAGAGAAAGGAAAGGAATGAGGGAGGGAGGAAGGGGTACAAGAAAGAATAAGAAAAAGGAGAGGAAAAGGAACAGGAATAACCGAATAAAAGTGGAGAAACGAAAAGCGAAAGAAAATAAGAATCAAACAAAATGAGAGAGAGAGAGAGAGAGAGAAAAGACGAAATGAAGAAGAAGAAAAAAAAAAAAAAAAAACGAAAAAGAAACAGAAAAAGGTAAAGGCCATAAAAAGGAGACATAGACGTAGAAAGCGAGAGGTGGGCGGAACCGAAGGAAACAAGGAAGCCATAAGCCAGGATCTCGCTCGGTGGACAATGGAGATCCTAAAGCGAGAGGAAGTTAATGCTGGAGAGAGAGAGAGAGAGAGAGAGAGAGAGAGAGAGAGAGAGAGAGAGAGAGAGAGAGAGAGAGAGAGAGAGAGAGAGAGAGAGAGAGATCGTCACTTCTTCTCTTCTTTCTCCTCCTCTCCTTCCCTTCGCCTCCTTCCCGTTTTCTTTTCAGGTTGGCGCGTTTTCTCCTTTAATCGTCACTTTTTCTCCTCTATCCTCCTCTCCCTCCTTTCGCCTCCTTGCCTGCGCGACGCCCGTTTTCTTTTCTCTTTAATAGTTTTTTTTTGGGCAAAAAAAAAAAAAAAAAAAAAAAAAAATGTATGTTTTTGTCTATTTTTTTAGTTATGTTTTTATTCTTATTTATTTATTTATTTTTTTCTTATGTTTTTAGTTTTTTATTTGTTCTATATTTTTATGTAAATACGCATTTTTTAAATTTTTTTTCGATCTTTAAAGAACAGATTTTATTTTTTGAGGATTTTACCGTCTTTTATATCTGGTCGAAGGAGAGTCGTAAAAAGGTATAAAGGATAAAGGAGAAGCAGAAAGAAAGAAGAAAGAGGGAGATGAAGAAGAAGGTTATGGACACTTTTCACTTTCCTGATCAAACACTTTTTTTTTCTTTTTTTTTTCGCACCGATTCAGCATCTCTTTTTATTGTTGTTAATTTTTCATTTTTTTTCTCTTTTTCGTTGGTGGGTTTCCGTTTTCTTTTTTTTTTTTCGAATTTTCTGTCTTGATTTTCTATCTTTCTTTTCATTTATTGAAAATCAGTATTTATTATTATTATTATCATCATCATCATCATTATTATTATTATTATTATTATTATTATTATTATTATTATTATTATTATTATTATTATTATTATTATCATTATTATTATTATTATTATTATTATTATTATCATTATTATAATAATAATAATAATAATAATTATTAGTATTATTATTATCATTTCCTTATTTCCCCTGTTATTTTCTTTCGGATTTTCCCTTTTTCTCTTCCTTTCTTTTTATCATCTCCGTTTTTTTCTTTCTCCATCTTTATTTCACGTCTTCTGATTTCTTTTTTTTTTTTTTTTTTTTTTTTTTTTTGTTTGGAGCGAAGATAAATTTCGATTTAGGTTTATTATCATTTTTTTCTTCCTCCTAAAGAAATCTTCATTATTTTTTTTTTCTAGATTTTATTTATTTATTTATTTTTCAGAAAGGAAGTATTCTATTGTCTAGGAAAAAAGAGAAAATGAGCAGGAGGAGGAATAGGAGGAGAAGGAGGAGGAAGAGGAGAATTAGGAGGAGGAAGAAGAAGAAGAAAAAGAGGAGGAGGAGGAGGAGGAGAAATAGGAGGAGGAAGAAAAGAAGAAGAAAAGGAGGAGGAGGAGGAGGAGAAATACGAGGAGGA
>NC_051402.1:40529147-40531647 GCF_015228065.2 Penaeus monodon | reverse complement strand
AGAGAGAGGTAGATAGATAGATAGATAGATAGATGGAGAGAGAGAGAGCAAGGACATGCGAGCGAGAGACGCTACACAATTTACGAGCGTCGAGAGGAGGCGAGGGGTTAGCGCCCCCTCGGATTTACGACAGGCTCCGAGCTCGAATGCCTGATGAGGTGAAAGCGCCTTCGGGGTGTGGTAGGGGGGGAGGAGGGGAGAGGGGAATGGTGGGGGATGTAGAGGGGAGAGGTGGGTGTGGGTGGGTGTGGGTGGGTATGGAGGTACAGAGGGGAGAGGTGGGTGTAGATGGGTATAGGTGGGTGTGGGTATGGGTGGGTGTTGGGGATGGGGGTGGAGAGGGGAGAGGGTGGGATGAAGATAGGGTTGAAGGATATGAATAGAGGATGGGTGAATAGGGAAAATGGGTGAGGACGGAAGGGACGGAAAGGGAGCAGGGAGATGGGGGAGATGGGGGGGCGGTGGAGGAGGCGGGGATAGATTTAAAGGGAAAGGGTGTAAAAGGATGATTGATAGGGTTGTAGGAGAGAGACAAAGTTGGGGTTTGGGGAGAGAGTGGGGAGGGAGAGTGAGGGAGAGGGGGGGGGGTGACGATTGTGTGAATGAAAGAGGAGGAAATGAGTTTTTCTTTTCCTTGTCGGGTTGTTTTTTTTCCGTCTGTATTTCCTTCTTGATATAAAGAAAAAGAAGCAAAGATATCTCTCTAGAATAGACACAAAACAACACAAAACAATAAAAACAACAACGAAAATTTGAAATCTCCCGTCCTCCAACATAGAAAGCGAAAATGACTTAGCCAACATAGCAATGAACCTACACACGAAATGACCCATGTTGGAGGGAGAAGTAACGGGGATGCGACACTGGGGGAGGAAAGAAGGGGGAAGGGAGGAGGAGACAAGAGGAAAGGAGGAAATGGAGAGAGAGAAGAGAGAGGGAGAAGAGAGGTGAAATGAAACAGAGGGAAGGAAAAAGAGAAGAGAGAGGGAGAAGAGAGATGAAATGAAGCAAAGGAAATGGAGAGAGAGATGAAATGAAGCAGAGGGAAGGAGAAGGAGAAGAAAGAGGGAAGGAAGAGGGAGTAGAAGAGTGAGAAAAGGGAGAGAGGGGAAAATAGGATGAGATACGGGATTGCGAAAGGGAGAGCAGGAAAGGGGTGGATGAGAGAAGAAAGAGAGAGGGATGGAGAATGTGAAGATAGAGAACAGAGAAGGAACAGAGAGAAAAGGAAGAAGAAGGAAGGAGAAGGAGAAGAGTGAGAGAGAGAGAGAGAGAGAGAGAGAGAGAGAGAGAGAGAGAGAGAGAGAGAGAGAGAGAGAGAGAAAGCATATACATATACACCCACACGCACATAGCCATAGTAATTAATATTTTTTTTTCTTCATCATCCATTCATTTTACAAAACCCATAATCTCATTAACGGAATTGCAATAACCCCTTCCTGTTTTTATCGATAAGGATTAAAAATATATTGCGTAGAGAGAATAGAGCATTATATGAGCGGATAAAATAGGTAGGTAGGTATTATATATATGTATATATATATATATATATATATATATATATATATATATATATATATATATATATATATATATATACATATATATATATATATATATATATATATATATATGTATATATATATATATATATTTGTATATATATATATATATATATATATATATATATATATATATATATATATATATATGTGTGTGTGTGTGTGTGTGTGTGTGTGTGTGTGTGTGTGTGTGTGTGTGTGTACGTGCGTGTACATTAATTTCTTTCTTTCTTTTTAGTCAACCGCCCACCCATCATCCCTCCAGCAACCAACCCCACTGACATCGCCCTATCTATCCCTCAACCCCGAGCCCACCTCCCCCATTCCCTGCAAACCCCCCCCCAACCCACCCCTACCCACCCAGCCCACCCACACTTCTCTTCACAAACAGGCCCGGCTAACGAGAGGGAAATGGGGGTGAGGGTGAGAGAGTGAGAGAGTGAGAGAGCGAGCGAGTGAGCGCGGAGGTCCATCACCTTTGGAGCAAGCGAGGTCGTTACTGCCCGTGCTCGTAATTAACTTCCTCCTGTTTGTGGATTACGAGCGCAGGGGGGTGGGGGTGGAGGGAATAGGAGGGAAGGGAGGGTGAGAGGAAGGGAAGGAGGGAAAGGGAGATAGGTAGAGTAGGTGAGAGGGAGGGAGGTAGGTAGGTAGGTAGGGTAAGAGGGAAGGAGGGAGGGAGGAACGAAGGGAGGGAGGGAGGGAGCGAGGGAGGGAGGTAGGGTAAGAGGAGAGGAGGGAGAGGAGGAGGTTGGAGGGAGGGTAGGAGTAGCTAGTTAGAAGGGAAGGGGGAGGAAACTAGGGAGGAGGGTAGGAGGGAGGGAAGGAGGAGAGGAGAGAGGAAGGGAAGGAAGGAGGGGAAAAGGAAGGAGGAAAGGATAGAGAAGGGAAAGGAAGGAGAAAGGGAAGGAGGGAGAGAGGAGAGGAAGGAAGGA
>NC_051402.1:40474147-40476647 GCF_015228065.2 Penaeus monodon | reverse complement strand
CATACACATACAGGCACACACACACACACACACACACACACACACACACACACACACACACACACACACACACACACACACAAACATACACGGAAGCACTCAAAAAAAAAAAAAAAAAAAAAAAAAAATTATGTATATATATATATATATATATATATATATATATATATATATATATATATATATATATATATATATATATATATATATATATATACACGTACATACACACGCATGCAAGCAGATACACATACTATAAGTAAACATACAAACACTGTCTCTGCCAAATCATCCTACTTGCCTACGCAATCATTTAATATCAATTTATTTGTCTTTTCTTTTTTAAATGGCCATTGTTATTCGGGGATTTATTTGCAGGATTAACCGCTAGGATTTTAGGATGATGTCTGTGGGGGTTTGCTGAGGGCGCCTTATCATTATATATGGGTTTGATGTTTTTTGTGTGTTATGGAAAGGGGGAAGGAAACGGTGAGGGAGAGGGGAAGTGAGGGAAAAGAAGAGAACGGGAGAGAAAGAGGAAGGGATGGTGAGAGAATGAGAGAGAGAGAGAGAGAGAGAGAGAGAGAGAGAGAGAGAGAGAGAGAGAGAGAGAGAGATTTTGAGAGAGAGAGAGAGAGAGAGAGAGAAACAGAAAGTAAGACATTGAAAGAAACACAGACAGACAGAGAAAATACAACAGAGAGAAAATGGTCAATAAACAGAAAGAGAAAAACACAAGTATAAGCAAACAAACAAACAAACAAACAAACTTATCAGACGCCAACCGACCAAAGCAGAAAAAGCCACAAAGCAAAAATCGCGTCAAAGGCCAGAAGAACAAAGGAGGCGAATCGTTAATCTTTTGCAAAACCTGGCGAATGACAACGTAGGAAATGGCTAAACTGACTGTGGAAAACAATCGATCGATTCTCAACGGACGAGAACAAGAACAAGAACAAGAACAAGAACAAGAACAAGAACAAGAACAAGAACAAGAACAAGAACAAGAACAAGAAAAAGAAAAAGGAGAAGAAGAAGAAAGAAAGAGGGAAAGAAAGATAACAGAGAGAGAAAAGAGAGGAGAAGGGGTGGAGAGAGAGCCTCCCGGGACCGCCAACCGAAAGGGCGTCGTGGAGCGCGTCTTCTCCTTATTGGTCGGTCCTTCGAGGAGTGTTTGCGGCCGTCGCTCTTCAGGTGTCCTTCAGGAGGCGCGCTAGGACTTCTTGGGGGATTATTCCAATGCTTTCTTATTCTCCTTTCTCTTCTTTCCCCCCTTTTTCATTTTTTTTCGGTCTTTGGTTCTTCTTTCTTAATTTTCTTGGATTTTTAAAAATTCTCTTTGCTTTTTTCTGGCTTTATTTCTGTTTTTTTTTCTTCGTCTTTCCTATTTTTCTTTTTCTTCTTCTTCCCTCTCTTCTTCTTTTTTATTTCCTTCTCTCCTGCTTTCCTCCTTCCACATTTCATCTCTTCTATTTCCTCCTTTCTTGATTTCCATTGCCTCCTGACGCCTTCTTTATTTTCTTCTTCTTTTCTTTCTCTCCATTTGTCTATTCTCCTATTCTCTCCCTGTTTCTCGTTCCTTCCTCTTTCCCCTTCCTCCTTCCCACTCTTCCCTCGTTTCTTCTCCTTTCCTTCTCTTCCTCTTTCCCCTTCACCCCTCTTTCCCTCTTCCCTCTCCTCCCTCGTTTCTTCTCTTTTTCCCTTCCCCTCTTCCCTCTCCTCCCACATATCTTCTCTTTTTCTCCTTCCCTTCTCTCTCCATCTTTCCATCCATCGTAAAGCGTTTATCTTTCGATCTCAATGCACTGAAAATGTAAAAAAAAAAAAAGACAAAAAAAAAAAAACGAAAAAGAAAGGCCTTTTTTTCTGTCTTCTTTTCGGCTTCATCTTCTTTGTTTGTCTCTCTCAATCTAGTTCTCATCTTTTGCTCTTTCCTTATGTGGGAAATTGAAAAGGAAAATGTATCTAATAACTATTATGATATTTATAATGAGGATTATAATAAGGATAATGCTGATGAGGATGAGGATAATTATGATATTGATTATAATAATAATAGTGATAATAATAATAATAATAATATTGATAATAGGAATATTAATGTTAGTAATAATAATGAGGATTATAGTAATTATTATAATAATGATAATAATGATACTAATAATGATAATAACCACAAAAAGGCAACAGCAGTAATAATGATGATGGTAATAAGGATAATAATGATGGTGAAATAAAATAAAGAAAATGAAGAAAAAAAATCCTAAAGCAAAATCCCGTTGAATTGACATAGAAAAAATGAAAACTTGAAATCAAATATAAAAAATGTCAAAGGATAGAAAAAGATGTAGAAAATGTGTTTTTTTTTATGTAAGGAAAAAAATGTTTTCACTTTTTTCCTTTTCCAGAAGAGAAAAGAAAAGGAAGCAGAAGAAGAAGAAATAAAAGTAAAGGGAAAATAAAAGGAGATAAACGATAAGAAAGAAAAGAGAAATTTGAA
>NC_051402.1:40446647-40454147 GCF_015228065.2 Penaeus monodon | reverse complement strand
TATACATACATACATATATAAAATAATTTTATATATATAATATATATATATAATATATATATATATATATATATATATATATATATAATATATATATATATATATATATATATATATATATATATATAATATATTATATATATATATATAATATATATATATTATTGTTATATATTTTATATATATATATACATATATATACATTATTATACGTGTATGTATATATAATATTTTATATATATATATATATAATATATATATATATATATATATATATAATATATATATATTTTGCTATAACACACCACACACACACCACACACACACGCACACACACACACACGCACACAAACACACACACACACACACACACACACACACACACACACACACACACACACACACACACACACATATATATATATATATATATTATATATATAATAATTATAATACAACACACAGACCCTTGTGCCACTCCTCTCCCCCGCAACCTACCCCCCCACACCCACCCCCCCACCCTGCGCATCCGACCTTCTCCTCAGACCGAAGCGAAGCGACCCATTAGCACCGGCTGTTTGCAGATCCTCCGCCGCTCGCTTAACCGGCTGGGCTGAAAACGGGCGGCCAATCCGGCTTAAATTTGTTTGTTCTGTGTTTTCTCCGACCCCCTGGCAAAGCGTGCGTTAAGGAAGGTTTCCGTTTCTTTGTTCTGGGATGAGATGGGGGTCAGGGGGACGAGCGGGGGGAGGGGGCGAGGGGGTAAGGGAGAGGGTAGAGGGTGGGGGGGGATAAGGGAGAAGGCAGAAGGGAGGGTAGGGATGAGGGGAGGAGGGAGGAAGAGCGAGGGGGTAGAGGGGGAGAGGGCAGAAGGGAAGAGAGGAGAAAGAGGCTGAGAGATGAGGACGAAAAGGAGAGGGGAGAGGGAAATGG
Organism: Penaeus monodon; assembly: GCF_015228065.2. Taxonomy (NCBI): domain Eukaryota; kingdom Metazoa; phylum Arthropoda; class Malacostraca; order Decapoda; family Penaeidae; genus Penaeus; species Penaeus monodon. Next base: position 40,453,214 of record NC_051402.1, on the reverse strand, counting down.
AGTGGAGAAGGGGAAAGAGGACGAGGGACGAGGGGGAGGGGAGGGAGAAAGAGGCCTAGGGCATGGGAAATGAAGGTTGAGGGGAGGAAAGTTTAGGGGAATGAGGAGAGGGAAGAGGTGGAGAAGAGCTGGGCACTGAGGAGAGAGAGTGACTGGAGAGAGAGGAAAAGAGAGCAGTTGATGGGAGAGGGAGAGAGAAGAAGGGAAAAGGAATCTAAAGGGAGAAGGGAATTGTAAAGAGAAGAAAGAATGAAGGAAGGAGAGAAACGGGGCTGCAGGAACGAGAAAACTGGAAGGATAGAAGATTAAGAGAGAGAGAGAGAGAGAGAGAGAGAGAGAGAGAGAGAGAGAGAGAGAGAGAGAGAGAGAGAGAGAGAGAGAGAGAGAAAGAGAGAGAGAGAGAGAGAGCCTGAATTGGAAAGAGAAATCAGAAATAAAGAATGAAAGTAAGATAGGGAAATGAAGTAACAGGGGGAATGAGATGGGAGCCAAAGAAAAGAAAAGAAGAGAAGGAGGAGGAGGAGGAGGAGGAGATGAGGGATTGGAGGAAAAGAGGAATAAGATATATGATTAAAAATTGATCAGGAGGAGATTGAGGGGAAAGGAGAAAAAGAGGAAAGGGGGAGGGGGTTAAGCAAGATTGAAAGATGGAGGAGAAGGAAGACCAGGGATTATGAGGGCGACTTCAAACGGGGGGGAGAATGAAAGGGGAAGGAGAAAGAGAGGAGAGGGAATGGGAGGCGACAGGTATTGAAAAGAATTAAGAGATTCTACGAGAAGAAAGAGGGAGAGGGGAGGGAAGTGAGATTGGGACAACGCAAGGGGAATACGTAGGACTCGAGGGGAAACGGGAGGGGACGAAAGGAGAAGGAAATAGGGTAACGAGGGAGATATCCTGAGGTATTGTTGCAAGTTAATTGTGTTAAAAGGTGGAGGTGGAAAGGGGAGATGAAGGAGAGAGAGAGAGAAAGAGATAGATAGAGAGAGAGGGAGAGATAGATAGATAGATAGATAGATAGAAAGATAGATAGATAGATATAGATAGATAGATAGATAGATAGAGAGAGAGAGAGAGAGATAGATAGATAGATAGATAGAGGGGGGGGGGAGAGAAAACACAAAAGAACAAACGAAAACAAAGAAACAAGGCAAACCTATACAAAAAGAGAGCAGAAAATTTGTCTAAATAATGAATTCTTTTTAATAAAAAGGAAGGAAAAGAAGAAGGAAAAAAGTCGTTTTCCTTTTTTGTCTTGCGTGCTCAAGCTTCTACATTTATTTAAGTAAGAGCGCTCGCATACCCACAAACTTACTTAAGCGCACACACTCGCATACCCACACAAACACGCACACTCTCACATATAAACACACACACAAACACCTCCCCTCACACACAAACACACACACACACAGACACACACACACAGACTCACATGCACGTCTCCACACACAACCTCCCTCCTCAAACACACACATAGAAGCACACACGCGCACCCATACCAACACACGGAAACAACCACAACCACACGCACCCACGTACAGAAATCGCATTGCCGACCCCCAAGCACAATGTTGCACGAGGCAGGAGACCGAGAATGTTGCAACAAGGGCAGTTCACAATGGATGGAGAGGATCGGTCCTTTATTGCATCGTTTGTGTGTGCAACGGAGGATCGAACAGGACACTCGATGGGGGCGTCCTCCTAGATGATAAGGGACAGAGGGCGTGGGCGAGGTTTGTGGGCGTGGGCTGGTGGAGGGAGATTAAATTCGCGAATGCCTCTCGCTCGGTGTATACAGTCGGTGTGTATAGGATGGAGGCGAGGGAGGATAAGGAGGAAGAGGAGGAGGAGGTGAGAGGTGAGGAGAGGGGTTAAGAGGAGAGGAGAGGAGAGGGTAGAAAGAGAAGGGTTAGAGAGGAGGAGGAGGAGGAGGAAAGAAGGGTAGAGAAGGAGGAGAGGAGTAGGAGAGGAGGAAGAGAGGGGAGGAAGAAGAAGAAGAGGAATAGCAAGAGGAGGGTTAGAAGGGGCAGGAGGATGAGGATGAGGATGAGGATGAGGATGAGGACGATGATGAGGATGAAGAGGAGGATGAGGATGAGGATGAGGATGAGGATGAGGAGGAGAAAGAAGAGGAGGAGGAGAAGAAAGAGGAAGGTGACAGGGAGGGAAGGGTTTTTAGATAGCATAACTATTAGAATGAAACACTGAGATTAATAAATATCCCTTTTACATATATTTGTGTGTTTGTAAGAGTGTGTGTCTGTGTGTGTGTGTGTTTGTGTGTGTGTGTGTGTGTGTATGTGTGTGTGTGTATGAGCGTGTATGCGTGTGTATGTGTGTGTGTGTGTATGAGCGTGTATGCGTGCGTGTGTGTGTGCGTGCCTGTCTCTTTGTGTTTGTTTGTGTCTAAGAACGGACAAGAGAGAGGAAGAAAGACACAGACAGAACAGGGAGACTTTGGCAGAACACCAGAAATCGATAATGCAAATGTCGATTTCCTCAACTGACTGGCCTCTTCTCGCAGATGAAGTTTTCTCGCCTTCAAGAAGGTTCGCTCCCGCTTCCCCTGAAATGGCCCTGAAAGTTGCACGTGACGGGCAATGATCAAAATTCTCATGCTGATGTTCGCCTCTTTAACATTTTGAGAAAAGCAAAGAAAGATAAATTGTTCGTATGATGTGAAAGGTTTAAGATTTCTTACGAAACAGCGTTAAAGTGCGATGGAAATGTTCATTAGCATGTTTAAAGAATGAAGGATTGTAAAATAACTTTTGTAACATTCGAAAGAGACTAAAGTACCTATTTTTAAATATTTGATTGATTGATTTATTGATTTATTGATTTATTACTATTATTATCTTATCTATTATCATTTTTTTGATAGACTAATGCTTCGTCACAAAACAGGAAAGGAAAAATAAACATAAATAGATTTACGGCAAATCTGATACTGAGAAGATTAAATATAAAAGATATCGATATCATATCTATCTGCGTCCATGCATGTGTGATACCTTGTACATACAAACATGCACGCACATACACCCAGCCCCCCCCCTCCCCCTACACATATAGCCACTACACATACACAAGCACACGCACACATAAATATTAAGCAAAAATGGAACTGAAACAGCCAACCCTACCGAGAGTTTTTCTTTCTTTCTTTCTCTCTCTCTCTCCTTCCCTCTCTCCTTCCTACCCCCACTCTCTCCCTCTCTTCTTCCCTCCTCCTTCCTTTCCCTACCTCTCCTTCCGTCCTCCATCCCTCCACCCCCCCCTTCCCGCCCCCTCCCCTTCCCAATCCCTACCCTCGTCTCTACCTCCCTTTCCTCTCTCCCTCTTTCTCTCTCCTTCTCCTCTCTTCCCACTCCATACCCACTCCTCTCCGTATCGAATGGCCATTGTGGACCATCGTTAGGGATCTCGACTGCGAACGGAAACAGAGCAACAGGTATTTCAAGTTTCGAGGAACTGCTCACTGGAATATCTGTGCGGAGACGATGCCAGAGGGTGTGTGAGAGAGAGAGAGAGAGATAGCGAGAGAGAGAGAGCGAGAGAGAGAGAGGCGGAGCAAGAGAGAGAGAGAGAGAGAGAGAGAGAGAGAGAGAGAGAGAGAGAGAGAGAGAGAGAGAGAGAGAGAGAGAGAGAGAGAGAGAGAGAGAAGGTGTTATTTTTTTTTTGCTTATTAATTCAGTTATTTGGTTATTCATCTTTGATAGCCATTTATCCATTTATATATTCATTTATCCACATTCTGAGACACACATGATATAGACACACTTTCAATCTTCATTTTTTGTTCATCTACGTACACATAACATATAATTTTTTTTACTATTATTGTCTATTTGCATTTTTGTGGTCATATATTTCTTAATTTCTTATTTCTTTCTCCTTTTTTTCTTTTTCTTTCTCTATTTTCTCATATTTTCTTGTGTTTATCTCCTAATTTTTTACTATCTTTGTATATCTTTTCCTTTGGTATTCCCCTTTTCAGTTTTTTTTTTTTTTTTATTATTATTTTTTTTAAGGTTCTTATCTATTCTTATATTTTCGTGTCTTATCATATGCTTTTCATTCTTTTCCTCTCTTTTCCCTTCTGCTTTTCTATTTCATTCTTTCTTATCGTTTAGTGTGTATTTCTTCTTCTACACTTTCACCTCCCAAAGGGTATACTATTTCTATTGTTAATATAGTGTCATTATCAATATTGTTATTGTTTTAGTTATTTTCACTGTTACTACTAATATTATTATTGTTACTATTGTTATCATCATCATCACCATCATCATTACTATTATTTTCACTGTTATTATTACTATTGTTATTACTATCATTATCTTTGTTATTTTTGTTAGTAGCAGTAGTATTGTTACCATTATTACCATCACTTTTTATTATCATTACTACTTTATTATTATTATTATTATTATTATTATTGTTATTATAATTACTATGATCATCATTATCGTTGTTATTATTACTGTTATTATCATTATTATCATTATTATTATTATTGTTATTATTATTATTATTATTATTATTATTATTATTATTATTATTTTATATTATTATTATTATTATTATTATTATTATTATATTATTATTATTATTATTATTATTATTATTATTATTCTTATCATTATTATTATTATTATCATTATTATTATTATTATTATTATTATTATTATTATTATTATTATTTTCATTATTATTATCCCTATTACCATTACTATTACTGTTATTATCAATAATTTTTATATCATTATCATTATCATTATCTGTGCGATTATTGTTATCATTGTCATTGATATGAATTATGTTATCATGTGATTATTATTAATTATCATGATCATAACTATTACTATTTTTAATATCAATAGCATTACCATTATCATTATCATAAGATCCTATAGTTGTTGTAGTAGTAATGGCAATAATAGCAGCTTTAGTAGTTATTTGTCGTTGTTGTTGTTGTTATCAATTTTTACAAAACAATCAAACAAACAAACAAAACTTCAAACCACAATGAAATTTAAAAAATAAATATTTAGTGTTACTTTTCTGCGAATTCTTATTTGTCTTTATATTTGTAGATAAACAGCTTTTTCCGCGTGGAATTTCTTGCCGAATCCGATTACAACCGCCCCCCCCCTCCTCCGAAAAAGAAAATAAACTTTCTCAAGATATAAATCTCTTTCTTTGTCTAACTTCTTCCTCCGTCTCCGCCACTTGTTCTTGTTCTTGTTCTTGTTCTTGCACTTCTCTCTCTCTCTCTCTCTCTCTCTCTCACTCTCTCTCTCTCTCGCTCTCTCTCTATCCCTGCTCCTTTTCATTCCCTCCCTCCCCTGCCTTCTCTCCCTCTCATTCTTGCGTGTGTGAGTGTGTGTGTGTGTTCTTGTCTGTCTGTCTGTCTCCTTCTCCTTCTTTTTTACTTCCTATTATCCTCTTCCTCCTTCCCTCTCGCCCCCCACCCTCACCCCCCCCCTTCCTCCCTCTCTGCCTCGTCTCCCTTTCCTCCGAGGCTCACTTCTCCTTAGAGCCACTCCACTCTTAGAGCCACTCCACTCTTCTAGGTCTTCCAGTCACCTCTCGATCTTACTTTATCCAACGGCGTCTTCCAGATTCCATTTCCCTTTCTGCCAACTTCCCTCCAAGTCCAAACAACTCAACGACTCCATTTACCTGTCTCCCCTTCCTTGTCCCTCCCTCCCCTAGCCTCCTTCCCTCCCTCCCACCCTTCTTCCCTACCCTTCCTCCCATCCCTTCCTCCCTTCCCTCCCTCCCACCCCTCTTCCCTTCCCTTCCTCCCATCCCTTCCCCCGTCCCTCCCTCCCCTAGCTTCATTCCCTTCCTCACCTTCCCTTCCCCCCGTCCCTCCCTTCCTTCCCTTCCTCCTCCCCATCCTCCCTTCCCTCCCTCGTTACCTTCCTCCTTTCCTCCTTCCTTCCTTATTCTGCTGAATCTCATTCGTTGCTTATTCCCTTCCTTCTTATTCTGCTAAACCTCACTTGTTTCTTATTCTCTCTTTTTTTTTCTAATTCTCTTTCTTTCTCCCTCTCTCTCTTTCTCTTCATTCCGTCTCTCCGTCTTCCCCTCTCTCCCTTATTCCGCTAAATCTCCCTCATTTCTATTCCCTTTCCTTCGTATTAACTTCTATTGCTTACTACCTCTCCCTCTCCCCCTCAGGAAGAGGAGATAAAGAGAAGAGGAAAGGGAAGAGAGGAAGACAGGAAGGGAATCAGAAAGAAACAGGAAGGGGGGACATGGATGAGAGGAAAGGAAGAAGACAGGAAGAGGAAGAGGAGAAGAAAGAAAAAGGAAAATGAGACGCAGGAGAGAGGGCGGAGAGACTGCGGGATATGGAGATTTTCCCTTAATAACACAAGACCATCACTATAGTGCTTTTGCGCAGCGAAAAAGACATTTTCTTCCCGCTCTCCCTTTAGCTTCATTTCTTTCTATTCCTTACTTAATTCTTCTTCTTTTTTTTCCCTGCTTCTTCTTCTCCTTCTTTTCCTCTCTCTCTCTCTCTCTCTCTGTCTCTCTCTCTCTCTGTCTTC
>NC_051402.1:40439147-40441647 GCF_015228065.2 Penaeus monodon | reverse complement strand
AAGAAACAAGAGAAGAGAGAGAGAGAGAGAGAGAGAGAGAGAGAGAGAGAGAGAGAGAGAGAGAGAGAGAGAGAGAGAGAGAGAGAGAGATGAGAGGAAAGAAAAGTACCCCCAAAAAAGGAGAGAAAACGGAAAAAGGAAAAAAAAAGAGGTAAAAAGATAGAGAAAACTGGAAAAAAGGAACAAAATAAATTCGAAATTAATGAAACAGCAGATCTTGACTCTTCACAAATAAAACGTAAGGCCTGAAATATGTCAACTGTAAGGAATTAATGAACAGCTTACTGAGCAGGATAATAACTCTCGACGACTTGGCTTGTAGTTTGTTTCATGGTTGGATTAAAAACCACTCTTGAAATACGGAAGGGAATTAGTGGAGAAAATAATACGAAAAAATAGGAAGGGAGATGGAAGGAAAAAGACTAAGATAGAGATCAGGAGAAATGAAGAGAGAGAGAGAGAGAGAGAGAGAGAGAGAGAGAGAGAGAGAGAGAGAGAGAGAGAGAGAGAGAGAGAGAGAGAGAAAGGAGAGAAAAAAAGAAGACAGACCAACAAAGAGAGAAACACTAGAAAAGGAAAACTGAGAAGAAAAAAAAAGAAAAATATACACATCCGTACCCTCATCCGCACGAGCGCCTGGAATCGCCCCGAACAAGTCATCCGCCAATTAGTCTGTCTCCCGCGAAGCCCGACAGATGGCGTCAGCGGCGTCCAGGGGAATCCCCGGGATTAGAGGGGGGGAGGGGGAGGGGGGAGGAGAAATCTCTCGAGTTTTGCACTGCCTTTGCTTGCATGCGTAGGCACAGAGAAGCATGTAGATATCTATAGGTATGCACACACATACATATATGCATGTTATATATATGTGCTTGTGTGTGTGTGAATATATATGTGCACACACACACACACACACACACACACACACACACACACACACACACACACACACACACACACACACACACACACACACACACACACATACACACACATACACACAAACACACACACACTCATATGCATATAGCAGATACATAGATAGAAATGAAGAACGGAACAGTGCAGAATCTCTGACGACGACTCGACCCTCTGCCACTCTAGAAATGACCCAGAATGAGCAGCTGACTCCTAACCCCCCCCCCCCCATCCCACACACGAGACAAAACGAGAGCTCAACAACGATTTTACGACCTCTATAAACATTACTCGTCTGCCCATTTTTTTTTTGCGAGTTTACGCACATTCCTCTTGATTCTGAAATTCAGATCCTAAGTTAGATATACCGGGGTATCTTTGAAAGATGGAATAATGCAGTAGCGCATTGAAATAGATGCTGTACTAAGCCGACTGTACTAAACGACCCAACAAAAGGAATGTGTACGAGTAAAAAGTCAGTATATTTAACTAAGGATCTGAGTCTCAGAATCAGTTCCTTAAAGTGTCCAGGGAATGTGTATATATGTAATCCTAACTCTAGCATGAGTAGATAAGTCATGCCCATGGAACTAGAGACATCCTAGTCGTGTAGTCCTTTTATTGGGTCGTGTGGGACAGTTGGTTTTAGTACTGCTCATTCTGGGTCATACCTGGAGTGACAGAGGTTCGAGTCCTGTAGTAAGTTGGTTGTTTCTCTTATAGAAGTGTGTTGTTTTCTTTATAGTTTCAACTCCAATGATACCCAATGAAATCGAAAACTACGATATCATACCAACGGCATTATTAGCGCAGTAAACACAGACATGTTTCCGTCATTCTAGTCGCATATCTAGATATATGGCCGAGAAAGCTAATGAGGAAGGCAATATGAAATATCGTTAATATTTGCCATTATGTAACCTGCGTGAGGGCGTTATTACTTTGCTTCGGTGTCTCTGAATAAAACACAGTACGGGATTTATATTACACAGGTACGCAGATACAAGTATTTACATACAGACACGCACATACAGGCACGCGAACTAGCGAAAAATAGAAAGAAAGAAACAAATAAACAAAGACACAGCAACAGCCAACCAAACAACGATGAAATAAACGCAGGCAAAAGCAAAAACAAACAAGCAAAAAATCCTTCCCCTCCCTCAAAAAAAAAAAAAAAAAAAAAAAAAAAAAAACAGAAAAAAAAGATCGACAGCCTAATTATCTCCAAAGATGAGAAAACCCTGTCTCAGTCGCCTCGCGGATCCTCACAGAAACCTCTGGAAGCGAAGATGATGGATTTGCGGCCTAACTTTGGAGAAGTTTAATCTCATTACGCGAAATGGCCTCCCGGGAATCTCTGAATGCTCGTGCCGCTGGATGGATGTGTCTCGTTATGCCTCCTGACACTGAGGGTAGTCTGTGCGTGTTTATTTTATGGTTATGGTTAAAAATTCCTGGTAATGAAGATGGCGTAAGTATATTTTTTTCTTAAAGTGTATGATTAAAGATGTTTTCTGAAAGAAATGCAAGAAGATGATAAAATGGGCAATATAATACGGCAATTTATATGTGTGCTCACACA
>NC_051402.1:40411647-40416647 GCF_015228065.2 Penaeus monodon | reverse complement strand
TATATAACTCCCTCTCTCTCTCTCTCTCTCTCTCTCTCTCTCTCTCTCTCTCTCTCTCTCTCTCTCTCTATATATATATATTATATATATATATATATATATATATATATATATATATATATATATATATATATAACTGTATATGCATTCCTCTCATTCCCCCTCCCCTCTCCCATCTCTGTCCCCTTCCCCTAATTCTCTCTCCCCTCCCATTTTTCCTACCTCCCCCTCCTTATCATTACCTCTATCCTTCTTCTTATCCTCTCTGCTCCCCCCTTTCTCTTCTCTCCTTTCCTCTCGCCCTCTCCCCAAGCTCCGCCTCCCCTTCCTCCTTCCTCTTCTCTCCTTTCCTCTCCCCCTCTCCCCATGCTCCGCCTCCCCTTTCTTCTTCCTCTTCCCCTCCTCATGCTTCTTTCCCATCATCCCTTCTCCCCGTTTATCTCAATTTTCTCCTTTCCTCCCATCTCTCTCTGCTATTTCCCTTGCTGTCAATATCATTTTCTTTTAAAACCCCGACATTTTAAAAGCCACTTCGTTCCCCTTCCGTCTCTTCTCTCCCCTTACTCCTACTCCCGTCTCCCTTCCCCACCCTCTCCCCCTCCCCATCCCCTTCCTCTTCCCCTCTCCTTTCCTCTCCCCTCTCCCTTCCCCTCCTCCCTCTCCCTCTCCCCATCCCCATCGCCCCTCTCTCCTCCCCCTCCCCTCCCCCCCTCCCCCACTTCCTCCCTCCGCGTCAGGGAAAATGTAGAAGAGAAATATTGAGCGTTCTTTCGTTCTATCTGTCAGTTCATCATAATTGTTCTGTTATTTTTTTCGCGTTATAAATGGTTCTATTTACATCTTTCTAGAATATTGGCTCACGCATTTCAATCTATCAAAGCTAATATTCCATCTATTTCCTTTTTACAATCAATTTATGAATAGTCTTGTAAATGTCAAAATATTCTTCATTATATCTTCGTTTATTTATATCTTTTGTTCATTTCTACGTCACCTCTATCCCCCCTTTCTTTCTCTTTCTTCATCTATCCCTCTATCCCTTTTCTTATCCACTTCTCTCCTCTTCTTCCCTTTCCTGCTCCCCCCCCCTCCTCCTCCTCCTCCTCTGCTTAAGAAGTAAAAAAATAATTATATTAAAAGAATCACCAAATTATAAGTAAAAATTCGTAAAAAACAAAGAAAGTGAGAATCAATATCTTTCAATAAAACAATAGACCAGATAAGATAGAAAAAAGTGGCATTAATCATCAAGAGAGAAAAAAAATCAAGATAAAGGATTATCTTTCAATATATCAAATAAAGTGTCTCTTAAAATTTACGTAAAATGAAGTGCTCAGTGACTTTTTTTTTCTCCTTAGCTAATTATGCATCTCTTTACCTAAAAATAAAATTTTGTCACTTCTTCTCTCCCTATCTGAAATAACCAAAGTTTGGCTATAAAGACCTGGGACTTTTCCAATAAATAAAAATTGGCAACCGGTTATGTAAAAATCACATGCATAATTTAGCATAATTTCGTTATCGATAAAACGCCGTAGACTAGACACTCAAAAAGCACGCTATCACTGGCATACGACATGTCGAATTCATAGGCCTATCGATGTGAAGGCAATATAGTGCCTTTAACTCTAATAACATTAACATATGAAAGACTGAGGACAAGAAGGAGGAAGAAGAAACTGATGAAAAAAGGAAGAATAAAAGAAAGAAAAAATGAGAGGGTGGAGGAAGATGGACGAGAAGGCAGAAAAGGACGATGAGAGAAAGGAAATGAAAGAAAGAGAGAGAGAGATAGAGATAGATAGATAGATAGATAGATAGATAGAGAGAGAGAGAGAGAGAGAGAGAGAGAGAGAGAGAGAGAGAGAGAGAGAGAGAGAGAGAGAGAGAGAGAGAGAGAGAGAGAAAACGTGAAAGAAGACAACAAAAGCTATTAGCACATAGGCGTTTATTGCTTATGTCATGTTTGAAATTGTTCTCGCATCTCCTGAAGGGGGGAGGGGGGGGCAGCATCCAAGTTTGAGTTCATAAAGCGCTTCTCCCTCTCTCTCTCTTGAAGGATGGGGCCTGTGAGAAGGGACGGGGAAGGGAGGGGAGAGGAGGGGAGGGGAGGAGAGGAGAGGAGATGGGAGGGGAGGGAAGGGGAGGGAGGAGAGGGGGGAGAGGAGATTGGAGGGGAGGGGATGGGAGGAGATGGGAGAGGAGGGGAGGGGAGGGGAGGGGAGGGGAGGGAGGAGAGGGGAAGAGAGGAAAGAAGAGGAGATAGGAGGGGAGGAGAGGAGAGGAGAGGAGAGGAGATGGGAGGGGGAGGGGAGGGGAGGGGAGGGAAGAGAAAAAAGGGAAGGGAAGAGAAGGGAAAGAAAGGGAAAGAAATTGAAGGGAAGGGGAGGAGAGGGGAGGAAAAAAAAGGGAGGAAATAAAAGAAAAAAGAAAAAAAGAAGATGAAAGGAGGAAGGGGAAAGGAAAAGGAAGATTAGAAAATATTCCGGATGGAGGAAAAGAAAGAGGGAGAGGAGAAAAGATGGAGGGTTAGAAAGAAAGGAAGGAAGAAGAGGAGAGGCAGAGGAGAGTTGGAAAAAATAGCAGAGAAAAGAAAGAAGGAGTGAAGAAATGTTAGAACAGATAATAAACAAGACAGAAAAGAGGAATTGATGAAAATAAAAGGAAAGGAAGAAGCAAGAAGCGAGATAAAGAAGAAGCGAAGAGTGGATAGAGAGAAAATATGGAAATGAGGGACATGAGGAGAGAACAGAGAGAAGGAAGAATAAAAGCCAAGATGAAAAGAACGGGAGGAGAAGGAGAAACAAGAGAAAATAGATTAAAAGAGTGTAGGTAAAAATCAAATACGAGGGTGAAACAAAATACCGTTGTCATCATTTTGGGGAATCCCCATCACTCGCTGTGTGTCACTTATTTCTTCATTAGTATATTTAATATGATAAAGCCTTGTAGTTTTTTTCTGCTTCTCACCTTCCTTTTTTACCCCCTTTATCTGTCCTTCTCTTCCTCTTCCTCCTCCTGTTCTGTCTCCATGTCATCTATCATCTCCGTCTCCACAACCTTGTTTTCTCCTCCTCTTCCTCTTCCTCCTTCTCGCCTCGTCCTCCTCTTGCTCCTGCTCCAACTATTTCTCCTTCTCCTCTTCCTTCTCTCCTGTCTCACACTCCCTCTCCTCGTCTTTCTGTCCTACTCCAGTTCCTCCTCACTCACTTTACTCCTCCTCATTCTGTCTCTTTCAATTCTCCCCTTCCTCCTCCTTCTCCCTTTCCTCCTTCTCCTCCCCTTCCTCCTCCTTCTCCCCTTCCTCCTCCTTCTCCCCTTCCTACTCCTTCTCCCCTTCCTCCTCCTTCTCCCCTTCCTCGCCCTTCTCCTTCTCCTCCTCTTTCTTTACCCCGTCACCTTACCCTCATTGTCTTGTATCTCCTCTTTATTTCCTTCTTCCATGTCTTCTCCCTCTTCCTCCCCTACCTGACCCTATCATCTTCCCCTTCTTCTTATTCCCCTCTTTTATTTTCTCCTTCTCCTCTTCCTTCTCCTTTTTCTCTTCCTCCCCGTTTTTTTTCCTATTTTTCTCCTTCGTCCTCGTTTTCCTGCTTTTGCTCCTCTATCTTCTTCTATTTTCCTCTCTCACATACGTCTCTTTCATATTCTTCTATTCCCTCACCCACCTTCTTCTCCCTCTCCTTTTCCTCCACCTACCCCCTCCCTTTTATTTCCTGCTCCTCCTTCTCCTTCTTCCTTATCTATTTCTCCTCTTTCCCCATCTTTTATCTCCTCCTCCTCTTCCTTTTCCCTCTACTTTGTCTTCTTTATCTTCCCCTCCTCCTCCTCCTCCTCCTCCTCCTCCTCCTTCTCTCCTTCCTCCTCCTTCACACTCTCCGGCCGCATCAAGTGTTGACGAAAAGCGACATCTCTCGGTCGCCGTCAGTGGAGCAGAGGTCAGATGACTTTGCAATTTTTATTGTTTTTTTTTTTATTTGTTATTTTCTTATTTGTTTTATTTTTGTTTTTACAGTTGCGGTTCTTGTAATACTTTTTGTTTTTCCTTTTTTTATTGTTCAGGTTATTTTTTAGAATTATTATGTTTGCTGTTCATTGGTGTTGTTATTACGTCACTTTCTTTCCATTAATGTTACCGTTGCTTTCATTATCATAATGCTATCGCTATCATGCCTATCATCATCGATTTTGTTGGATGTGTTTTTATTGCGTTATTTATTACTGCTACCATTCTTTTTCTCTCTTTTATCTGCCTCTCGTTCACTTTACTTTATTGGCTCATGTCATTTCTTTTATCGTTGGCATCACTGTTACCTTTGGTTCCTATTACTATTATCTATTACCATTACGATCAGTATTATTATTATCACCATTATTATTATCATTATTATTAATACTATCTTTATTATTATTATTATTATTGTTATTATTATCATTATTACTACTACTACTATTATTATTATTATTATTATTATTATTATTATTATTATTATTATTATTATTATTATTATCATTATTATCATTATTATTATTATTTTTACCATCATCACCATTACTATCATTATTGATATTTTCATCAATATTGTCAACAAAATCCTCACTGAATAAGCATCGTTATAGTTGCTGATACCATTATTATAAACCTTATAATAAGCTCAATTATACGTTCACATGAGCGTCTCATTCTCCTCAAATTTATTCTTTAAATATTTTTCGCTCATCACTTTTTAGCCATTGTAAAATTGATGTTTTCATGTGTCGATAAAGAAACTTGTGGAAGGTCAACTTTCAATGTCACTTGCCTTAACTTAGGAAAAAAAATACGTTGCAGTGAAGAAAAGAGAGAGAGGAACAGAGAGAGAGAGAGGAAGAGAGAGAGAGAGAGAGAGAGAGAGAGAGAGAGAGAGAGAGAGAGAGAGAGAGAGAGAGAGAGAGAGAGAGAGAGAGAGAGAGAGAGAAGAGAGAGAGAGAGAGAGAGAGAGAGAGAGAGAGAGAGAGAG
>NC_051402.1:40396647-40399147 GCF_015228065.2 Penaeus monodon | reverse complement strand
TCTCATGAGCTGTATGGTATATTTCGTCCACGTGCCCCTTTGATCGTTTGTTGTCATACTAGCTTACATTATATTCTTTCAGCTAGAAGACTAACAGATAAGAGATAAGAAAGTGATAAGTAGTGACGACAATTCTTTTTCTTGAATTTTTGTTTGATATGTAAACGTACTTCGTTCTTTAGATTAAGAAGTTATTAAATTACTCTGATTATTATTTGTGTTTTCTTCGGGACCTTTGATGCTTTCGTTATTGTTGTTATGATCATTTTCTGTGAACTTTATCATTGCCTTCGGTGCCATTACTGATCTTTCATCATTCATAACACCATCAGCTTCATCGTCAAAATCTCTATTAGTATGCTACCCCCAAAGCCTATATTACCACTGTCATCACAACCAATAACCACAAACCCCTTTACACACCCCTCGCTCTGAGTCTGGCTGTCTCCCTCTCTCTCTCCCGCCCCCCCTCTCTCTTTCTCTCTTTTCCTCCCCTTCCTTTCTTCCCTCTCTCTCTCAAAGAAAAAGATAAAAAGAAAGAAAAAAAATAGATCTCAGCTCCTCAGGTCATTGACCTTAAGATTCTAGCAATCATCTCCAATTAAAGATATGGCGGCAAAGTGGCAACTCTCCGGGGATGTTGATGGCAAAAGGGTTATATACATTTTTTTTTATGTCTTCCATCGCTGGGATATGTTTTATTTTTATTGTTCTGGCTGTTTCTATTCTCGTTATTGTTATTGTTGTTACCAGTTTTATTGTTATTTTATCGGTTGCTGCACATTCAAATGCAATGTTCAATCAATATAGAATATACATGCATAAAAATGCTGAACTCCCCTACCCCCTCTCTCTCTCTGGACACACACACACACACACACACACACACACACACACACACACACACACACACACACACACACACACACACACACACACACAGACGCAATATATATATATATATATATATATATATATATATATATATATATATATATATATATATATATATATATATATATATATATATATTCTTTTTTCAACGGTATAGGCTCATGTTTGAGCGGCCGTGGTCACAGCATGATACTTAATTGTAGTTTTCATGTTGTGATGATCTTGGAGTGAGTACGTGGTAGGGTCCCCAGTTCCTTTCCACGGAGAGTGCCGGTCTTACCTTTTATATCTATCTATATATCTATATCTATATCTATATCTATCTATCTATCTATCTATCTATATATATATATATATATATATATATATATATATATATATATGTGTGTGTGTGTGTGTGTGTGTGTGTGTGTGCGTGTGTGTGTGTGTGTGTGTGTGTGTGTGTGTGTGTGTGTGTGTGTGTGCGTATGTATATGTATATACATATATGTATATATATGTATATATATATATATATATATATATATATATATATATATATATATATATATATATATATATATATATATACATATATATATATATATATATATATATATATATATATATATATATATATATATATATATGTACATTTATGTGTGTGTATGTGCGTGTGTGTGCGTGCCTTCATACACCAATTTCAATAAATTACTAAAGACTGACACATCAGTCTTCACAAAATCATACACCAAATGGCAATAAATCTTGCTCAAGTTCCCGGGCAAAAAAGACAAAGAGTCACTTTCTCAGGAAAACGAACTCCTCAATCAAAAATGTCTACATGAGTCTTTATTAAAAGCGTGTTGAAAGCTCTATTAGAAAAGTTTCAACAGGATCCCTTGGTCGGAAGAGGAGGGGGAGGGGGAGGGGCTAGGGGAAGGGGGAGAGGCTGGGGGAGGGTGGATAGGGGTTGGGAGAGGGGGAGAGGGAGGGTGGAGGGGAAGGGGAGGGGAAGGGGAGGGTGAAGGGGGTGAGGGTTGAGGGGGAGGGGGCACGTAAAGCTAATATATTAGTACTACTCCTACTGCTAATGCTAATGATGATAAAGATTATGATGATAATGATAGTAACATTAATAATATTGATAATGATAATAATAATAACAGTGATAATAATGATAATAACAACGACAACAGTAATAATAATCATAATCATGATAATAATAATAATAATTATGATAATTGTAAAAATAATGATAACATCAACAATAACAACAACAATAATAATAATAATAACAATAAAAATAATAATAACAACAGTGATAATAATAATAGTAATAATGCTAATGATAATGATAATGAAGAAGACTCTGTTAATGATGAAAATAATATTGATAACATAAATGATCATAATAATGATGATGATAATATCAATGATAATAATACTTATGTCAATAAATTTTAATAATAATATTGATAGTAATAAGATCAATAATAAGAACAATTAGATAAGTAACAATAATGATAATGCTAATAATAATGATAATAATAATAACAATAATAATATAAATGATGATGATGATATCAATTATGATGATAAAAAGGATAATTATAGTAATAATAAT
>NC_051402.1:40384147-40386647 GCF_015228065.2 Penaeus monodon | reverse complement strand
CTTTCTGGCAGTCAGTCTACTAATCTACATAGCTATTCCACTAATAAAGTGTCTATCTATCAATCCTTTATGTATTAATCAGGCAATCAATATAACTATCTATTAATCATTCTACATATTGAAATATTAATCAGGGTACCCTTGTAATTGTCTGGCTGTCAGTCAGTCTACCCACTTCAGTATTACTCAGACTACCTATATACCTGTCAGTCTATCCATAAAGTTATTCATTTTAATTTTTTTTTTCTATCTTATTGTTTTTTTTCTCCTTGCCACCAACTCGCATTTTCCTCTCGAACTGTCCAATTACAAAAAAAAAAAAAAAAAAAAAAAAAAAAACGATTAAGTCCTTTACAATATAAGTCTTCTTTTCTCTTTCTTTTTGGATGTGGATTTTGCTGAGAAGAAAAAGAAAGAAAGAAGAAGAAGAAAAAAGCCTAATGGCTTGAGCGAAACAAAGTGACAAAGAATGGTTTCTTACGATTTTTATTTTTTTTATTTATTTATTTATTTATTTTTTTGGACACAACGGAAGCCAATAACCTACCGAAACGAATGCAGAAATCGTTTTTTGGAAATGCAAATTTTTTTCCTCTTAGAAATTGTGTTCTGGGACAATTTCTTTACCTACTTTTTCTCACTTTTGCTGACTCATTTACCTTTTTTTTCTCCCTTTTCTATATGTGTGCAAAGATCTTTTTAACTGTTCGCTCGCTGAGAAGATTTTTCCAAAGTTAACGAGACTTTTAGCGCGCAGGTGACGGCAAAACTTCTGCTTTCTTTCGAACGGAATCGAACACTTTTTCGGAGGAAGGCGAAAGGAGGGAAAGGGATGATTCGTCTAAATGTTTCATTGGGTTTCATCGATTTAGTTTTAATGTGTTTTCCCTTTTTCCTCTCTTGCTTTCTCTCTCTCTCTCTCTCTCTCTCTCTCTCTCTCTCTCTCTCTCTCTCTCTCTCTCTCTCTCTCTCTCTCTCTCTCTCTCCAACAACAACAACAACTACTTTTCTTTATTATCATGCGTATTATAATTATTGTTATTATAATACTAAGTATTATACCAATGATCATTAGTAGTTGTAGTATTGCTATAATGATGATATTATTAATAACAATGACAATGATAATAATAATAACAATAGTAGTAGTAATGACAATTATAATGATAATGGTAATGATAATGATAATAATAATGAAGATGATAGTAATAACAATGAGGAAAATATTGATAGTGATAGTAATACAGAAAATAAGAATAATAATGATAATAACAATAATGATAATATTAATAATAACAACAACAATCATTATAATAGTAGTAGTAGTAGTAGTAGTAGTAGTAGTAGTAGTAGTAGTAGTAGTAGTAGTAGTAGTAGTAGTAGTAGTAATAATAATAATAATAATGATAATAATGATGCATTGATAATAGTATTGATCATAAAGATAATGAGAATGGTAATCCTGAACACAATGAATGAAAATAAATGATTGTTACTAAAAACAAAGCATAATTATATATATATATATATATATATATATATATATATATATATATATATATATATATATATATATATATATATATATATATATATATATGTATATATGTATATATATATATATTATATCTATAATTTATATATACATACATATATTATATATATATATATATATATATATATATATATATATATATATATATATATATATATACAGAGTGAGACAGGCAGAAAGAGATAAATAAATAGAGAAAAGAGAGAGAAAGAATCATAAATGAAAATCACAGTGACAACTCTCTCCTTCACAATGCATCAGCGACCCTTTGTCCCGAAGGCTCAAATTAGAACAAAGCTCTAAGACGTGGGCTAAGAAAGGGTTAAGGAGGAAGGGGGGGGGGGGCATGGAAGGAAAGAGGGGAGATAAACGGTAGAAATAAATGGGTAAGAGAGAGGGGGAGGAGGAGTTGGGGAAGAGTATGAGGAGAAGATGGAGGGAGAAGTTGTAACAGAGGTGGTGAGAGGTTGGGGAAGAAGGATGAAGGAGGAGAAAGAAGAGAAAGAGGGAAGAGGGAAGAGGAAAGAGGGGAAGAGGAGTGAGTATGGGGAAATAGGGGAAGTTGAAGGGATATAAAAAAGGTTGTGAGAAAGGGGGGGAGGAGAAAGAGGAGATCGGAGGGATGACGAATTGGGAAAGAGATCGAGGGAATAGGAGAAGGTGAAGAAGTGGAAATGCAATGTAGGAGATGAAAGATAAAGGAAAGGAAATGATAGGACGAAGTAATGATGGAGAGAGAGAAAGGACAAAAAAGGAATGGAAAGGAAGGACAGAGAGAGAAACAGAAGAGAGAGGAGAGGTGGAGAATCAATGCGTTGGGGGCAGCGGGCGATGATTCAAGCAACAGAATTGCCTTACTGATCGAGAGGTTCCTATGACTGAAGACATGTCGATAGTTGTAAATCCCATCATGTTAGAAAAAATATATTTCTGGCTCCCTATCTG
>NC_051402.1:40364147-40376647 GCF_015228065.2 Penaeus monodon | reverse complement strand
TGTTTGTTTGTTTTTTGGCTTTCTTACTTTTTACTTTTTCGTCTGTCTTCGGGTCTCTTTCTGTCTTTGTTTGTCTGTCTTTGTGTCTGTTTGTTTGCCTTCAGGTCTCTCTATCTTATCGTCTCTCACTGGATCTCTTTCTCTTCCTGTCTGCCTGTGTTTGGGTTTATCTCTCTCTGTTTCTCTCTCTCTCTCTTTCTCTTCCTCTCTCTCTCTATCTCTCTCTTTCTCTCTCTCTCTCTCTCTCTCTCTCTCTCTCTCTCTCTCTCTCCCCGCCTGTCTGTCTCAATTTGGACGTCTTTTTTCCCCTCTATATTTGCATGAGTTTGAGTATCTTTCCTTGTCTTATGTCTTTCTCTGTCTCTTTCTCTGTTTTGTCTTTCACTTCCTGCTTAAATGTCTTTAGTTGTCTTTCTCTGTCAAATTGTCTGTATGTGAGTCCCTCTCTCTTTGTGACTCTCGATTTATCCGTTTATTTGTCTTTATGGCGGTTGTGTTGGCTTGTCTCTTGTTCTCCCCTTTATCTCTCTCTTACCTTCCTCGATCTGTTTGCCTGTCTCTCCCTCTCTGACGAATACCTTAAGTATCCCCTGATATCAAAGCTGACATTCATGCAACACTTAACATTTTCCTTTTGAAGCACGCAGTCAAAGGCAAAGACATCACACATAATTAGATATTTTACTGCATTATACAAATCAACGCAAATTCAGTTAAAACAAGACAGACTAAACTGCTGGCTGAGTCACGTTATATATTGGCCGAAACAGAATAACTGGCTTAACTTCTCTTGTAATGCAATAATTAGCACGACAACAGTTTCGGTTGCAACAAGAAACTAAAACAAGATGAATTGCTCACACTGCTGATTATCCTCAGTCCGAAGTTTCTTAGATTCAAAGGTACTGAATTGTTGTCATGGAAACCATCATAGGAATCATTATCATTTTGTTATCGTTATATCATTTGCTGCACCACATTTGCATAAAACATGATATATAATTTTTATCATTTTTAGTTATGTTATCATAATAATGATAATAATAATAATAATAATAATAATAATAATGATAACAACCATTATTTTCTTTTTTAATTATTATTATTATTATCATTGCTATTACTATTGTCATTATCATTGTTATTACTAGTAGTATTGTTATTTACTGTTACTGTTACTATTATTACCACTATCATTGTCCCTATTATTATCAGTATTACTTTTATTACTACAACTGCTAGTATGATCATTGTTATTACTATTATTATTATTATTATTAATATTATTCTTATTATTATAATTATTACTATCAATATTATTATTACTGTTATGATAATAACAATGATAATAATAATAATAATAATAATAATAATAATAATAAAATAACAATAATAATAATAATAATAAAGTTGATAATAAAGATAACAATGTTTATTACTATTATAATAATTAACATTTTATTAGCATTGTTCTTCTTCTTCTTACTATTATTGTTATTTATATTGGTGTTATTGGTTTATTATTATTGTTATCATTATTTTCATTATTATTGCAATTATTATGATATCCTACTAGCAGACCTGTTACGATATATAGTATTACCAACCCTCAGAAAATGTCTTAGAAGCACTTACAGCCAGAAAATAGAATCAACAGAATCTCTCCGTCACCCAAGCACGAATCTGGGCTCGCGTTTTCACTCAAAATCCCACCGCATATATCTTTTTTCCTTTCCATTTTCTTAAACAAACATCTCCCATCCTGTCTTTTCTAATAACAAACCAATCTTTCCTAGTGATCTGCAGGAATCTGATCAACATCAAAGAAGTGCTGACCGTAGGCTAGGCGAACATATGGCTCGAGCATTGACTCGGTTCTGTTGATCAAGGAGAATGGTCGAGGATAGAGGTCGCGGTCGTTTCTGTGAATGGCGCTTATTCCAGGGGAGTTTTCTTTCTTTTTCTTCTTCCCTTTTTGGTTATTTTTTGTATTTTCCCTTTTTTCTTGTTTTTTAGATGATTTTGTCTCCTATATTCCTTCTGAACGAGTCCGTATTCCGCCTGAAGAATTTTAGATATCTTTTCCTAGCTGTTTGTTCAATTATTTTATATTTATTTATTTACTTCTTTTGATTTTTCTTTGGATTATATTGTTTCTTATGTTCGTATTTTATGTGTTTCTTTCTGTGCAGAGGAGTGTTTTTTTCTTTTTTTATTGTTATGGTGTCTCCTATATTTGTTTTTCATGTGTTTCTTTCTGTGTATGTATGTGTTTGCTGTTTTTCTCTGTGGTTACTTATGATTGTGTTTTTTCTCTCTCTCTGGCTCGGCTAATCTTTCCTTTCTGCATTTCCTCCCTTGTTTCTTTCTCTGATTGCTTCTTTCCTTTTCTTTTCCTTTCTCTCCTCTTTTTCTGTTTCTCTCCTCTGTATTTCTGTCTGTCCGTCTGGCTATCTCTCTTTCTCTCCTTCCCTTCATTCCCTCTCTTTCTGTCACTATCCTTCTCCTCCTCCTTCTCCTTCTTACTCTCCTCCTTCTCCTCTTCCTCCTTCTTTTCCCTCTCCTCTCCCCGCTCTCTTTCCCTTACCGAAATCTCCATCTCTTAGCACATAAAGGATGGGCAAACACAAAGGGCAGTCCAGGCAAAGATTCAAGTCCAAATCTAAATTTTAATCTAACTTTCAAAGTCTTCAAATTCAAATCTAAATTTTAAAGTCTTAATCATCCGGCCAATTACTCGACCGTGTAATCTCTCGAGTATGTCACATAACTCTTAAAAAAAAAAAAAAAAAAAAATCCAGGACTGGGACTGTGTCCCTGAAAAACACGTGCTACATGGTGCTATGTCTACGTGGTATATTACGTTATATATAGAAACGTTCTAAGTCATTACATCTTTAACGTTATTGTGACGAAGATACACATGCGCATCGTATTAGCATGAACAACATACTAAAGCAATGGAATGTAAGCACATGAAATGTAAATGAGACCATCAGACGTATGAATATGCCAATGCACATTTCACGTTAACATATATGAATACTGAATTTACGCTACAGGCACTTACCCAAACAACAGCATAAACACAGTCGTAACGTACGTGAATATAGAGGTGAACACAATGCCTTAAGTATTTCTTTTGTTCAAGTGTATGTGTTATCCTTTTTTCCCGTTTTTTTCTTTTCTTTTCTTTTACTTTAATTTTTCCTTAGTTTGCTGCAGATTTCTTCCGAGGCGAACTCTTTCCTACGATGAGTTAGCAGATATATGGTTTGTTTAATTATTTACATAATTAATGTTGATGATACTACAGGCTTGTTGCTACTACTAATGATATTGTTAGTTAAATGAAAACGACGACAATGACGATGATGATGATGATGATGATGATGATGATGATGATGATGATGATGATGATGATAATGATAATGATAATGATAATGATAGTGATAATGATAGTGACAATGAAAGTGATAATGATAATGATAATGATAATGATGATGATGATGATAATGACGATAAGTAATATGAATATAATGAATATGATGTTAATGATAATAACAAAGGGAAAAATAAAGATAATGATGATGATGATAATGATGATGATGATAATGATGATGAAGGTGACGGTAATAGCAATGGTAATGAAAATAACAGTAAAAGTAATCATAAGAACAGACAATGACAATAACGCAATAGTAATACAATCAGAACATAACAACGCTAATGACCATAACACCCTCAAAAGGGAATCAAAGCCAGGACACGACTACCCAAAAGGATCGGTCGACACAACATCCCCTTCCTTCTCCACAAGTCCGTGTTCCGCTCGAAGAATTTCAGACATCTTTCCCTAATTGTCTGTCCAGCTTCCGACGCCCTGTAAGGACTCCAGCAGGGATCCTGGCTTATCCTAGGTGGTCCAATATCCTTTACAGGATGTTGGGGAGGAAGTGTGTGTGTGTGTGTGTGGTAAAAACAGCTGCGTAACGTGATGTGGAAGGAAAAGCAGAGGAGGATTTTTTGGTTTGTTTGTTTTGCTTGTTATTCTTGCTTTCGCTATTATTTTTGTTGAAAGATGAGGTTTGTGTTATTGTTATGATAATGAGTTTTATTAGTGTTATTGTTAATATCTTGTTATCATAGGTGTTTTTTTATTATCATAAGTTATTATCATCAATATTCTTATTATCATAATCATTATTATTACAATTAGCATTATAAGCTGTAGTAACGGTAGTGGTTTCGATATTTTTTGTTATACGATGCTTATAATATTTTTCTTATTCTTTTTATGATTATTAAAAAAAAACTATTATATTCACCATTAGTAAACGTCTAATAATGATGACGAAGATAATAGTAATGATGATAATGACATTAAGTTGATGATGAGGATATTGATTACGATAATAATGATAAGATAAATAATAATAATAATAATAATAATAATAATAATAATAACAATAATAATGATAATTATTATTAGAATGATAATAATGATGACGATAATAATGATGATAATAACGATAATAATGATAATATAATAATGATAATAATGATAATAATAATAACTATGATGATAATAAAGACAATAGTAATGATATTAATTATAATAACGATAAAGATAATAATGATGGTGATTGGAAAATAGGAATAAAACGCATAACACATTGAGATTTTGCTTCTAAAATGATAATAAAAAACATATCATACATTCCAGAGCTCAAGCATTTTCCATCGATTATTATTTCAAGAGACGTGTCGCTGAAGTATGCTCACTTGACTGTTTCTGGTTGTTAGAAGGACAAAGGTGAATATGCATATCCGAGTACCTCAAGGAGTAAGTGAAACGCGGAGTGTACTATCCGTAGGTTTGTGTTTAAGGTGCATTTGTATATATACATATACATATATATATATATATATATATATATATATATATATATATATATATATATATATATATATATATATATATTTGTTCCTTTATATATATTTTTTTTTAAATATAAATATAAATAACCATAAACATCATCGTAACTATTCTCAGTTTAATTTCGTCTTTACACGCTTTAGGTCTTATTTTATGAAAAGTATAAAATACACAAAAAAATGTAACCTTATGTTATCAATCACTACGACAAGTCCTAGGATCAAATAGACTAGGCTGCATTCTATAGCTGTATACTACACTTCTGGCTACATGCAGGGGTGTCCACATGGATTTTTTCCCCCAGCACAACATATATATATATATATATATATATATATATATATATATATATATATATATATATATATATATATATATATATATATATATATACATATATATACATATATTTATATGCACATATTACATATAACATCGACTGCATTGAAAGCAAACGCAAAGTTATTTCTCTATGCTTTCGAAAAGGTTTGCCTAAGTATCTCAAACATGCCAAGAATTTAGTGCAGAGAGTAGATGATCACGTAAGAAAAGGGTCCAGCGGGAGGGAATAAATCAAATAAAAACGGCAGTAAAGTCCACAATGGCCATAAACCGAGTATATGGGAAGGCTTTGGAAGTCAGCTCGGGAAGCAACTGAGGGTGAAAGAAAAGAAAAAAGAAGAAGAAGAAGAAGGAAAAAAAGAAAAATGAAAATGCATGGTGGAAAATAAGAGAGTGGAAATATTACAGGGATAAAATGGTTGGGTGTCATGTGACCTGTGATGAGCAAATGAACGAGTGAGTGAGAGAGAGAGAGAGAGAGAGAGAGAGAGAGGGAGAGAGTGAGAGAGAGAGAGAGAGAGAGAGAGAGTTGATCTGGAATTAAATATATATAAGATAAAGAAGGAGAAGGAGGAGGAGGAGGTCGGGATAATAAATACAGAAGAAATGGGAGAGAAAGCAGAAAAGGGAAAGGAGTGTGTAAAGAAAATGACAAGAAAAGGAAGAAATATGAGAGCGGGGCGCGTTCGTGGGTGTGTGTGTGGGCGGCAGGATGGAGGTGGGCGTAAAAGCTGGTTTATGAGTCATAGCGGATGGGAAAGGAAGAGGGGCGGAGGGGTATCGGGGGAAAGGAGGAAGGGGGGGACGGAGGGGGGGGGAGGAAAGGAGGAGAGGGTCGAAATTTGAATGAGCAGTTCCTGGACTGCCATGGCTGAGGGAAAGGGTGTAATTTATGTCACTGTCAGTGCAGAAATATTGCCTTGGCTCTTCCTCGCTCTCGCTTTTACATGCATTATGATTTGTGATTACAAGAAATAGTACAGATGCATGCATTTGTGAATACTTACATGGATGAACACAAATCCATACATGATAAAATAATTAAGAGTAGAAGATGAAGAAGATGAAGAGAGAGAGAGAGAGAGAGAGAGAGAGAGAGAGAGAGAGAGAGAGAGAGAGAGAGAGAGAGAGAGAGAGAGAGAGAGAGAGAGAGATCCACTCTGTCTATATATATATATATATATATATATATATATATATATATATATATATATATATATATATATATATATACAGATAGATAAGGAGGTGCAAATGAATATCAAAAATACCGGATTAAAACATTAAACACATAAGACACTATCTGCAGACAATCTACACACACGCAGACTCGTCACCACGTTCTTATCATCTTTACACTCCTCCCTTCTAACCTCCCCCCATTTCTACCACTTTCTTGATTTTTTCCCTTACCCCCCCCCTATTGCCGCACTCTCTCTCTCTCTCTCTCTCTCTCTCTCTCTCTCTCTCTCTCTCCTCTCTTCTTTCTCTCTCTCTCTCTCTCTCTTCCCCTTCTGCTTTCCTTCCCCAACTCACGGTCACAGTTGAATTCATACGAGCCATTCGTTCCGAGCAAACATTTCCTTTCATCGCCCCTAAGAGAGCGAAAGCGGAGGAAAAATACTTCTTTTCCAGCAGAATAAGTCAAGATTAAGAGACTTCATTGTAGTTCCATACATATTTTTTCCTTTTTCTTTTTCTCTCTCTTTCGTCTTTTTTCTATGAATGTATCTTCTGAGGTCCACGTGTATTTTCCCCTCCTTCTTTTACGTCTCTTCCCGATCCTTATTCTCCCTTACTTTTCCTCTTTCTTCTTCGTGTATGTATTTTATGGCTCATTGCATCGATATTATTCATACTTATTTCCATCTGTTACTGTACGTTATTGGTTACTCAAATCCTACACGTAGACACATATATAGATTTCTCAGTTTTCTAAATAAAACGAAACAGTGCAATCTGTGACGAATAACACAGTTTTCAGAAACCTTTTAGAAGAAAACAATATTTGCATGCACGTATAAACATATTTTCCAGTCCATCCCTCGCGCAGGTATATGTTTACCTTGTTCTGCCCAGTTCAGATGTTTCTACCTGTGTGTACTGTATATAACAATATCTACATATTTTGTTTCGATATATTATAGCTCAATATCTCTCTGCTTTTATTGTACTTCTATTCTGTCTACACCACACTCTCTCTCTCTCACTTTTATTCTCACTCTTTTTCTCTCTCTCTCTTTATTTATATATATATATATATATATATATATATATATATATATATATATATATATATATATATATATATATATAGAGAGAGAGAGAGAGAGAGAGAGAGAGAGAGAGAGAGAGAGAGAGAGAGAGAGAGACATATATACTGTATATATATTTGTGTGTGTGTGTGTATGTATGAATATATGTACGTATATTTATATAAAGAGTGAGAGATTGAAGCAGACGAGAAACAGAATTGAAAAAAGCAAAAATGAAATGAAAGCATATTTACCTGTTGAATATTGTGAAACCTCGTAAAAAGGAAGAACTGTACTATTTGTCTGGGCAAACCGCCAGTGCAAAAGCTGAGGGAAAATTCAGAAATGTTTACTTAGAGATAAAAGCTATCTAGTATATAAATAAAGGGAAAAAGTGAGAGAAAAGGGCGAAGGAGAGAAAAAGAACAAAAAGGATTGAACACTGAATGAGGGAAAGAGACAGTATGAGCGAGACAGTAAGAGACATGATGAGAGCATGATATATAGATAGATAGATGGATAGATAGATAGATAGATAGATAGATAGATAGATAGATAGATAGATACACAGATAGATAGATACACAGAGAGATAGAGACAGAGAGAGAGAAGCAAATGCTACATCAAGATAATATGAAAAGATAAAGAAAGAGAGACAAACATAGAAAAACAATATACATGCCAAAAAACAAAGAAAGAAAGAAGGAAAGAAAGAAAAAAAGAACGTATAGACAAAAAACAGAAGCAAATATACCCCCCAGAACAGAAGATTAAACGTATAAAAACATATGTAAATAAACACATAAATAAAATAATAATATTAATAAAAATACAATAATAAAATCGAAAAAGTATATGATTACGTAAACTCCGTGGCCTCTCCAGAAGAAGATTTAATCAATTCTCTCTCTCTCTCATTGCTCTGATATTGGAGTCAGTGGGGCCATATTATCTTGGGAAAGCCGGCACCATTCTCTGCTGACATCTTCTCCGGGGAAAAAGAGAGAGAGAAATTATTAAGATGATCTTGACGTCCATTATTATGGTTTGTGTTTGCTAATTTGGTCCTTGATTCTTCGTTTCTCTGTCTGTCTGTTTATATGTCTCTGCATTTTGTTTTCTCTCTCTCTTTCTCTCTTTCACACTCTGTCTCTTTTTCTCTCTTTCTTCCTTTATACCCGCCATTAGTATCGCATCAATCATTTTCTCTATTATCTCCATCTTTCTCTTCCTATCTTCTATCTCACATTTTCTGTCTCCTTTTCATTCCTAATTCTATCTTTCTTCCTCACTCTTTTTTTCATTTGTTCTCTGCTCACGATGCCAGCGTTTATAGATCTGACCTTTCTACTCTTAATAAGGGCGGCCGACATCTTCCATTCTCTCTCTCTCCCTCATTCCCATCACCTCTCAGTCTCCTCTTGCTTCTTCTCGCTTCGTTGCTCATGTTAATCCTTTCATTCAGATTCTCTTTCTCTTTTTCGTTTGGTCTTTTCCCTAATCTCTCTCATTCTCTATCTCTCTGTCTTTTTCTTTCGATTCCTTTCTCTCATTCTCTCTCTCTCTCTCCCCTTCTCTCTCTCTCTCTCTCTCTCTCTCTCTCTCTCATTCTCGTACAAGTTCTTCGTCCTTATCCTGTTTTTCCTTTCTACACTTCATCTTCAACTCCTTCTCATTTCTGTCTCTCGCATATTTATTTTGTCCTCTCCTGCCTTCCCATCCTCCCGTCCCTATACAATTCAGGCTCAGGATAAAATGTTTTACCAGCCCCCCACCCCCACCCCTTATAAAAAAAGGTCACACATTTTCTCCCTCTTTTTTGAAAGGAACTTTTCTGGTTTTCTTTTTTCCCCCTCGACGCTACATAGGAATTCATGTAAATTTCCTACGGTCTTTTTGAAAAAAAGGAAAAGAAAAAAAAGAAAAGAAAAGAAAAGTAAAGAAAAAAAAATTATATATATATGTATATATATATATATATATATATATATATATATATATATATATATATATATATATATATATATATATATATATATATATATATATATATGGGCAAGGGCAAAGTGAAAATTTGATGAAAAAATTAGGAAACTGTCCTAGCCGTATTCTTTTTTTCACATCTGATATTAAAACATTTTCGTGTTGTTGCATGGGGTATTCGTTTCTAAGGTTAATCTTTTTATTTCTCCATTCATGAATATGGACATTTGTTCATAGAAGCCAATATTGTTTGTCAAAAGGCAGGGCAAGAATTTGTAAGATGTTATGCATTAAAGAATTCTCTTTTCTTCTATTTTTTTCCTTGTTCATATCCGGATGCGACTAATAGTGTCATAGATGTTTATGCGTAAGGTAACAGAACAAACATTATTAAAAACATTACCTAAACACCTATAAATCGCACATACAGAAAGAATTACCATCCTGTCTATCTATCTACATGTTTGTCTATCTATCTATCAATCTATATGTCTATCCATCTCTCTGCCTATCTATGTATATCTAACTATCTGTTTATCTATAGTATAATTGATACCAAGGCCAAGTTAGAAATACTGAAAAGTGGTATCCTACTGGTTAAAATCATCAGACTTTGCAACCACCTGGCTCATCCACTTTACCTGCCACCTACCTTAACCACTTAGCTTAAGCACTTAGTTTAACCACCTGACCTGACCATTTATCTTACCCACTTGTCCCAACCACCTAGTGTAAACGCCGGCCCACTCACCATGATTAACCTGACCACCTCTATAATCACCTGGCCCAACCCCCTAGCTTAACCACCTGGCCTGACCACCTAGCTTAACCTATTAGTCCAACCACCTACCTTAGCCAGCCGTCCCAACCACCTTCTGCGCCCACCTGACGAGCTAATCCCCCCCCCCCCCCCCCCAAGGAAGGGGAAGTCATCCCATCGTTTCCTTCAACCTGTCAAACTCGAAGCGTCAATCAGGAAAAGTTGAGGAAAACTTGAGCTGAGATTATCCATCTGAAAGTCGGGTTTAAAGGTAGGAGATGGGCAGGAAGATGTGATAAAGAAGGAGTAGGAGGGAAGGAGGAAGTGAGAAAAGGAAAAAATGGAGGAAAATAAAACAGGAATAGGAGAAAAGAGGGAAG
Source organism: Penaeus monodon (assembly GCF_015228065.2). Lineage (NCBI taxonomy): Eukaryota > Metazoa > Arthropoda > Malacostraca > Decapoda > Penaeidae > Penaeus > Penaeus monodon. Next base: position 40,365,988 of record NC_051402.1, on the reverse strand, counting down.
TGAGAAAAAAATAATTTGATGAAGGAGAAGAAAAATTACGAAAAGGGGAAAAGGAAATCAGGTTGAGCGAAGACAGGAAATACATTAAAAGTAAGGAGAAGTGGCAATGGGAAAAATCGGAAAAAAATGAAAGACGTAGAAGGGAAAGAAGGAAAAGATAGCGAAAAAATGGGAAGCAAATGGAGAAAAACAAATAAGAAATGAAAGAAAAATTAAAGAAGAGGAAGAGTATGCCCTTCAAAAACACACACACAAAAAAAAAAAAATAAAATAAAATAGTAGACTATAGGATTAAAAGTAGCAAAAAGGGAAAGAAGAAGAAGAAGAGATGGAAAAATAAGAAACCATAGACTAACATAAAGGAGCGTACTCTACCAGAAAACAGAGCGTGCGAATGACAAGGAAATTTACATCGAATATCGGTAACTGGAAAGTCTGCAGTTAATGAGTCTGGATTTCCATAAGGCCCCTTCTTGTCATCCTGTTTGGCACAGTGCCACGCTGCCGTAAATACTGCTAAGAATCCGTGTTTCTTTTATCGACTCCTTCGTTTTATTTGATTTTATTTTACTATCATTATTATTTTATTTCGCTGATCGACAAGTGTTTTTTTTTCGTAGACGTTAGGAAAGCGTTGAATTTTTGGTTTGCATTCTCTTTCGTTATTATGTTATTCTGTATTTTGTGTTCATTATTACGTTATTTCGTTATTATCATTTTTGTTATTATTGCATTCCCTTTTGTTATTATGAAACAGAAAATGCTATTTTAGAAATTACTTAGCTGTAATAAAAATGAGAGTGATAGGGGTGATAATGAAGATAATATTAATAATGATAATAAAGACAGTAGTGTGTAATGATAATCACAATGATTATACTAAGAATAACAACAATGGGATAATAACAAGAACAATGTTGATATTTATAGTAAAATCTTGTTTCGCAAAAAAAAAAAAAAAAAAATACTTTTCACTTCTCTATTGAAACAGATTACAAACATTCGTGAAAAAGCTAATTGCACTGTGTTAGCAATCTGCATAAGTTGCCTTGTTTAACGATGCAATAACGTTGCAACAAAAGAAACGTTAAGATTGTAATATGCTTAAGAAACTTCTTTGAATGATTTTACGAATGCTTTTCAAAAGGCCTTTTAATTTCTCTTCCGAGTTTCGCTAATCATTTCTTAAAACTTGACAGAAAGAGAGAAAGAAAAGTTTGTATCTATTGCACTGTTGTATTTATCTTTCCCAGAAAAAGATAAATAAAATCTCCAGTTGAAGTAAACGCTAAAGAAAAGAGGAATTGAGATAACAGGGAATAGGAAGTAATAAGGAAACATGTTGAAATAACTTAATAGGTAACGGATAATAGAGAAATAGATAAAAAAAATTAATATCAATAAATAAAAAAAGAATTGGAAAAGATTTAATAATATATACAATCAACTATTTTCAAATACACAATAAACAACACACTCAAAAACATACAAAGAAGCAACTCCCCCCCCCAAAAAAAAAACCCAAAAAACATCAAGGTGGACATGTTAGGCATTTCAATATCACCCGCCTCCAACCCCCCCCCCTCCCCTTTCTTTTTTCTTTCTTTTTTCCCTTTTTTTAAGGCACATAACTCTTCGGCCAAAAAGATGAAAGGGAAATTCACTTTGTCATATCTCATCCATCTCTTTATCAGTCTTTTATGCATGTCGAAGTCCAAAGCTTAACGATCAGCAAAGGAATTTCTAAGCGAAAAAGAGTCACCGAGAAATAATAGTGTCAATAATGATGACGATAACACTGATAATCTAAGAATAAGAGTGACATTAAAAATAATAACATT
>NC_051402.1:40356647-40359147 GCF_015228065.2 Penaeus monodon | reverse complement strand
AAAATATGGCCTTTCTTGGGATAGAATGTCGATTTTCGGTGGAGAGGAGATAAAGAAAGACAAATTGTTATTTTACTTTTCCACTTCCTAAAATTTTGCTCGGTACTTGTCTAAATATCTATGTTTCTCCGGATCTGAATGAAGTAGATTTACGTTAATAAATGCCTAATTGTCTATTTGTCTATCTACATTTCCTGAGGTATGTATGAAGTGGACTAAAGCTAGTAGCGGAATACTTCAAATTCCGGAAACAAAACTCTACGGGCGGAAACCCTGATTTCACTATCTGGCACGCATGTTCGGGATATATCTAATCTTTCATTTGTTGAAATAAAGAACCGGTCCTCTCCGTCCTCTTTCATTCTAAATGGATGGGAAAGGTTTATGTCAGCAGGAAATGTCAGCCTCACTAAATTTTAAGTTTTTGCTATATAGTCTTTTATTTTTTTATTATATTTTTTTTTTACAGAGTACCATGTAAAATCCATTTGGATGACATAACGCAACTTTGTTGTGTGATATAATATTTCCCCTTTTTTGCTGTAATTCTTCGATTTTTTAAACTCTGAATGAATCTTTTCTTTTTTGCCCTTTTATGTATACTATGTACAATCCGGTTGGATGATAAAACAAAATTTGTAATCTGACATCATATCCCCCTCTTTATTTTCTTTTCGTCAACAAGATCATCCTATCGTCCTTTTGGTCCTTGTAGTTTCTGCTTATCTTTTCCCTTTCGAAATCATTTTGGTTAACCTCCAGGAAATGACGTCCCGGCCGGCCATCATCCGCTCATTTCCATCCCTCTAATGTTCTGAGTCATTCACCGCCTGGGACATTAGTCATGGTTTTACCTGTTTTCTGGGGAAAAAATGTCCCTGTGGCGGCGATAGCTACGGGTCATGTGATTCAAATGACTTGTTACAAAAATGAAAGGAAGAGAAGATATAGATATGTGTTTATGTATATGATTGCACACACACACACACACATATATATATGTGTGTGTGTGTATGTGTTTGTGTTTGTATATACATATATTTGTGTGCATGTGTATATATATATATATATATATATATATATATATATATATATATATATATATATATATATATATATATATATATATATATATAAATATAATATATATATATATATATATATATATATATATATATATATATATACACACACACACACACACACACACACACACATATATATATATATATATATATATATATATATATATATATATATATATATATATATATATATATATATGTGTGTGTGTGTGTGTGTGTGTGTGTGTGTGTGTGTGTGTGTGTGTGTGTGTGTGTGTTTATATATAGAGAGATTATATATATATATATATATATATATATATATATATATATATATATATATATATATATATATATATATATGAGAATAAAAAATGAAAAGTTTAAAAGAGAGCGAGCGAGCGAGAGAGAGAGAGAGAGAGAGAGAGAGAGAGAGAGAGAGAGAGAGAGAGAGAGAGAATGATCAACTTTACCTTTGCTAAATCCCAAACATATATTCGGCAGAGAAGCCACTCACCTGGAAAAAGCAAATGGGGCAATAAGAATTTCATTTGGTTTAATCATTAAAAATATCTATATAATCACGCACACACACACACACACACATAGTCACACACACAGGCAAACATACACACACACACACACACACACACACACACACACACACACACACACACACACACACACACACATATATATATATATATATATATATATATATATATATATATATATATATATATATGTATATATATATATATATATATATATATATATATATATCAATAGATAGATAGATAGATAGATGCCGCAGATGAACAGATATCTATATCCTTGTGTATATGTATGCATACATGTATGTATGCGTGTGTCCATACACTGTATGTATACAGTCTCCTCTAGCGCTGCATGCGCCATATTGCAAAGCCATAAGCCAGCCCCGGGAGGGAAGGCTTCCCCCTTTTAACTCTGCAAAAACTATCCCAGACAGGAATTCAGCCCATCATACACTCCTTCGCCTTTCCCGCCGCTTCCAATTTCGCTTTTCTCACTACCTTTATTCTCTGTGTTCTCTTACCTTTCCCTCCTCTTCAGTGCACCTTTTAATTTCTCTTTCTCTGTGTCTCTTTTATGTACTCACTTACCTCTCCTCACTCCCTCCCTCACAGTTTTCCCCTCTCTCTCCAACCTTCCTTCTCTCCCTCTTGCCTCTCTTTCCTTTCCCTTTTTCCCCTTCTCTCTTCCTCCAGTTTCCTTTTCTCCCTCTTACCTCTCCTCCCTCCTTCCCTTCTTCTTCTCTGTCTCCTTCTCAATTCGCTCTATCTCTCTTACCTCACCTCCTTTCTTCCCTCTCTCCTTCCCATCTTCGCTCTCTCCCTCTTACCTCTCCTCCCTTCTTCCCTTACTCATTCTGCTCGACCTCCCCTTTCCTCTCC
>NC_051402.1:40344768-40347268 GCF_015228065.2 Penaeus monodon | reverse complement strand
TTACTTGTGTCAAAGAAAATGGAGCTGTCGCTAGGGGTGACTGATGTATAAACGCGATATAGGAAGACATGAAAACTCATCAATCATCGGTAACAGCTGCGTTGTTTAGTGATGGCTCAAAAAAGGGGGAGAAGAGTGGAGGAAAGAGTAAACAGCAAGAAAAATGTTGGAGAATGAAAGAGAACACACCCATCTACACGCACGTGCCCGCACTTACACACACAAACACACACACACACACAGACACACACACACACACACACACACACACACACACACACACACACACACACACACACACACACACACACACACACACACACACACACACACACAAACACACACACACACATTATTGTTAAGAAAGAAGAGACAGAGATAATAATATATGAACACACACACACATTCAGCGTGGATCTGTGTGTGTATATTTGTCTTTCTTTCTTTATATTCTTAAAGTACAAATGTGCTTATTGCAAAAGATAATCATTGTTACTGGAAAACAAAGCGACATATAAGTTTGCTTTTTCGATCAATTAAAGCCACATTTTGCAGGATTTAACCATAAAAGCTCATGTATGAAAAATTATTATTTTATCTCTGTTGACTAGAATGTAGACTAGTTAATGAGCTTTTAATGTGGTGGGTGAACGAACGGAAAAGAAGAGAGAGAGAAAAAAGCAATAGAATTGAAAGAGAGAGAGAGAGAGAGAGAGAGAGAGAGAGAGAGAGAGAGAGAGAGAGAGAGAGAGAGAGAGAGAGAGAGAGAGAAGCAGGTAGACAGAAAGACAGAGACCAAGAAAAAAAGTGAGAGAAAAAAAAGTGAATAAAAGGAGGGAAGAAAGAGACCGTGGAAAACTCTCTCCCTCCCTCGCTCCTCCTGCTGCCTCATACTTCTTGATCTTTCCTAGAAATAAAATATGCTCAGTTAGGCTATCGCAACTGGCCACACAGGAGAAGGCCTCGCGCTCTCCTCTCTCGCCCTGGCTCGTTTTCTCTCCAACTCTCTCTTTTTCTCTCTCTCTCTCTCTTCCATTCTCATTCGGTATTCGGCATCCCTGTCCCTTTCTCTCTCCCTCTCTATCCTTCTCTCTCTCTCTCTCTCTCCCTCTCTATCCTTCTCTCTCTCTCTCTCTCTCTCTCTCTCTCTCTCTCTCTCTCTCCTCCTCCTCTCTCTTTCTCCTCCCACCCCCTTTTCACCTCCTCTCTCTCTCTTCCCCCATCCCCCTTCTCCCCTCATCTATCTCACGGTCTTCTAATTCCCCCTTTCTCATTCACTTTATTGCTCTCTTCCTTCGTGCAACAAGAGCAACAGCGAACATTTAATTGCAAGAATTAGTAACATGTGTAATTCCGAGGTAAGCGAGGAGTTACGCATAAAAGAGAAAAATAAATAAATGAGACAATCATATTGATGATAACAATAGTAGTAATGATAATAATAGTCACCATTGCTATTGTCATTACTATTATTGTTATTGGTATCATTGCTATAATAGTTGTAACAATATCATCATCACTGTCATTTTTATTATTATATGATCTCTATCGTTATTATCATCAATATCCCCATCATAATCATCACCATCTTCGTTCTCGTCATTAATACTCTTTAATTATTATTATTATTATTATTATTATTGTTATTATTATTGTTGTTGTTGTTGTTGCTATTATTATTATTATTATTACTATATCATTATAATTGATCACCATCGGAATTAACTTTACTATTCCTGCTACTGCTTGTAGTAGAAGTAGTAAACGTAGTACTAGCTGTCGAACTAGTAATAGCAACAGTAGTAATAGTAGTAGTAGCTGTAGTAGTAGCAGTAGTAGTAGTAGTAGAAGTTTTACGACTTTTGCCCAGAATTATCCTTTTTTAGGTTACTGTTGCCATCAATATATGCTGTGCTCATGAGAGTGCTGATGATAATTAAAATGGTTATTGTCTTTTGGAATTTACGTCACTAGATTCAACGGCATAAGCGAATAATAATTTTTAAAAATCAAATGAATCGACGTATTGGAAATGTGTCAATGAAATATCAAGAGTCCTTGGGCTATTGGCAGTTTCTTAATAACATCAGATTTTGATTCCTTTTTCCTTAAGATTGAGTTTTTTGGTGACAGAAGGTTTTGATGATGATTAATCGAAAGTTGTATGAAATAAGTTTTGTTTTATTATTTTTATTTTATTTATTTATTGTTTTATTATTGTTTTATTTTTTTTCCTCTTATTCGCTGCATATTTACCTGACAGGTTTCCTGCCTGTTTCATACACAAGCAGACACACACATACGCATAAACACACAAGCAAGCACATAAGCACACAAACAGTAAACACACACACACACACACTTACATGCAAACAAACAGACACACACAAACACACACACGCATAAACACAAAAACAAATACATAAGCACACAAACAGTAACAAACAAACAAACAAAGCACACACACACACACAAACAAGCACACACATACACACCAATG
>NC_051402.1:40319768-40327268 GCF_015228065.2 Penaeus monodon | reverse complement strand
ATACACACACACACAAAAAAAAAAAAATGGAAATGACCTTGCGAGTGACGAGCATCTTTGCCATTATATTCATCATCTTTGGATAATGAAGAAGGTCTTAGTGAAACGGTTCTCTTGGGGGACTTCCGTTGCAATTGCTCGGTTGAATGTTTTTGTTTTTGTTGTTGTTGTTCACGATGATGTTGTTTGCTTTTATAATTGTTAGGATTGTTATTGCTGGGTTTATTATTTTGGCCTTCGCCGTTATCATAATAGTTGTGATCGTTATGGTAATGATAATGGTGATAATAATAATGTTAGTTATAATAATAACAATATGATTATAACAATAGTAATAATTGCAACAACAGTTACATGTATAATAATATTATTATAATTATAGTTATTATTAATTATAGTTATTATCGTTTTTACCAATATTACTTAACCCACATTTATCATTGTTTTCATTACAATTTTAGTCATTATAATTATGATTACTTTGATCTCGTCTCTCTCTCTCTCCCCTATCATTATCATTAACATTATAATTATTTTTCTTATCATACATCAAGCTACCCTCTTTCTTTTTATTTTCAGAGACAATTATAGATCGGTCATAACCCAACTCATGATCGGTATTTGTGAGAAATCCCATAATAATCTGCTGATCTTCCTCCATGAGCCCAGTTTGCATTTTACGGTTGTACCAGCTGGCGTCATGACCTAATTTCATTTTATTTATTGATTTTTCTTTCTCTTTCAGTGAACGAGATAAATTTTCTCATGTTTTGTGTTCAGGTCTCGTACTGCAAATTAGTGGAGTGACGTGATTTTATTAGTGAAATGACATAATTGGATTGGTGGAGTGACATGTTTTTATTAGTGGAGTGACATGAATTTAATAGTGGAGTGACATGATTGTATTATTCGAGTGACATGATTTTTTTCGTGGAATGACATAAACATTTCTTAATTTCTTGTTTATTACAAAATTCGTCCTCAAAACTTACTGGGCCAATGAATAATATTAGAGAGAGAGAGAGAGACAGACAGACAGACAGACAGAGAGAGAGAGAGACATAGAGAGAGAGAGAGAGAGAGAGAGAGAGAGAGAGAGAGAGAGAGAGAGAGAGAGAGAGAGAGAGAGAGAGATAGAGAGAGAGGGAGAGAAAGTGAGAGAGAATTAAGTGAAATATAACAATAAAAAAAATCACTCTAGACATACGTAAACGTAAGAAAAAAGTCAGCTTAGGAGAGTAAACAGAAGAACCGAAGTAGTGTGAGGCTGGAGTGAGTTGCCTGATGTTCCTTTCCTATGATTTTTTTATCATTATTTTTGTCAATATTATTATTATCATTATCATTATCATATTCAAAATCATAATCATATTCAAAATCATAATCATCATCGTCATCATCATCTTCATCTTCATCTTCATCTTCATCTTCATCTTCATCATCATCATCATCATCATCATCATCATCATCATCATCATCATCTTCATCTTCATCTTCATCGTCACCATCATCTTTATCATCATTAATATAATTATTATGATAATCATTGTTATTGTTTATTATTATTATTGTCATTATTAGAATTTTTTTTTTTTTTTTTTTTTTTTTTTGTTATTATTATTATTATTATCATTATCATTATTATTATTAGTAGTAGTAGTAAGAGTAGTAGAAGTAGTAGTAACAGTGTTATTATCGTTATTATAAAAATTGCATTATTGCTATCATTGCTTTCATGAAAATGATGATAATTAAAATAGCAATTGCCTCTCATGATTATTACCATTAGTGTTGTGATCATCATTATAAATCTTATTATAATCATGGCGACCATCACTATCAGTATCACTATCACCTCTATTATCCTGAATGCTATTGTTAGCATTATCATTGCTATAGTGTTATAACTATTAGTAGCAGTAAAGTCCAAAGTATTTTTTATTAATATGTTACTGGTATCATAATCTTTTACAGTAATGTTGCTGAAACTGTATATATATATTTTTTTGGATAATTTCCTGCAACATATTATAATAGTCATACCGGTAATAGAAAATGGCCCCTGGGTCGAAATGTAGGAAAAAAAGCATTTGAAAATTCATTAGCTTGATATAATTACTACAGATTTCATATACGAATGTACTAATTATATCTATCAAACCCCTCTCTTCCTCCCCTCGAACCCCCACCCCTCACCCCCTCTCCTCCACCAACACTCCCCGTACCCTCACCCTCTTTCTGCTCCTGTTAGAAATATGTAATCATTAATCTACATATATATTGCCCTATATTTACCATGCATTATGATATTGTCAAGGGTGAATGCTCTGATGTTGAAATATTATATTAATCAAACCCATCGGATGGCAACATTGGTCACTCTTCGGGGGATAGGGGGGGGGGTAAACAAACCGATGCGTAGGCCTATATTTTAACAAGCCTCCAACAGTAAACGGATTTTTATTTTTTTTTATTTTTTTTATTTTTTTATTATTAATTTTTTTTTTACTGAATTTCTGAACTTATGAGTATTATTTTCACTGCGAGATATCTCTTACCATTATGATGAATGTGATTATGGTAAAGATGGTAAAGTAAAGAATATTGATAATAACAGTAATTATGATGATAGTCACGGTAATTATAATTGAAATGATAAAATTCACGAGGGCAATGATGATAATAGTGGTAACAACAGTAACAACAGATACGATAATAATGATAACAATAACAACAGCAACAACTATAATAATATTGATAACGATAACAACAACAACTATAATAATAATAATAATATTAATAATAAGGACAATAACAATAATAATAATAAATAATAATATTAACAATAACAACAACAACAACAACAACTATAATAATAATAATAATAACAATAATAACAGTAGTAGTAGCAAATGTGATAATGATGATGCTGATATTGATAATAATTACAACAGTAATTATAATGATAATGATAATGATAATAGTCATAATAATAATAATTGTCACTATAACACCAACACCAATAATAACAATAGCAACGGTAGATATAAGTATTAGTAGCCTTAAAACTAATAATACCAATATTAACCACGTTTCAAGTCGCCCTTCTTCGAGCTGTCCATGGTTTGGCAATGTAAACAAACGAGGAAAATCTACAACCAAGTTCGCAGTCTTCGCAAATATAAACCAGGCATCCAACTAAAACATAATTTACAAAATCGGGGTTGATGGGAAAGGAGGAAAGGGAAGCGAAGGGGAAAGGGAAAGGAGGGGGAGGAAGAAGGATGGGAGAGGTGAGAAGAGGGAGAGAAGAAGAGAGAAAGACAGAAGAAAACGAGAGGTAAGAAGAGGGAAAAACAGAAGGAAACGAGAGGTAGGAAGAGGGAAAGGGAAAGAGAAAGGAGGGGAAGAGAAAGGGAGAAAAGGAAGAGGAAGGAAAGGGGAGGGAAGATGGAAAGGAGGAAGGAAAAGGAAGTGGGGAGAAGGGGAGGAAAGAGAAAGGAGGGAGAGAGAGGGGTGAAGGTGAGAAGGAGAGGGAAGAAGCGGAAAGGGGAGGTAACAAGAGGAAGAGGGAAAGGGAAAGAGGAGGGAGACAGAAGAGTGGGATAGGGATAGGGAGAGGGAGAGAGGAGAGGCTAGAAGGGGGGGGGGGGGAGGGGGAAAAGCACTCATTAAGTATGCACGGCAGGAGTATAATGAGCCTCTAGAATTTGATTATGTGCTTGCTGTGAATGCAGGCCGGAATTCTAGTGTTTTTTAATTGTTTTCGTTGTTGTTATTACTGCTATCATTATCATTACCACTGTCGTTTATATTATTGTTAGTGTTGATTTTTTGCATGATTATGAGAAGGCGGATTATAATTATTGTCATTATTGATAGTAACCGTGATCATAATAGTAGTAGTAGTAGTAGTAATAATAATAATAATAATAATAATAATGATAATAATAATGATAATAATAATAATAATAATAATAATAATAATAATAATGATAATAATAATGATAACAATAATAATAATAATAATAATAATAATAATTAATAATAATCATGATAATAATAATAGCAATAATGGTAATAATAATATTAATAATAATGATAATAATAATAATAATAATAATAATAATGATAATAATAACAATGATGATAACGGTAATAAAGGTAATAATAATAATGAAAATATTACTGACAGAAGTAACGATAATAATGATAATGATAATAATAATAGCAATAATAGTAATGATCGATATAACCACAATAAAACAACAATAACAACAACAACAACAACAATAATAAAAGTAATAATAATAATAATAATAATAATAATAATAATAATAATAATATGCACTGGAAGATCTGCAAACACTTTTCTATCGGAACACAGGATAAATGGTACAAACACCATCCAGAGCCAGTTACTGAAGGCTAAGATGCTACAATCTTGTGGAACTTTCCAATTCACACAGATCGTACTATACAGGCAAATCGTCCAGATATCGTCATAAAGGACAAAATAAACAACACTTGCCTGTTTATAGATATGAGCATCCCTTCAGACAGAAACGTCCTAACGAAAGTGTTCGAAAAGATATCAAAGTATAAAGGCCTGGAAATAGAGGTGGAAAAGATGTGGCATTTAAAAACCAAAACTTTGCCTGTTGTTATTGGAGCTCTTGGCCTTATGAAAAAAAGGTACAGATAAGTTTCTTGAGCAAATACCAGGAAATCCAAAATTAGAAGAAATCCAAAAAATAGTCTTAAACAGCATAGCTCATGTTCTCAGAAGAGCATTATCAATCTGATGTGTTCTTTGTGTGCTTGAATTGATTTGACTGGATGTTTTGATTTGTGGTTGTTCCGCATATTTTGCATGTTTTCGTTGATGTTCCATTGCCTCAAACTTCAATCACCCTAGGTCACTGGTAGTGACTCGGTGTTTGATTTTAATTAGCAGATCTAAGGAAACTTTCGTATAAAATAATAATAATAATAATAATAACAACAACAACAATAATAAAAATCATCCTGATGATAATAACAGCAGCAACAACAGTGATAATGTCCATATCTCTTTTTTCTCTCTCCTCCCCCATTCTATCCCTCCCACACTCTTCCTCCCCCTCCTACCCCTTCCCTTTCATCCTTAATACCCAATTACTCAATTTCTCCTTTCTTTTAGGCCATAATCTACTTCTCCCTTGTCATCTCATCACTGGCTTCTTATCAACATTATGAAATGATGTGGGTCGAGCGGCAAAAGCCCTTCTTCAGATTACTGAATTCATTAATAGAGTATTAGTACAATATAATGGGAACTTGTACAGGTTATGTTATAATAATTTTTTTGTCAGTCATTATTAATCTTTGTCTCTATTGTCTCTATATTTTTGTTTGTCTGTCTGCTTCTCTCTCTCTATATATTATCCTTTTATCTCTCTCTCTTTCGCTTTATATATATATATTTTCTCTTCTTCTTTTCCTTTCCTTCCTCCCTTCTTTTTCTTTTTCTTTTCTTCTCTCTCTCTCCGTCAAGCAAACGACATATATCTCTCCACGTCAAACACAAGCACTATATTTCAGTTACTTATGATATTAATGTCTGTCTAATTCTGTTACAGAAGCACTGTATAACATCTATGTATATAACATCTTATTATATAATGTACACATCATATATATAAATAAAATACACATTGTAATTACTGGAATAGTGTTTTGAATTTGAATTTGAATTTGTATATTTTCCCCTCCCTTCCCTCTCTCCATTTTTCTCTCTTTATCTCTCCCTTCCCTGCACTCTCTTTATCTGTCTCCTTCTATCCCCCCTCACGCTCTCCCCTTCCCTCCCATCACTTAATTTCACCCAGTATTTTCTCTCCCCTTTAGACTATGATCGCATGTTAACTCGCCTCTTTCCCTCTCCTCGATAATGCCCCATACCCCCCCCCCTTAACCCACTCTGTATCCTTCCCTCCCCCTTCCCCCTCTTTTCCTTCCCATTTCGTACTTCACACTCCTCATCCATCTTTTCCAATCTCCCTCCCCAACCCTTTTCCTATCTTTCCCCCACACCTTCTTTCGATCTATCTCCTCCTAAGCCTCCCCCCCCACCATAATACATTTCCAATCTCCTCCTAGGCCTCCCCCCCCACCATAATACATTTCCAATCTCCTCCTCAGCCTCCCCCCTTCCTCATCCCCTCCCAACATCCTCCCCCATCTCCCAATCTCTTTCCCCCCACACTCCCTTCCAATCTCCCCTTCCCCTGCCCTCTTAATCTCCCCTTCCCCTTTTCCAGCCTCCCCCATACCTTCCCATCTCCCCTCCCTCTCCCCAGTCTCTTCCTAAACACCCCCCTCCTTTCCCCTTAGACATTTCGACCCTTAAAAGAGGTAAAAAGGGATGCCCGACGCTTTCGCTCCGGCTTACCGTTGTCTCAGGGTGGCTTAACAAGAGAAAAAAAGGCTTTTGTGCCCTTTTTCGCGGAAAGCTATCATTTTCAATATTTTCGTCTTTCTCCTTTATATATATATATATATATATATATATATATATATATATATATATATATATATATACTTTTTTTTTTTTTTTTTTTGTCCCGGTTTTCTTTTTCTTTTTTTTTCTTTTAACCTTTCCTTTCTTTTTTTCCTTCCTCTCTCCTTTGGTTTTCTTCTTCGTCCATATGATACTTTTATTTACTCTCTGCATCCTATTCTCCACCTATTCTTCCCTTTCTCGTTTCTTCCTTTTCTTCTGCTCTTCTTGCATTTGTTTTTCCTTCTTTCTTCATCTTCCTTCTTCTCCTTCCGTCCCTTTTCGTCTCTCACTCTTCTTCCATTTAACTTTCAATTATTTTATCTTCCTTTTTTTTACTCTTTGCTTCACTTCCTCATCCTTATGCTCTACCTCGTTCTACTCTCTCCCTTCTGTTTCCCTTTCCTTTCCCTATTCCACTCCCTCTTCTTCTTCTTCTTTTCATCCCTTTCTCTTTACTCCCCCTTCTCTTCCTCTTCCCTCCATATATTTTATTTACCTTCCTCCTCATTCTCTTTCCTCCCCACGTCTCTTATCCTCCCCATCTCTTGCACCTGCTCTTTTCTCTCTTTTCTCTTCGCTCTTCTTCTGTCCTTTCTCATTGTCTCTTTCTCTCCAATATCCTTCACTTCCTCCTACTTTCTTATATCCCCCTCTCCTCAACTTTCTCTTCTTTCTCATTCTTTCCTTGTTCATCTAACTTGTTCTTGTCCCTCATTCACCTCTCTCTCTCCTTCTTTTCCTCCTCCCCAACTTTCCCTACTCCCTCATTTCCTTCTTTTTCACCCAAGTTGTTCTTTTCTCCTCTATCTCTCTTTTATCCGTTTCCTCCTCCTCCTCCTCCTCCTCATAACTTGCAATTACGTTGAGCGGAGACTGTAATGGCGGCGTTGGGACAACCCGCTGGCGACCGACATCTGTTCTCTCTCCCTCTCTCTCCCTCCCTTTCTCTCTCTCTC
>NC_051402.1:40284768-40287268 GCF_015228065.2 Penaeus monodon | reverse complement strand
TTTTTTCTTATCACCATATACACTTTTTTCACATTTTATTTTATTATATCACATCTTTATTATGCTTGATATTATGATCATAATTATTTCATAATCCTTCTTTTCTGTCATGATCATTTTCTGTCATGACCATTATTATCATTAATACAAACATCAGTACTATTAGCCTTATTTTACCATTACTAGCGAAACTGTCATTATCATTGCTGTTGTGCAAATCATTATTATCGTTATAATGACCAATAGGACCTCCAAGCAAGTAAGATCCTCAATACTTTATACCTCTGACTGCCGTATTATTAGCATAACCACAGATTAATTAATATAAATGACATCATCCCCAACATCCCAGCGTGAAGACTGCCAATTTAATCACTTCTGGAATGCAATTAAGTCATGACGAACACGGTAATGCTAATGAAGGCAAAGTTCATTTTCCGAATGTCATTAAGCATACCATTTGCCTTGCTTTGGTGGCTGGTCGTATATTCGAGGGAGGGGGAGAAAGAGAGAGAGGGGGGAAGAGAAAGACGGAGAAGGAGAGAGAGAGAGAGAAGAGAGAGAGAGAGAGAGAAGGAGAGAGAGGAGAGAAGAGAGAGGAGAGAAGAGAGAGAGAGAGAGAGAGAGAGAGAGGAGAGGGAGAGAGAGAGAGAGAGAGAGAGAGAGAGAGAGAGGAGGGAGAGAAAGGGAGAGGAGAGAGAGAGAGAGAGAGGAGAGAGAGAAGGGGGAGAAAAAGAGAGAGAGAGAGAGAGAGAGAGAGAGAGAGAGAGAGAGAGAGAGAGAGAGAGAGAGAGAGAGAGATTAAGAATTACAGAAGGTAGTGACATTATGCTATATTTGAAAAAAAAGCTTGTAGTGATATACAGGTGGACGGCCTACAGAGAGTGAGACAGCCGAAGAAAGAGAAAGAAAGAAAGAAGGAGAAGGAATAAAAGAGAGAGAGAGTGAGTGAGGGAAAATCAACAACGTTCCGATATGAACAAAGGCGCGTCATAAACTTTTCTCCCCCGCCTCTAATATATTCCCGCGCCGGCAACGTTCCGCAGACACATAAACATTTTCCATCTTGGCTGCAGTCGCCTCGGCCCATCGCGAGTCGAGGAGACGAGGCAGGAGGAGGAGGAGGAGGAGGAGGCACCTTCCCTGGCCGCACTTGCCTCGCGTTAATTATCACGAGGAGGTTCTTGCATCGTGTCGTCTGCCTCGGTTGGTTACGTTGTTATTATTATTATTATTATCATTATTATTATTATTATTATTAGTAGTAGTAGTAGTAGTAGTAACTTATTATTCATTAATTTATATATTCATGGAGAGGGGGTAGTGGCTGTAGGGTGCGTGTTGCTTTTTTTTCTTTTTTCAGGTTTCCTACATTTAATTTCTTAACATTTTATTATTATTCTTTTTATTGTTATTATTATTATCATTACTATTATTATCATTATTATTATTATTATTATTATTATTATTATTATTATTATTATTATTATTATTATTATTATTATTATTATTATTATTATTATTATTATTATTATTATCATTATTATTTATATATTCATTTTTTTGACAGTTTTGTTTAATACTTTTTTCCCTCGTTCTTGTGTTTATTATTGTTTCATTTTCATTTTTTATTTTCTTCTTTTCTCCTCTTCTTATTATCATTCTTACTGTCATTATCTGTCCTTTCAATATTGCATCACTCCTCCTTCCGATAAACTTTACTCTCCTCTTATATTTTCAAAGTTATCTTCATGAACATTTTTTTTTCACTAATTTTCAAACTTTAAAGTCATCATCAATACCAGCTGAGAAGTTCATTGCGGGATTTTTCTCTTAAATCTTTCTCATCATCAATAATAATCATGTCCGCATATCTATTTATCTATCTATTTATGTATCCGTTCGTAATTTTCTTTTGTTTGTTTTTTATCTATCTATTTCTCCATTTATCTATATTTTTTTCTCTTCATATGTATGTCGATGAATCAAGCAATCATCCACGAACGAATATATACACAGCCGAAAATCGCTGGCCTAGATATTGTAAACTCTAAGTGCCACAAATTTTTCGGGCTTTGAAAATAACGGGAACATTCCACAATATCTGTATTGCATATTTTGTATCGCAGACGAGAATTCCAATAGTTAAGTAATGAAAACGCTTCTCTCTCTCTCTCTCTCTCTGTCTGCCTCTCGCTCTCTTTCTCTCTGCCTTTCTCTCTCTCTCTCTCTCTCTCTCTCTCTCTCTCTCTCTCTCTCTCTCTCTCTCTCTCTCTCTCTCTCTCTCACTCACACACTCTCTCTCCTACTCTGTTCTCTCTTTCTCTGTTCCTCTCACTTCTTAACTGCTCCCCAATCCTGTTTCCCTCCTTCTCTTACTCTGCTATTTTTTTCCTACAACCGTTCTATCTTTCTCTTTCTTTCCCGTTCTTATCCCCCTCTCTTTCCTTTCTCCTCCTCCCTCCCCCTCTCCACCCTATCACCTTTCCCAAGCTTCTCG
>NC_051402.1:40259768-40267268 GCF_015228065.2 Penaeus monodon | reverse complement strand
TGTGTCTGTATGTGTGTTATATGAGTATGCGTGTTTATATGAGTACGTTTTGTGTGTGTGATTATGTGTGAACACGTCTCTTTCTTAATTCATATATACACACCTCTCCCTATTTGTTCTCTCCTCCTACCGTATTTCCATCACCTGGTCCCCAAAAAGGAAACGTAACCAAGTATGACTCACTCCCGGGCGTACACGATACAATCTCATAAAGCTACAGGTTGTTTATGTCCCTCTGTGAACTGCTGGTAACAATGGGTGCAATGAAGGGATAAAAAACAGGCACGAAAAGTTGAACATTTTAATGAATAGATAGATAAAAGTAATGGACAGAAGAACAAGGGCGAGACAAAGGAAATAAGCGAGGGAAAAAGAGAAAAGGAGAGAAAAAAGAAAAAGAAAGACACACAGACACAGAAAGAGAGAGATAGAGAGAGAGAGTAAGAGAGAGAGAGAGAGAGAGAGAGAGAGAGAGAGAGAGAGAGAGAGAGAGAGAGAGAGAGAGAGAGAGAGAGAGAGAGAGAGAGAGAGAGAGAGAGAGAGAAGAGAGAGAGAGAGAGAGAGAGAAAGAGAGAAAGAAAGAGTGAGATAGATAAACAGATAGAGAGAGAGAAAGAAAGAGTAAGAGAAAGAGAGATATAGAGATAGACAGAAAGATAGAGAGAACCAAAGAAAGAAAAAAAAATGGTGCAACAAAAAAAAAACAACAACAAAAAAAACAGACAAACAAAGAAAAAAGTATATCCCTTTAAAACTCTTCCTCCTGGCTGTCCCTGGTTATGAGATTTGCATGCGGCCGTCATTTACTCTGATGATAGTCCATCTCACCGCGAGTGGCTTTGGAGGGAGAGAGCGAGGGGGGAGGGGGAGGGAGGGAGAGAGCGTGGAGGGTGGAAGGCAGGGAGAAGGGGGAGGGAGGAGGCGACAGGGGGAGGGGGAAGGTGGAGGCAACAGGAGGAGATGAAGGGAGTGAACAAGCGTGGAAGGGGGGGTAGGGGGAAGGAGGAGGAGGGGGGCAGGGAGAGGGAGGGGGTGGAATGACTATGTAATTACGCAAGAGAGCGAAAGTAGAGGCAGAGGTGGGAGTTGAGAGCGATGATTGGGGGAGAAAATGAATGAGCGAAAGAGATAGATAGATAGAGAGAGAGATTCGAGGAGACGCAAGAGAAGGAGGATGAGTGACAGCAAAAGAGGGAGAGAGATTATAGGGGAAAAGGAGAAAGAGGGAAGAATCAGAAAGAGGAGATAAGGAGAAAGAAATTAACGTGAAATGAGGTGAGAGAGAGGAAATGAAACTGAAAAAAATAAAAGAGACAACATTACAAAAACAAAAAAAGGAGACAGCAGGAATGGATAAACGAGTGAAAGAGTAAATACTAGATGCTAAGACTTAATTAACTCCAGACACTTACTGCGGTGATGTTTTGTCAAGTAAGAATTGAGTCTCGTGAAGTCTTTCCTGGGAAATGATTATCAAGAGTGTGGGAGAATTTCACTTTATTCTTTTACCTTTCTAAATGTGTTTATGCAACACACAAATACAGACAGTCCTTTCTCTCTTTCTCTCTCTCTCTCTTTCTTTCTTTCTCTCTCTCTCTCTCTCTCTCTCTCTTTCTCTCATATACACATATATATGTATATATATGTATATATATATATATATATATATATATATATATATATATATATATATATATATATATATATATATATATATATATACATATGTATGTGTGAACACGAAAAAAGAAAAGAAAAAAAAATTATATATATATATATATATATATATATATATATATATATATATATATATGTGTGTGTGTATGTATATATACATATATATATGTAAAACAGTATTTCGTTTTCATTTTGAATATACCATGAGTTAAGTTCATATCTAGAATGAGTATGTGACGACGTGTAGGTATGAAAAGACGGTGTTTATTTATATAATATACATATTTTTTATACTGTACAGTAACTTTAACAAGATAATGAAAACCTATTTTTTTTATTAATTAATCAGCATTTCAGCAATCATATTATCATCCCCATAGTATTATGTATAAACTATATTCCTAAAAATGTGCCTTAATGCAACACAATAAGATCTTGCCATCATTTTCTCTCGGTGAACACGTATGTGTGTGACTCGTAATGGAAGAACGGGGGAACAAGGAAAGGGAGGGAGGGAGGGAGGGAGGAAGGAAGAAAGGGAGGAGTGAGGGAGGGATGAAGAGAGCGGGCATTGTGGATTGTAGAGTTGACTATAGAGGAAGAGGGAGAGAGGGAGGGAAGGAGGAAGGAGAAAAAGAGGGAGGAGTGAGGGAGGGATGAAAGGAGGGATGATAGGAGGGAGGGAGGGAGGGAGGACGGTCTCGTAGAGGTTGATTTTAGTGAAAGAGGGAGAGAGGGGGGAAGAAGAGAGGGGTACAGAGGAAAAGACAGAGGGAGGAAGAGAGTGGGATGGAGGCGAGAGTGATGTATGGATAAAGGGAGATAGGAAAAGAGAGGAGGATGGGAGGGAGGGCGGGAAGAAGGAAGGGAAGGAGAGAGAGAGAGAGAGAGAGATGAATACATGCATACAGACAAATGGAAACATGCTGACAGAGAGAGAGAGAGAGAGAGAGAGAGGGAGAGAGAGAGAGAGAGAAAGAGAGAGAGAGAGAGAGAGAGAGAGAGAGAGAGAGAGAGAGAGAGAGAATGAGAGAATTAAATGAAGGGAGAGACATAAAAAAATAATAATATCCACTCAACTTCCGCCATCCGACCCCTTCCTCTTTTGTATTCTCCTTGGGCGGTCTTCGCGAAAGGTCTTTGGCAAATTTTATGACTGGCCTGGAAGCATTCTTTGACTCCAAAATCGCCATAGAATTTGTCCATGACTCGTTTTAAAGACTGTCCTTAGAAATTTCGTCTTTGGCTGGCACTGATGCCACATTTCAAATTTGATAATGAAATATTCAAATATACAAATATTCAAATCTTAAAAGATCCTGTGATAATGATATAACATATTAATAAGATAGAATTACTATTGTAGTGAACCTCAAGTATGTAGTGACTAAAACATTACCCATTTAACACCTTTTATATGTTTACGTGGCACCCTCTATATCTGTTGTCATTGCGTCAGGTGAGAAAGCGCGGCGCTATTTGTAATTGTCTACACAAAAAAATCATAAAAAAAAAAAGATAAATAATAAGTAAATAAATACAGCTAAATAAAAAAATAAAAAAATGCAGCAATCACGGAGAAAAAGAATCAATTAGCGTTTGGCAATAAGCATAAGAGTGGCATGAAGGAGTTCCATATCATTACGGATGCAGAGTTGTCTTCAGCGACTGTAAAATCGCCGTTTGGTTGTCGGCGCCTCATAAGGACAATTTAAAGACAGTCCTTGCGCGCGTAGGGCACTTTCAGACCTGTCTTTAACATCGGCCGAGTCATAGAAAGAAATCGCGTGCTAAGGACATTTTCGCGAGGAGTCAGAGACAAAGTCTGGGAGCCAAAGACTTTAGTTCTGTTAAAAAACGTATTTCGGAGTCTATGACCTTTCGTGAATGCCGCCCCGCCCTCTATAACTTTTATTTTCTTCCTTAGTCTTCTGTTTCTTCCTATTCTCCCTCCTCCTCCTCCCCCTCTTCTTGCTTTTTCCTCCTCTGCTACCTTTTATATTTCTTCTATTTTGCTGATTTGTTTTTCTCTACTTCTCCTATCAGTCTTCTTCATCAACTTTTGATTTATTCCCTCAATTCCTTTTCTCTCGCTGTTCTTTACGTCGCAATTGTTTTTATTTTATTCTTTCTTTCGCCTTATCTAAAGTCCTACTCCTCTTCATTATTATCGCAATACTTACATATTTACTTATTATCGTCCTCTCCTTCTCTTTCTCCTTTACATCATCTTTCTTGCGCCTTTCTATTTTCACACTTTTCCTCTTGCCTTCCTCCTCTTCTAGTTTCCTTTACCTCATTCCCTCACCTATTCTTCCTCATCATGTTCATTATCACCATCATCGTACTGTTTTTATTTTATCTACTTATTTATTAATTTACCTCCTTCTTCCTTCTCCTTCCACCTTTTTCCCTTCTTCATCCTCTATTCCTTCACCTCTTCTCCCCTTCTTTTTCCCCCAACCCTTTCTTCCTCTCTACCTTCCACCATCTTCATCCCTTTATCCGCCCCTCTTCCTCCCCCCTCCCCCTCCATCCACCTCCCCCTAATCTATCATTATTCCACTCGCTGAACCGGCCACGCCACTCGTTACTTACAAGCTTAGGGGAAGGCATGCTCCATCAGCAGATATTTGTCAAGATTATAGAATTTTTTCGAACGAGGATAGAACATGATTATGCTCAGTCGTGTGTGTGTTTTTTTCTGGCATTTCTTTTCTAGCATTTTCTTTTTTTATTCTCTCTACCTCTTTCTTTTTTCTCTTCTATTCGGGCAATGGGGGTTGTAGTTGGTGGGGGGAAAAGATTATGATGATGGTAGTAATAATGATGAGGATAACTTAAGTGATGATAATTATTTAAATGGCTGTGGAAATGATGATGAAGATGGTGATAGTGATAATGATAATAGTAATAATAATAATGATAATAATAATAATATTAATAATAATAATAATAATAATAATAATGATAATAATAATAATGATAATAATAATGATAATAATGATAATAATAATAATAATAATAATAATAATAATAATAATGATAATAATAATAATAACAATAATATTAATAATGACAATAATAATAATGACAATAATAATAATTAAGATAACAATAATACTGATGACAATAACTATAGTGATAGCAGTAATCACTCTCACCCTCATTATTATAATAGTACTAATAGTGTAGTCATAGTAGTAACAGTAGTAGTGATATCATTATTGTCATCTTAATCATTACTGTTCATGATAATAATAATGCTAATGATAACCATAATAATGATGAGAATGATAATAATAAAAATAATGATAATAATAATAATAATAATAATAATAATAATAATAATAATAATGATAATAATAATAATAATAATAATAATAATAATAACAACAACAACAACAACAACAACAACAACAACAACAACAACAACAACAACAACAACAACAACAACAACAACAACAACAACAACAACAATGATAATAATTATCATTATCATAACAGTAATAACAATAATAGTAGTAATAATAACAATGATAATAATGACAATATGGGGATGATAACAATAATGATAGCAAAATGATAACTTCAATAATAACTAATGATAATATAACTGAAATTGGAAATAATATAATAATACTAACAATGACGCCCATGTTTATATAAGCCTAAAATTACTCCCCCCCCCCCCCTACACCACCACCAAAAAACAAAAAGCAAAAAACAACAAAAACTAACAGACAAAAGAAAGAAAGAAAGAAAGAAAGAAAGAAAGAAGGAAAGAAAAGAAAAGAAAAAAGAAAGAAAAGAAAAGAAAAGAAAAGAAAAGAAAGGAAAAAAAAATATATATATATAATGCTACCGGCGCATCTTCCTACAGATAATATCGGACGAGCTAACAAGCCTGGTAAGTGCCTGTCAATAACTGTCAAGAACTTCCGGTCAGGCAGAAAGTGGAAAGATCACGTGTGGGTTTGTATGGGCTACGGTTATGGAGATTTCCTTAACGTATTTCTACTTGTAATTAGAGTGGAAGGGAAAAGGGGAGGGGGGAGGTTAGGGGGAGGGGGAAGGCGGAAGGGGGAAGGGGAGGAAGGTAGGATAAGGGGGAGGGGGGAATATAAGATAAGAGGAAGGGGGAAATATAGGATAAGGGGGAGGGGGGAAGGTAGGGGAAGGGGGGAGGGGGGTAGAGGGCAAGGGGGAGGGAGGATATAGCCTAAAAGGAGGGAGGAGGGTAGGGGGGGGGGATTTAGGACAGGAGAAGAGGGTAAATTAAGAGATGAGGGGGTAGGGTAAGAGAGGGGGGGATAGGGTAAGGGAGAAGGAACACAGGGTAGAGGCAATGGGGAAAACAGGGTAAGGAGAACAGGGAAAGGTAGGGGATTGGGTAGATAGATAACCCTGATCGAATGTCTTTACGGATAGATAAGCAATATTATATTTTTTTGTTTATTTGTTTGTCTGTCTATTCATTTATTCAGTGTATGTATAGAGTGATTTATTGATCTGAATTTTCTTTTTCGTTTATCTGAATTATCTGGTAATCTATTAATTTTTTTCTGTTCGTCTATCGATTCATCTGTTTGTTTGTTTGTATTCTAGTGGTCTTTCTGCGTATAAACATCTCTCCTTTGAATGTTGAAACAGAAGAATGGAACCTCTCTAGCACATTTATCGTTAGTCAGCCACACGTCAAATCTTAAGAAAAGATGTTATATATATATATATATATATATATATATATATATATATATATATATATATATATATATATATATATATATATATATAAACAGGTTACCTACTCTTTAAAAAATACTATTTATTACCAAAAGTTTCGAAAACATGTATTGTAAACCATCATCTTGCGCACAACGAACATGAATACAATACAAAATATATACAAAATGTGAAATGAACAAAACGCCCGAAGTGAAGACTTATGCTTACCTGCACCAACACTCACGTATTTTCTCCAACACAGATTTAAGAAAGCTTTCCCCTCACGCTTCTTGCCAAGACCCAATCATCTCAGAATCCCTCCTTGAACAAAAAAAAAAAAAAAAAAAAAAAAGGAAAAATAAATAAATAAGTAAATAAAAAGGGAAGGGGAAGAAGAATAAGAAAGAAAAAGAAAGAAAAATGAGCCTTGAGCTGAGCAAGAGGGTCCCCTTCGCCACCTCCGTCGTTCACCCACTCTGCGCCTCTGCGGTAACATCTACGCTTGTTTGTTTTACATATTCTTAACTAAATTGTGTTACGTTCATTTCACAATCTATATTTTCATCATGCGCATTTGTCTTGGGTCTAGGCGTATTGTTGGTATTTGGATGTAAATGATTAGATGCGAAAAATCACTAGAAAATTGTGTGTATATATATATGTATATATATATATATATATATATATATATATATATATATATATATATATATATATATATATATATATATATATATATATATATGTATATATATATATATATATATATATATATATATATATATATATATATATATATATATATGTATAACATACACACATATGCATGTATGTATTTCTGACAAAGATATAATCGAAACCGGTCAAATACATCTCTTGTATTGTGAACATTTTCATTCTCATTCATATATTTTATACATTTGTCAACGTTGACACACACACACACACACGCACACGCACACGCACACGCACACACACACACACACACACACATATGTTCATATATAAATATTTATAAGGATATATATTGCTCCTCTGGGCTCTAGTTTGGAGTGAATTACGCGAAAGTTTGCTTATCACGAGCATGCTTATCTT
>NC_051402.1:40224768-40227268 GCF_015228065.2 Penaeus monodon | reverse complement strand
GTTGTTCATTTTGTTTTCTCTTTTTGGAGTGTTCGGTCCTCTTTTTTTTATCATCGTTCATTTGTGCCTTTTTCAGCTTTCTCATTTTGGATTAATTTTCGATCATTGATATCATGGGAAGATGAATTTCGATTTATCTTCTATTTTCTCTGTTTATTTTTATTTCTGTCTTTTCCTTGTTATTATCATTCCTTTGTATTTTTTTTCTCGTTTGTTGATTTTTCATCATGGTCTCTTATTTTATCATTTTCCTTTTTTATTTCTTTCTACCTTTTTCCTCCTTTATCATTATTCTTTTGTGTCTCCTCATCTTCTCACGTCGGGTTGGTTTCTCGGCTCTCATGGGTGATGAGGAGGATTTACGGCTTTCGGGTCTACGTCTGGAAAAGCTTTAAAATTATTACTGTTACTATCTTCTATATTATTTTCTTGTCTACATACTGTTTATTTGTTTGTTTCTTTTTTAATGAATAAAATTATTCTTGTATTACAACTTAGTCCGTTCTACTAGTCTGTCCTTTGTTATATATAGCATATTGTATATTTTTGTATTTTTTACCGTTATCGTCTCCAATCCACCTGCGAGTGGAATGACTGAGTCTAAGAATTTAAATACACATTAATTCCCTTATAATAAGGTGCCTCCTTAAGAGAACTTGTGTTCTCAGGAGGCTCAGCCATTCTATTTTTATTTTGTGCATGTCACGCTGTTTTTGTGTATATTGGCTAAATAAACGTTATCAATCAATCAATCAATCACTTGGTCAGCGGTCTTTTTTTCTTTTTTCTTCTCTTTATCCCTCTTCAGGTGTTATCATCGTCATTATCATTGTTTGCTATTATTATTATCATTATTATTACAATTATTATTCCTACTATTCTTTTTAGTCGGTTCCAGGCCTACAAAAATTTTCGTATTTTTTTCTTTTCTCTTCTTTAAACATCATCTTTAACATCATTACCATCATTATTAGCCTTATTATTACTCTTATCATTCTTACGAGTCATACTGCTCGTTGGTTCCAAGTGTGCGAATTTCTCTTTCAATATTTCCCTTTCCTTGTCTCTTATCATCTCCCTTTCTTTGGTTTCTATCTTAATCTTCTCTATTCCTCTTTTTTCGTCCTTTTTTCTTTTCATCTCGTATGGCTCTCTCAGTTAATTAATGCCACGTGTGAAAGCCTCTTTGTGTTCGCTTTTAAGTTTCCTGACTTCGTTTCTGCCCTCTTTTAACTTTTCTTTTAGATTTTTTTTTTTTTTTTTTTTTTATCCCTGACTTTTTCAGGTATTTTGATGTGCTTGTTTTGTTTTTATTTCTCTTTATCTGTTTATTTATTTCTGTTTTAATAAGTTATCTGTTATTTATCTATTCATTTCTTTGTGTTTTTATTTATTGCTTATTCATTTTTTGGTTTGCGTTTTTGTTTATCAGTGTAAATACGTATGTTTATTTGTGTTTTCATTTCTAATCCGTTATGCTTTTTAACGCTATTTTAATCGGTCGGTGTCATGAGGGTCTCTTGTGTTCATATCCTGTGATGTTTATCTTTTTCGTTTTTTTCTCTCTCTCTTCTTTCTGTATTCATCCCTTTCCTTTCATTTTACTTTTTATTCATTCGTTTTAGGGTTATTATTATTATTTTTTTAGTTTTTGATCTTTTTGACGATGAAATTCCCTGTGTTCTTCATTCTCCTTGTTTTTTTTTATTTTCTATTTACTTTTCTATCTTTATTTTGTGCTAATCTATTGTCTTCACTTTTTATTCTTTCTTCTTCTTTTTTGGCTTTCTTATTCTTATTCTCTTCCTTGTTTAATCTTCTCCCTTCCTTCGTGATAATCCAATGAATAAATAAATACAAAATTAAATTAATCTTTCAGTTGGTTTCTTCACTTATTAGCTTCCTTTTATTCTTCCTTTTTTCGTTTCCCTTCTGGTTTATTCTTAGAAAAAAGGAAAGATATCGATTCCTTTCTTGTTCTTATCCTTTATATAATATTCTTTTCTTTTTATCACTCATTATTGCGATTATTACTATCCTTATGGTTGTTATTCTTCTTCTGATTATCATTGTTAATATTATGACTGTTATCATTGCTTTCACTATCTTTACTTGTAACATGATTTCCAATATCCTCATTATTATTATTATTATTATTATCATTATCATTATTATTATTACCGTTATTTTATTATCTTATTTGGGGGGGGCATTATCATTACTGCATAATTACCATTATAATTTTTGTATAATTATCATTGTTATCACTGATTATTACCAATATAATTATCATTATTACTATTATTATCGTAATCATTATTATTATCATCATCATTATCATTATGATCAATATTACTATTATGACTATTGTTCTTCTTATTATAATTGATAATATTTATATGTTTATTCTATATTATATTCCTTTATTTCTCCTCTTCACTTCTTCTTCTTTCTCATGTTAATTCCTCGGTCTCACGAACAACACAAGTGAACATTTTAT
>NC_051402.1:40209768-40212268 GCF_015228065.2 Penaeus monodon | reverse complement strand
TACAAATCTTATGCGTCCTGCTATTACTCTTGTTATTATTCAGAGGAAGGGGAAAGGAAGGGGAAAGGGAAGGGAGAGGAGAGAGGGAGAGGAGATAGGGAGAGGGGAAGGGAAGGGAGAGGAGAGAGGGAGAGGGGAAGGGAAGGGAGAGGAGAGAGGGAGAGGGGAAGGGAAGGGGAGAGGGGAAGGGAAGGGGAGAGGGGAAGGGAAGAAGAGAGGAAGAGGAGAAGGGAAGAGAAGAGAAGAGAGGTAGAGTAATTGGATTGGAAGGAGAAAAGGGGGGGAAGGAAGAGGGAGCGAGAGAAGTGAATGAGGGATATGAGAGAATTGGAAAAAGAGGGGGAAGGGGTAAGTGTAAAAGACAAGAGAAGAATGGCAGAGGAGGAGGGCGTAGGAGTATGGTTAGAGAAAGAGAAGAGAAAGAAAAGAGAAGGAAAAAGGAAGGAAAGGAAATAGGGTAGAGAGGTAAAGAGAGAGGGCCGAGGGCTGATTGATGGATGAAGAGAAGAAAGTAAGAAAGGAAGGTTCAAGAGAAAGGAAAGAGGAAGCGAGGGAGGGAGAGACGGAAAGGGGGTGGATACGTCGACGGCCAGATTAATTAAGTCAGAATGGAAATAGAAAGAGGGAAGAAGGAAGTGAGAGAAGAAGGGAAGGTAGTAGATTAGGGGGTTAAGAAGGAAAAAAAGAAAGAAAGAAAGAGGAAGAAGTAGAATAAGATACAATAAAAAGAAAAAAGGAAAAAAGAAAGAGAAAGAAGAAGTAGAATAAGACAAAATAGAAAGAAAAAAGAAAGAAAGAAGAAATAAAAATACAATAACCCAAAGGGAACTATAAATTGTGGAAAGCTTTTATCCTCTGTATCATTTAGTCAGATCACGGAGGCATCCAATGCCCTGTTGCCGACGATCTCTCAATATCACTGGAGATTTATCACCTACGTTATCGCAGTTCTCTTTCCTCCGAGGTCGCTAATGTGTCCGGGTTCACAGAATTACATGACGCGGGATCTCGTTCTCAGGGTCGCTCCGTCTCCGTCCGTCTGTCGGTCTGTTTGTCTGGTTCACTGCCTGTCTGGTATTGTTTCTGTCTCCGTGTCTCTTGTCTTCCTTTTCATGTGTGTTTGTCTATCTCCATCTTTGTAGGTCGTTTTTTTTTTGTTCATTCTCTCTCTCTCTCTCTCTCTTTTCCGTATCCGCCCCTCTCCTTTATCATTTCCCTCTTTCCCTATACCCCCCCCTCCTTCTTTATTTCCCTCTCTCTCTCTCTCTCTCTCTCTCTCTCTCTCTCTCTCTCTCTCTCTGTCTCTCTCTCTCTCTCTCTCTCTCGCTCTCTCTCTCTCTCCCTCTCTCTCTCTCGCTCTCTGTCTCTCTCTCTCTCTCTCTCTCTCTCGTTCTCTTTCAGACTTTCCCCCTGTCAAAGAGTAGAGGAAAATGCTTCCTGAGACACGAACTCTACAAATTAAGGTTGCTAGATGCCCAACCCTATTACTGTTATGCCTCCATTCTGATGGACTCGCATTATCAAATACATTATTTACTATAGCACTGTATGGCAGAGACGTGTCTTTAAATTTATAACAGAAGAAGAGGAAAATCTTGTATAAAAAAGAGAGAGCGAAAGAGAGATAAAGTCAATTATAAAAACACGAAAATAAGAGAATGAGAGACAACAATAACGAACACTAAAAGAAGAAAAGACTATAAGAAAGATATAAAAGATAGAACTACAGAAAGTAATGACGAAAAAGAAAAAGAAGAAAAAACAAAGAAAAAGAAATATAAACGAAGATGAAAAGAAAAACAAAAAAAGAGTCAGAAGAAGAAAAATATGCGAAGAATCGGAAGAAGAAAAACAAGAAGGGAATCAGAAGAAAAATAGAAAGGAAGAAAAGGAAAAAAAAGTTAAGCAAATGCGGGCTCCTTTCCCAGCTGTCGCGCTCGATAAGGATCAGATTTAATGGTCGCAGATAAGGAATCGAAGACGCCTGAGAAGGGGTCTTGGGCCCTGATTATCAGAGCGGGCGATTGTGGCTATCTGGAATTGGTGTTATCTTTCGTCTGTGTCTCGGCGTTTTTATTCTTATCTGCTATATAAGTGTTTTTTTTTTTTTTTTTTACGTTTTTTGTTGGTGTTGTTGTTTTTTTGCATGTCGGAAATGATATATTGTGCGAAAAAGGTTATGAATTCTTCTGCGCTGTATTTTTCGTTTTTTTTTTGTTTTTTTTTCTTATTGCGTTTTTAGGGAATATGTTTCTTTGACTTTTTTGTAGTCGTTGTCTTTCCCTTTCTTCCTTTTCTATTGTATTTTCTCATTCTTCTCCTTCTCCATCTTTACAAAAATATCTCCACAAGCATGCTCTTCCTCCTCCTCCTCCTCCTTCTCTTCTTCTTCCTCCTCCTCCTCCTCCTCCTACTCCTCCTCCTCCTCCTCCTCCTCCTCCTCCTCCTCCTCCTCCTCCTCCTCCTCCTCCTCCTCCTCTTCCTCTTCCTCCTCCTCCTC
>NC_051402.1:40182268-40184768 GCF_015228065.2 Penaeus monodon | reverse complement strand
ATGAGGATAATGCATAAAAATAAAATGTAAGAGAGAGAGAGATAATAAAAAAGAAATGAGCGACTATGAATGAAAGAATGACGAAAGAAGAAGGCAAATAAATCGAATCCGAAAAGGAAGAACAAGACAGGAGAAGAAAGGGAAAAACAAGAAAAAATTGAGAATGAAAATCCGAAGGAGAAGCTGATAACAACGAAGAAACTGGAATAATTAAAACAAAAGATGAAGGAAGAATCAAAAGAAAAACGAAGATAGAATAGAAGGAAGGAGGAATAATAATGATGATAATGATAATAATAATAATAATAATAACAACAATGATAATAATAATAATGATAACAATAATGATAATAATATTAATAAAACGAAGAAGAAATAATAATGGAGGGAGAAAAATAATGATAATAATAATAACAATAATAGTTATAAGAAAACAAAGAAGAAAAAATAACCCAAATAATAACCCAAATAAGAAAGGCGAAAAGAGAATAGAGGGAGGGAGGAATAATAACAACAAAAGCAAGAAAACAACAACAACAATAATAATAACAATAATAATAATAATAATAATAATAAGAAGAAGAAGAAGAAGAAGAAAAGAAGAGGATGAGGGAGAAGAAGAAGAAAAAGAAGAGGAAGAAGAAGAAGAAGAAAAAAAAGTAGAAAGAGAAGAAAGAAATGAAGAAAGAAGAAGAAGAAGGGGAAGAAGAAAGAGAAACCGCACAATAGGAAAACGCAGAGAGAACAGAGGGAGGGAGGAGGGCGTGCCAGCAGGAGGCGCCGGGGCTTCCCGGAGGAGGCGCTGACCAGAAGTCCTCAAGGATGCGAATCTAATCCTCCAAAAGAGATTCCACTTGAATTCATGAGGCGGATCCGGTCGCCTGCAGGTTCTTCCTTTTCTTTCTTCGCCTTCCCTTGCTCTCGCGCCTTTTATTCGCGCCATTTTATCGTTCTCTCTCTCTCTTCTCTTTCTCTCTCTTTTTCTGTCTCTCATTCTCTCTTCCCTTTCTCTCTTCTCTCTCTCTCTCTCTCTCTCTCTCTCTTCTCTCTCTCTCTCTCTCTGTCTGTCTATCTATCTATCTATTTCTATCTCTCTGTCTATCTCTCTCTCTCTTTTCCTTTCTATTCTTTCTCCTGTGTGTTTGTGTTATTCCTTGTAGTTTCGACTTCTTTTCTTCTAGGATTATCATCGTTATTAGTTTAGAACATTCTTTTCTTCCATTTTTTGTGAATTTGCTTTTCGTATTATTATTATTATTATTATTATCATTATTATTGTTATTATTATTATTATTATTATTATTATTATTATTATTATTAGTGTTACCATTATATATTCACAATAACAATAACAATTATAATAACAATAAACAATTTCATGATAATATTAATAAAAGTAATAATAATAATAACAATAATAATAATAATAAGACCATAAATATATAAGACCATAAATCACATCACCAGTGAATGCTCCAAATTGGCACAGAAGGAGTATAAAAGGAGGCACGACAAAGTAGACACAGCAGTACACTGGGCACTTTGCAAACACCACAAACTCCCTTGTACAGCAGACGTATGGTACAAGCACGAGCCACAGGCAGTAGTAGAAGATGAAAACACAAAATTACTATGGGACCAATACATACAAACAGACCAAGAGGTCCAAGCTCGAAGACCAGACATAGTAATAATAAGAAAAGACAAAGAAGAATTTGACATAATAGACATAGCGGTACCATACGATTCCAGAATAATAGAAAAAGAACGAGAAAAAATAGAAAAATATCAAGATCTTAAGTTCCAAATGGCAAGATGTTGGAAGATGAAAGGAAAAGTAATACCAATAGTGATAGGGGCATTAGGAGCTATGCCACCAAAGATGGATGAATATCTAAAAAGAATTGGGTGCGACAGAATACATCCTGGCCTAATACAAAAAAGTGTGTTACTCAGCTCAGCTGGAATATTAAGAAGAATCCTCGACACTTAGGACACAGGCAGTGCCCCGTGAAGA
This sequence comes from Penaeus monodon, assembly GCF_015228065.2. Lineage (NCBI taxonomy): Eukaryota > Metazoa > Arthropoda > Malacostraca > Decapoda > Penaeidae > Penaeus > Penaeus monodon. The sequence goes on along the minus strand of NC_051402.1, from coordinate 40,182,751 downwards.
GTCTCAAAAATAAAGACAAGAGAAAAATACCAGTAACATCAACTGTGAAACTAGTTCAATAATAATAATAACAATAAAAATAATAACGATAATAACAGTAATGATAATAGCAAAAATAATGATAATTATGAAAATAATAATCAAAGTAATGATACTAAAAATATTAATAATAATAATAATAATAATAATGATATAGTAGTAGTAGTATCATTTCCAACATCATTTATACATTTTGAAAATTAGTATTAACCTCACTATTAATTATATCATGTTTCCCTTGTCTCTTCCCATCTTCCTTCTTTTCTCTGCCTTTTGCTTTCCTTTCTCTACCAAATATTGTTATATACATTTTAATTCTCTTTACTTTCATGCTTTATCATTTTACATTTCCTTTCTCCTTTTTCTCTTTTCATTTTCTTCTATTACTCCTCTTCCCCCACTTCTTCTTACTTCTTCTTCTCCTTCTTCTTCCCCTCATCTTAC
>NC_051402.1:40167268-40169768 GCF_015228065.2 Penaeus monodon | reverse complement strand
TTGACTTGTTTTTTTTTTCTTTTTTCTTTCTTTCCTTTTTCTTCTTTATTCCCACTTTCTCAGCATTTCTATATATATATATATATATATATATATATATATATGTATATATATATGTATACATATATATATATATATATATATATATATATATATATATATATATATATATATATTATATTATATATATATATATATATATATATATATTATATATATATATATATATATATATATATATAGTATATATATATATATATATATATATATAAATATATATATATATAATAATATATAATATATATATACGAGAGAGAGAGAGAGAGAGAGAGAGAGAGAGAGAGAGAGAGAGAGACAGAGAGAGAGAGAGAGAGAGAGAGAGAGACCGAGACAGAGACAGAGAGAGTTGATGAACAGATGGATAGATAGACAGATAAATAGGTAGACACAGAGATATATAGAAGAAAATATAAATATAGATATAGAGAGTCATAAATATGATTGTGAGTATATGCATACATACTTCATATACATACACGTATACTGTACACACACACACACACGCATATACGTATGTAGGCACGCATATATACCTGCATGCCTACAAAGACGGATACACATACATGATTTAGTAATCTGTTAGGCGGGCAAACAAGGAGATAAGCGATGACCTCCTGACCTTATGCGCTATCTATCGCAAGGTCAACACACCTTGGCTGCAATCACGGTCTTGTTTATCGTTGGGTTATTGGCTGGGCTGCGGCTCCCAGTCTGCGCCCTTGTGCCCAGGGGGAATGAGGAGGAGGAGGGCGGGGGGAGGAGCTGGAGGGGAGGAGGAGGACAAAGGGGGGAAGGAGAGAGATGGGGGGAGAGGAAGAAGAGGAGGAGGAGGAAGAAGAGGGGGAGGGGTAGGAGGGGAGGAGGAGCAGGAAGAAGAAGAGGAGGAGGGGAGAAAAGGGAGGAGGAGGATTTGCAGGAAGGGGGATATTAGGAAGAAGAGGGGCAGGAGGAAGAGAAAGATAGCTGTGAAGAGGAGGGAAGAGGAGAAGGAGGAAGAGGGGAGATGAGGAGGGGGGAGGAGGTGGAAGATGAGGACAAGGAGAAGGGGGCGAGGAGGAGATAGAGTAGGACGAGGAGAAGATGGAGGGAGAGGCTGACCATAATGAGAATAGTGTTAATTACGTTGAGTAGAGGTGTGTTGTTGATGAGTGATGGTAATGAGAATGAGATAATTGTAGTCACAACAACCCGGAATCGTTCCGCATTTTTACATATAAATGGACTTGATTATCACTCAAAATAATCTCGGTGTTGATTCGTGATTCCTATTTCTGGTTGGTGTTAACATTTACATTATTATTATCAGAAAAGCTAATTTCTTTCCCACTCTACTGTACTATCATCACATCATCCACCATCCATAAAGCGTTTACTTAAACAAGAAAGGAAATTGCAACACCGTAGAGAAGAGAGTAGAAAACTATCTCTCTTGCATGAGAGACATAGCTAACGCTCCTTTATAACTTAGTGACCATCCTTCTAACTTCTAATAACTGTTCTTTTCGGGCCGCTGTTCTTTTTAGCAGAAAAAAGAGAAAGCAATTTAGCTGTCAAGTTTAATGTCCTCGGGTTTTTCAGTGTAATATACTGACGCCAGGAAGGAGAGCGGAGAGAGCGAATGGAGAGAAATGTGAAGAATAATCGAGACACGCGAGATATGGCGCAGAATGAGAGAACTGTGTTGAATGCGTGAAATAGAAAGTATGCGAGGTAAAAGTGAGAGGAATGGATTAAGAAGGAGAAAAAGAGAGATAAAGGGGTAAAATGAGAGAGATGGAGAATGATAAAAGAAAAGAAGTAATAAAAAAAAATCTGAAGGCAGAATGAGAGAAATGTGTTGAAAGCATGAGAGGGAAGATACGAGATAAAAATGAGAGGAATGCATTATTGAAGGACGAGGAAACGTATGAGAAAAGGCTAGATAAAGGAATAAAAAAAGGAGTTTATAGAGTAAAACGAGAGAAATGGACGACAGAATAAAAGAGGAAAGTTGAGAGAAATGTGAGTAGACCGGATATGAGGTAAAATGAGAGAGACAGATGAATGAGGGATAAAGAAATTTAGGAGATAACGGATGAATAGAGCATGATATAAGAGAGAAAGTTATTGTAAAAAAACTGAAGCCAGAATTAATGAAATTAGTTGAATGTGTGAGAGGGCGAATATGAGGCAAAAATGAGAGGGACGGATGGATGAGAGATAAGGAAACGTAGGACGAAAAGATAGACAGAGGAGTAAAAATAAGAATAGACATATCAAAACAAGAGTAAAAGGGAATAGAAGATGAGAGGAAGAAACAAACATGCAAGTTAAAAAATAGATAGATAGATAGATAGATAGATAGATAGATAAGTTAGAATGAAAGAAGGAAATATAGGAAAGGAAAGAGAAATAAAGGAGCAAAACAAAAGAGAGGAAGGGAGGAAGAAGCAGACAAAAT
>NC_051402.1:40149768-40159768 GCF_015228065.2 Penaeus monodon | reverse complement strand
TTATCACCCTCCCTACCCTTTACCCATCATCAGTTCACTCATTCTCCTTATCCATCGAAATTATCCATAATAATCTAAAATCCAAGCAATGAATAAACACTCATACGTCTTCTGATATTGTTTGTTTTTTCTTCTTTAGTGAGTTTTCTTGTCATTTGTATGTATTTGAGAATAATAGTAATAATAATAATAAAATAATAATAATAATAATAATAATAATAATAATAATAATAATAATAATAATAATAATAATAATAAATAATAATAATAATAATAATGATAATGATAATAATAATGATAGTAATGATAATAATAATAATAAGAAGATGAAGAAAAAAATATTGAATTTCCATTTTGTCGATTAATCCCCAGAGGTTCTCTGAAGTACGCACTCGAAATCTTGAGAAAGTTCGCGCTGAGGTATTCATGCGTAATCGAAATAATGTTCTGTCTCTGTGAATCGGAAACCTGAAGGGAAAATAAGGAAGAGGAAGATATAAAAAAGGGAGAATAAAAACAGGGGGGATGAGAAGGAGGCAAAAATGACAAGATAGAGACATATTCCTGCCACACGCTTTTTTTTTTTTTAGTATGGGTAAAGAATTTTGGTTGGCTTCGTCATCTAATCTAGTGCACGCTAATAAAAACATTATTGATCATTTTCCTGATTCCCCTCATCTGTTTACCCCTCCCCTCCCCCCTTTCCCTTCCCCCCCTCTCTTTATCCTCTCGCCTTCCCCCCTCCCCTCTCCCTCTCCCTGGCCCTCCCTGGCTTTCCCCTTCCCCATCTCTCCCCCTCCCCTCCCTCTCCTCTTCATCCATCACCCTGGGTTTTTAATCTCTGCCTTTCGGCGGTGCTTCGCTCGACCAGACCTTCACACACACACACTCGCACCCGGCCTCGCCCTCCTGCCCTTTCTCCTGCCCGTTTCTTTCTTCTCTCTCTTCCTTTCCTTTCTCTTCTTGATCTTCCCAGCATTTATTTCCTTTTTCCTCTTCGTCTTTTCTTTCTCTACCTTTCCCCCTTGTTAGTCCCTCCCTACATCTCCCCCTCTTTTCTTCTCCTTCCTCTCGTCTTCCTCTTTTTCTCTGTTCTCTTCTCCTCCCCATTCCTCTTTTTCCGCCTTCTTGCTCTCCCTCCTCCCCTTCTTCTATACTTTCTGCTTCCTCTTTCCCCTTTTTCCCTCCCCCCTCTCCCTTCCTTTTTTACTTGTCATTTTCACTCTTCCCCTCTCCATTATTTTGCCATTGACTCCTGCCCCTTCCCCTTTATCAATTCCCCTCCTATTTCCCTTTTCCAATCTAGTATTTTCTATACTTTCTGTTTCCCCTTTGCACTTTCTCCCTCACCTTTCTCCCTTCCTTTTTTTACTTGTCATTTTCCCTTTTCCCCTCTCTCATTTTTTTCCCTTTCTCAGTTCTCCTCCCCTTTCTCCCTTTCTCCCTTTCCCCCCTCTTCTTTTTTCTGCCCTTTCGCCTGACCCATGACGGCCTTGCCTTAGGCGCCGGCCCTCGCTCGCGGCCAAGGGTTCCGACTGGCTCAGGAGAGAGAGGGGTAACGCGGGGAAAGGTCAAAGGAGAGGAACAGGGGAATGAAGAGAGACAGACACACACGTACACACACACACACATACATATATATATATATATATATATATATATATATATATATATATATATATATATATATATATATATATATATATATATATATATATATATATATATATATATATACATATACACATGCACATAAATAGAAAAGAGGGAGAGAGGAGAAAGCAAGCAAGAGAACGAGCGAAAAGCATTCAGAAAGCAGCGCCGGCACATGAAAAGGAGCAGCTTCCTTTCACTTCCATAAACAAACAATCGAGAATTCAATTTATTTCGAGAAGGTGGAAGCTGGAATGTAGGCCTACAAGTCAACACCAGCTTATTCTTGTCCTTTCCCTCTGCTCTCGCTTTTCCCTTTCTCTCTTTTCCTCTTCCTGTGCCCTTGTTCGTAATTTATTCCTTCGCTTCGGAGTTTCTCTCTCTCCCTCCATTCGTTATTATTCTCTTGTTACTTGCTTCCTTGTTCATTTCAGATTATTTTTCTTTGTTCAATATTTCAAAAATGGAATGTCGTTGCTTCTACTCTTTCTCTCTTTAAATGCCTGCTTGCAGGCTTATCTATTTGTATATCTATTTATCTTTTATGTCTGCCTGCGTCTCTCTCTCTCTCTCTCTCTCTCTCTCTCTCTCTCTCTCTCTCTCTCTCTCTCTCTCTCTCTCTCTCCTCTCTCTCTCTCTCTCTCTCTCTCCTCTCTCTCTCTCCCCTCTTCTCTCTCTCTCTCTCTCCTACTCCTTTCACTTTTTCCTGTCCTCTATCTGTCTCTCCCTCACTTTCCCTTTTACACACACCTCCCTACCGACGAGCTTTAGGTCTCCCCCCGCTGGCATCCAGTCTGAGGTATACTATTTTTGGTTTTCTTTTCCCATTTCTCTTTTTTTCCAGAAGGGTCAAAGAGACTGAGAAATGTTTCACGCTCTATTAGAGACAAATATTCATTCTGAAATATTTAAACTCTCTTATGGAGAATACTCACGGGAGTCTCCCCCATCGCCCCCCCCCCCCACTCTGGGGAAGGGAGTAACAGCATTTGCATCCATGAATATTTTCACGAACATTTCGCTCTAATCGTATGTATATAAAATAAATGCAATCATGAATATATTAATCAATCAGCAAGTTTATAAAATTTTGGCCATGTAAGTGTGCGGGTTTGAATACTCAGATTACATACAGTACCGTACATAGATTTGCACAGATATATGCGTATATGTCTATCTCTTCATCTATTTTTATCTATTTTATTCTCTCTCTCTCTCTCTCTCTATATATATATATGTGTGTGTGTGTGTGTGTGTGTGTGTGTGTGTGTGTGTGTGTGTGTGTGTGTGTGTGTGTGTGTGTGTGTGTGTGTATATATATATATATATATATATATATATATATATATATATATATATATATATATATATATATAAAAGAAACTTTCAGTTGATAATCTACTGATATACGGAGTGGGCTCCTCCTCCTTCGCAGACAAACGCGCTGCGCTCAAGGCTGAGCAGCTGCCATTACCACCACAAAGGGCAAGTGTCATTTCGGAATTCCTTCGAGTTAATAACATGAGTGCGGAATTCCCCCTCGCAAGATCTGCACTCTGCAAGCTGCTAGGATTAGCCACGCGAATCTTGCAGAATAGGAAGTGCTGTATGCAAGAACAAGTTTTTTGGCATTTGTCGAAAAATGTTAAATAACAAGCAATCAATTATCTATTCTTAAGGATCATCGTGGAAAATAAAAATGAGATGAACGGTGATTATGAGACAAGAGAGAGCAAAGAAGGGTAAACTAACTTAAATAGAAGGGGGAATATAAACAGATATCAAGAAAGACAGACAAAGGGAATGATAACTAAAAAGAGAATAATAAACCATGTGAAGAAGCACCAGCAGAGGCAGCAGTGACAAGGCTGCGCGGCTGCTGCAATGTCCAGGAAATTAAAGCAGAATAGACTGCTGTAATCAACAGGCAAAGCGCGTCTGCTATACGTTAAACTCTTGCTCTCTCTCTCTCTCTCTCTCTCTCTCTCTCTCTCTCTCTCTCTCTCTCTCTCTCTCACGATCTCCCCCCCCTCTCTCTCTCTCTCTCTCTCTCTCTCTCTCTCTCTCTCTATATATATATATATATATATATATATATATATATATATATATATATATATATATATATATATCTTTCTCTCTCTCTCTCTCTCTCTCTCTCTCTATCTATCTATCTATCTATCTATCTGTTTCTGTCTGCCTGTTTGTCTGTCTATGTTTTCCTCTCTCTCTCTTTTTCTCTCACGCTCTCTCTCTCTCTCTCTCTCTCTCTCTCACTCTCTCTCTCTCTCTCTCTCTCTTTCTCCATCTCTCTCTCTGTGTCCCTCTCTATCTCTCCCTCACAAATATATATGCTCTCTCTCTCTTAGACACTCTTTCTCTATCTCTCTCTCTCTTAGACACTCTTTCTCTATCTCTCTCTCTCTTCATCTCTCTCTCTCTCTCTCTCTCTCTCTCTCTCTCTCTCTCTCTCTCTCTCTCATTCTCTTTCTCTTATACAGTCTCTCTATCTTTCATTTTAATTTCGCTTTCTTTCCTGTGTCTATCTGTCTCTGTCTGTTGGTCTATCTCTAAATATTTTCTTTCTCACATACTATTTCTCTCTAGCTCGTTATCATTTCCTCTCTCATCCTTTTTTTCCTTTCTCTTGAGTTTCTGTTCCTCTCAGTTATAGGTAATCAACAGCTTTGAATGTTTTAGTCTCCAGGTCCCAAAAGCAGATGCCTTTGCAACAATATTACGGACACACACACAGATATACGTCCTTTTGTTAACTGTTATTAGTAGTAATATGTTTCGGTTTATCAGCAAAACTTAAATCTGTTCAAAATATATAGTATGATATTTATGAAACAGGTAATAAAATTTGAAATGATATTGATAATGATACGTATGATAATAGTAACAAGAAATGATAATTGACTGAATAAAAGAACTGTCGATCATTCAGAAGTCCTTAGAAATAAAATCAATAAGAAAGATATATGTAAAAAACGCTCATTACCATAAAGTACATTAACATTTCCATTTCCGAGTTGGAATGCGAATTTTAAGAAGTTGAAATTTTCTTCTTGAGTTCAAGAAGTTTCTCCGAAAACATCTCGACTGCAGTTCAAGGACTTCAGCCAAGGGACTACCAAGCTTTGATACTTAGGAGCGACTAAAAGCATCTAGGATGAGGGTGAGACGTGCTTTTTTTTCTTCTTCTTTTTTAAAACTACTATTTTTTTCTTTTTTTTATCGCGAGCTTATACGTGTGCTTATATATATATATATATATATATATATATATATATATATATATATATAAAATATATATATATATATATATATATAATATATATATATATATATATATATATATATATGTATGTATGTATGTATGTATGTATATATATATATATATATATATATATATATATATATATATATATATATATATATATATATATATATATATATATTTATATATATATATATATATATAATAATAATGACGATAATGATAATAACAATGACAACAGCAGTGTCATTAATAACAAAAACGAAAATCGTGTAGATAGTAATTGTTAAAATTGTTACTAATTTAGATCATACTAATAATTATACTTACCCCAAAAATAATAAAATAATATGAATGTGATTACAAAGAATATCAGCTATATGAATGATCTAAGTGTGAATCATAAGCTAAAAAAGAAAAAAAAAGAAAAAAAAAGATACATATATATATATATATATATATATATATATATATATATATATATATATATATATATAGTATATATAATATATATATATATATATATATATATATATATATATATATATATATATATATATATATTATATATATTATATATTATATATATATAATATATATATATATATATATATATATATATATATATATATATATATATATGTATCTTTTTTTTTTTTCTTTTTTTTTCTTTTTTAGCTTATGATTCACACTTAGATCATTCATATAGCTGATATTCTTTGTAATCACATTCATATTATTTTATTATTTTTGGGGTAAGTATAATTATTAGTATGATCTAAATTAGTAACAATTTTAACAATTACTATCTACACGATTTTCGTTATTGTTATTAATGACACTGCTGTTGTCATTGTTATTATCATTATCGTCATTATTATTACTAACATTCTCGTTATTGTTTCTGTTATTATGATCTCATCATCATTTTCATTATTATTCCTGTTTTTTTTTTCATTATGGCTGTTATAATTATCATTATTATTCTAATTATTATTATTATTATCATTATCATTATCTTCATCATCGTCGTTATCATCATCATCATTATTATTATTACTATTGCCATTATTATCTCTATTATTATCGTCATTATCATCATTACCATCATCATTATTATAGATGTTATTATAATTATTATTATTATTATTACTATTATTATTATTATTATCATCACTATTGTTATTATTATCATTATAATTATTATTATCATTATTATTATTATCATTATTGTTATTATGCTTATCATTATTATTGTTATTATTATTATCATTAAATAATACCAATAATTATGACAATAACTCAATAACAATGATAGTGATGATGATGATGATGATGATGATCATACTGATAATGATAATGATAATGATGATGATGTTGATGATGATGATGATGATAATGATGGTAGCAATGATGACAATAAGAACCGCAGTGGTGATAATAATAATAAAGATAATAATGATAATAAAAATAATAATTGTATTATCATTATTATTGTCATCATTCTCAGCAGTTTCAACATTGATACTTGTGATACTTGTGATAATTAACAATGGGACTATTACCAAGATAATAATTTTTTTGAAAAATACAGGTTATGTTACAGATATTATATATCAACAGTTTTCCTCTTTAGTTCCTTTACTGATAAAATGCAGTAAATAGATTTTTTTTTATCTTTCTTCTGAACCCTAAAAAAAGATATATTACAAAATATTTGAAGGCGTCAGTGAGTCTTTGATCACTGAATTAAAAAGTAAGAAATATGTTTAAATCTGATAGCCTTTATGCACACACACACACACACACACACCACACACACACACACACACACATACACACACACACACACACACACACACACATATATATATATATATATATATATATATATATATATATATATATATATATAGAGAGAGAGAGAGAGAGAGAGAGAGAGAGAGAGAGAGAGAGAGAGAGAGTTTTATTCTTTTCTTTTCTTTCTTTTTTTATTCTGTATATATTTTGTTTCATATATATATAGTTTATTTGTTTTTTTCTCCATAATATTTCATTTCATTGTTTTTCCTTTGTCCTTCACTTTGACGAACTGCCAATAAAGATGAATACATTTGTTTCACTTCAATATCATTCTGGCTTTCTTCCTTTACATTTTCTCAATTCAGTCTACCATCATTTCAGCATTGCAACTTCCCGAAGGCTTCCAATGTTAAATATAAACTACGGGTGTGACGTTAGACTCGGGTGTTTTTGACTTTCCTCTTCACTAACATGCAGTTGCAGTTTAAAGACTAAATATTTTTTTTCCTTTTGGTATTTCAGAATAACAAGAAGAGGCAATAAACTAATGGTTTGGCTTGATTTGCTTTTGTGTAGAATTATGTACATGTAGAATTGATGATGATGGTGGTGATGAGTGTGATAATAATAGAAATGAAAATTATAAGAAGTGAGGATAATAATATGTTGATGGTATGAAGGAAACTTTTATAAATGAAGATAGTTTATTGTTGATGATAATAGTGAAGCTGTTAGTTATGCTAATAATAACAATGCTAGTGATAGTGATAGTAAAAATCGTAATAATAATACAGGCCATAACAGTGATAATATTAATAATAATAGCATTAATGATAATAATAAGCGTAATAATGACAGTATTGATAATAATAATGATGTTCATATATATAGTAATAATAATGATAATAATAATAATGATAATGATAATGATAATAGTGATAGTGATAACAACAATAATGATAATAAATAATAACAACAAGAACAAGAAAACAACAATCATAATGATAATAATAATAATGATAGTCATAATGGTAGTGATAAAAAATAGTAATAATAATGATGACCAAAATAATACAAATAATAGTAATGATAATAAAGGTGATGATGATGATTGCTATAATAATAACAGTAAGGATATTGATGATGATGTTAATAATAATGATAATAATATTAACAATAATCAAATAATAATAATAATGAAGATTATGATAATAAGGATAACGTAAATAATAGTCATGATAATAATGATAACAGTAACAAAACAACAACAATAATAATATTAATAATGATAATAATAATGATAATAACTGAGCCACCAGTCTCTCGTTTCCCGTCCACACCCGACGTTAATGTTTACGTTCACCGCCAGAGTGAGAACGTTGATGAATCGTTTGCAGGTCGGGTGTATGTCAATATTAAACGTTTATCTTTTTATGAATAACGAAGTCCATTTTATTTTAAATTAATGGCGCAATATTTCAAGGTTGTGTTAGAGTGTTCTCTCTCTCTCTCTCTCTCTCTCTCTCTCTCTCTCTCTCTCTCTCTCTCTCTCTCTCTCTCTCTCTCTCTCTCTCTCTCTCTCTTTTGAGGAAATAAACATTAATGGTAAACGACGACGTTTCTTTCTCATTTTATGGCAGTAACGCATCCAATTTATTTTAATTGATGGAAGTTCAGTCAACTGATACGTGTCATATCAATTAACCAGAGTAAGAGATTTTATCATGTGTGTGAATCAAACGTTAAAAATAAACAAATACTTGAATAAGAAGATAAACAGAGAAATATATATGTTTTTGGGCCAATATTATTGTTTTTTCTATGCATGACATTTACCGTCTCTGTTATTTCCATATTTAAGCTTGCTATATCGGATTGTTAAGTTTCTTGGATATAGAAAATGTCGAATTTCCTCATTGTAGGAAGCAACAGCATTTCCTGTTATCTGATGTGAAATTCAGTAATTCTTGGTGACAATTAAGTGAATGTCAAAGAGTGAGAGAGAGAGAGGAAGGAGAAGGGGAATGAAAGGCAGAAAGAGAGAGAGAGAGAGAGAGAGAGAGAGAGAGAGAGAGAGAGAGAGAGAGAGAGAGAGAGGGAGAGAGAGAGAGAGAGAGACTTACAGACAGAAAGCGAGACAGGCAGACAGACAGACTGACAGACAGAGACAGACAGACACACACACACACAAACACACACATTTGTTGTGAAATTCCCAGCTAAGAATGAGATTCAAAGCGACACGCAGATAGGAAGGTAAACAGCTGGATAGAGGAAGCGGAGAGCAAGGTGACGAGGGAGGGAGGGTTAAAGAGACTTGGAAAACGACCCAGACATTGCAATCTCTTTGAGGACTTTAAGGTGTCACTCAGCCCCTGTTCTTGGCGCCTCTGTTGTGATCTGCAAATGTCTCTCCTGTGTTGATTTATCCTTCTGCCTCTTTCGGCTCTTCTTGCTCTCTTCTTGGTGTTCTTTCGTTTGATCCATCTCTCTCTCTCTCTCACTTGCTGTCTCCCTCTCACTCTCCATTTCCCTCTGTCTTTCTTTCTGTCCGCCTTTCTCTCTCTCTCTCTCTCTCTCTCTCTCTCTCTCTCTCTCTCTCTCTCTCTCTCTCTCAAAAATACACGTACTTACGCGTATTGAAAGATTGACATATATATATATATATATATATATATATATATATATATATATATATATATATATCATATATATATTTTATATATATATATATATATATATATATATATATATATATATATATATATATATATATATAAATAGATAGATAGATATGCAGGTATATATACACAGGTTATGTCTGATGCATGTGGAAAAATATATACTTACTTTGGCTTCAGACCCCAAAACACAAAGCGTTTAACCAACAGCACTGGTATAATTAATTACTTAAGTTCTAATGTCTCCAAATCTAGGACAATCTCTATCAAAATCCCTTAATAACTAGATTTGTGGAGGTTTTATTTTCCCATCCAGCTTTTGGCAATTAATGCAACAGCAGTGCGATGGAATGGGTTATTTGATTTTTTTAGTAGGAAAAAATGCAAAATTGCTTAATCTATCCGTAACGTTATGGTTAAATATATAATATACACAAATACTGTTTTGATGATAGGCAAGTACAATATATATATATATATATATATATGTGTGTGTGTGTGTGTGTGTGTGTGTGTGTGTGTGTGTGTGTGTGTGTGTGTGTGTGTGTGTGTGTGTTTATATATATATATATATATATAT
>NC_051402.1:40084768-40087268 GCF_015228065.2 Penaeus monodon | reverse complement strand
AGAGTTTCAAAATATCCTCCTTAAAGTCCAGCAAAATCTTGTTTATCTATTAAACCGTGTGTCGAAAGTAAAAAGAATAGACCACTTTAAAATAAATTATTAGCAACCTTCTGAAAAACTATATATATATATATATATATATATATATATATATATATATATATATATATATATATATATATATATATATATATATATATATATATATATATATGTATGTATATTATATACATATACATATACATATATATATATATTTTTTTTTTCTGTGTGTGTCTGTCTATCTGTCTATCTATCTATCTATCTATCTATCTATCTATATTTCTGTCTATCTATTAATCTATCTATCTATCTATCTTTCTATCTCTCCTCTCTCTCTCTCTCTCTCTCTCTCTCTCTCTCTCTCTCTCTCTCTCTCTCTCTCTCTATATATATATATATATATATATATATATATATATATATATATATATATATATATATATATATATATATATACAAGAAGAAACTTAAGAAACAAGCCTAAAGCAGTTCGACGATTTAAAGAATAAATAAATAAAATAAAATAAATATATATATTTCTATATACAATGTTTTTCTTATCTAATTTCCATCTGCCCAAAGCAATTGAAGATACAATTGAAATTCCAAAATGTCGAGTATTTTATAAAATCTCTTGTTTTTGGTCTTGCTGTCGTTCGTATTATTATTATTGTATTATTATTATTATTGATATTATTGTTATTATTACTATTATTATTATTATTACAATCATTCTTACTTTTTATATCTTTTATTTACTGTTATTGTAATTATTTTTTTATTACCATAAAATTTGTTATTACTATGATTATTACCAATATTATGATTATCCTCCTCCTCCTCCTCATCATCATTATTATTATTATTATTATTATTATTATTATTATTATTATTAATATTATTACCATTACTACTACTACTACTACCACTACGATCATCATCATCATCATTGTCATTAGTATCATCGGCATCATTATCATTATCATTAACTTTATCGGTAGTATTATCATCATTATTATCATCACTGTTATTATGACTATTAAATAACTATTATCGTAATCCTTATTATTATCATTATTATTATTATTATTATTATTATCATGATCATCATCATTATTAGTATTATTACTTATGCGGTGCTATTATTCTTGTTCTATTTTTTGTCGTTTTTATTAAACATTGCCATACCAACCTACATAAACAATAACAGTGAACAAATAAACACAAAGACAAGTAAAGAAAAATAGGTCTTTGTTTGCTTGATGGTAAGGAGGAAAGACATAAATTAGCGCCAGGGAAAGGGTACCTCAAGGTGGCAGGTCGAAATTTATGGGATCGAACCCTTTAAGAAGAGATTCAGATATCTTTTATTCGCAATAGACGGAACAATGGATCTCATATCGGTGGATGTTCCTTTGGTTTCGTTTGTCTTCTGTTTGTTTGTGTGTGCGTTCGTCTGTTCGATTGTTCGGCTGTTCGATTGTGTGTGTGTTCGATAATAGGTGGTAGTGATAACTGTAATTATTATCATTATTGATATTATTATTATCATATTTATGATGATGGTGATGATGATAATTACTGATATTATATTATTATTATTACTATTATTATTATTATTATTATTATTATTATTATTATTATTATCATTGATATTATATTTTTATTAATATTATCATCAACATCATTTAAATTATTATCACTATCACTAGTTTCATTACAATTATTATTATTAGTAGTAGTTATATCATTATTTTCGTTACTATCATTATACTTTTCATTATTATTGTTGTTGTTATTATTATTACTATAATAGTAATAATAATAACTATATTATTGTTTTCATCCTCTTAACTATTATTACATTTATTTTTATCTGTTATTATTATCATTATTATTATTATTATTATTATCATTATTATTATTATTATTACCATTATCATTATCCTTATCATTATTATCATTATTATTATTATCATTATCGTTATTATTACTATTATCATTATCATCATTATTATCCTTCTTCTTCTTATTATTATTATTATTATTATTATTATTATTATTATTATTATTATTATCATCATCATCATTATTATCACCATCATTATCACTATTACTATTATTACTATTAACGTACCTGTTAAAAAAAAAAAAAAAAAAAAAAAAAAATATATATATATATATATATATATATATATATATATATATATATATATATATATATATATATATATATATATTATATATATATATTACAGTTACTAATACTAGTATCATAATTATTACTATTGATCATAAGTAGTATTATCAAAAATATGACTATTTTTATCATTATTATGAATATCACTATTAAAACACTAATTATAGAGTTGTTAATTTATCATGATTACTGAATATATACAGTGATACCACCATTATTTCAATAATGACGTGATATAACAATAGAAAAAAAATTATA
>NC_051402.1:40059768-40062268 GCF_015228065.2 Penaeus monodon | reverse complement strand
TATATCTATCTATCTATATCTGTCTATCCATCTGTCTATCTACCTATCTATATACCTACCTACCTATCTATCTGTCAATCTGTTCATCAAGCTATTTATCCATCTATCTGCCTGTATATTTATCCCCTACCTATTTCTGTCCAACACTCCGTTTTTCGACAAGAAAAAACACATATAGTTTCAGTAATATTTTTTAGAACAAGGGTACAACATTTTTTTGCGATATTTTATACACATATTCAAATTAAGAGAAATGAATGTGTAAAGGAAAAGTGCCGTAAAAAAGGTGAAATGGTGCAGTTTCACTCTATTACGTATTCGTTCCTTCATACTAAAAAAGTAAAAAAAAAAAAAAAAAAATATCGAAGTATGGAAGTGGGGGAGGTTAAGGATAATAATACATAAATGTTGTTATACGAATGCAATAAATGGATAGATAGATAGATAGATAGATAGAGAGAGAGAGAGAGAGAGAGAGAGAGAGAGAGAGAGAGAGAGAAAGAGAGGTAACAGCAAACAAAAGGAGACGGGAAGACGCGGTCCCGACCGAAGTTCCATTCCCTGGATCTGAGTACTTACCCTGCGGCATGACGGGCCCGCACGTCATGGTGTCCTCCCTCTCGTGCACCATCATGAGGCCGCCGAGGAGGATGTCCCCCTCGACCTCCGCCGTGCGCCTCAAGGGCCATGTATAGTTGAGGCTGACGTCGAGCTTGCTGCGAACGACGCGCGACCTCGAGGAGGCCGTCCGGAGGGGGACGTACTTGCCGTGGAAGAGCAGGGACGAGAGGTCGTACTCGAGATCCGGCACCCACTCGGCCGACGGCTCTTCCGAGTCGAGCGACAGCGTCGGGAAGTGGTTCCTTTCGATCGTCACACCAACGGCCTCCCGAGTCGAGGCGGAGGACGGAGGGGCCTCTGAGGACGCGTCAGGCTGGAGGTCCTCGATCTCCAGGGAGTATTGGCTCGAGTCCCACCTCCTGCCGCCGCGCCGCGCCTCGCCCTCGGCCGCGTCCGCCAGCGTCTCCTTGTTCATCGGGATAACGCTCACTAGGTCAGGCAGGAGCAATCGGGAGCTATTGTCGGCGCCTTCCGCCTGCTGCCCCGCCGCCGCCCGCTCTTTCTGCGGGGGCGCTGAGGCGGCCGGCGACCCCTCTCGGCGGCCTGCCTGGGGGGGCGGCCCGGCGGCCCGGATGCCCTCCTTCCCCGGAGAGAGGGTTGAGGCTCGCGTCCCCTCCGGTTCCTCTCCTCTTGGAATCCCCGCCGGAGCCTCCTCCAGGAGGCCCTCATCGATCCTGGGCTTCGACGAGGCGGAAATAAAAGGCTTTTCGGCGGCGGGGGATTCTCCGCGCCCCGCTGCCTCGAATCCTTTGCGCCCCCGGGGCCCCGGCGCCCGAGGGCCGTCGGGGCCGGAAAGAGTGCTCGCCTCCACAGGGTCGTTAGTCGTCGCGACTGGGCTGTCACTCCTCGCGCCCCCCGGCAGCGCTGTGGGGGCAGAAAACACATCTTTCCTTGCGATTTGGCCGGTCGCAGGAAGCCGTGAGGCGTCGCCTTCGGACTTGTTAGCTGGATATTCTCCTTTCTCGGCCTCAGGAAGGCTGTCCCGGGGGGCAAGGAAGGAGGCTGCCGTGCCGGGTGACTCGCCGGAACCATCAGGACCTGAAGGAGACCCGTCGCTGGTTTGATTTTCTGTGGATCTTACTTCCTCAATTTCGGGTCTTGTTTGTGTTATTTCGCCCTCGTTAAGAGTCGTGGTCTCAAGACTTTCGTCATCTTGGTTTAACTGAAGAATCATTTCGTTGTGGTTGTTTCGCGCCGGTTTAAGATTTTGGGGGGTTTCCGGTTGGCTAGTAAAAGCTCCTTTTCCTTCATGGTTGGCTGTCGTTGATGCAATTATTTCGGATCCGATCGTAGTTAGTGAAGCAGACTCGCTTCTGGGTTCGCCGGTTTCTTCGACATCGTTCGTAGATCGCAGAACTTTTTCTTGGTTGTTTACAGATGTCAGTATTTCCGGATCGATCAAAACAGTAGTTTCTGACCTACTTGATGTCCTGACTGTCGATCCACTTCGGTTCTGAAAGTTACCAACGGAAGGGACCTCTGCCTCGCGAGTGTTCGAAGGAGCGGCGTCCTCCTGAGCAGGCGCAGCCGGAGCCTCTCCCCCGTGGGGCGACTCGGCCACTCCCTCGAGGGGGTCCACGGGGTCGAGTGACAGGTTATCCTGGGTCGGGGGTACAGCCAGGTCAGCCACTGCGGGGGGAGACGTGTCCTCCTGACGGTCGCCGCATCCACCAGGACAAGTCGGAGGGGCGTCGATGAGCGGTTGTGCCGTCGGAGCGTCAGGTGGGGCGTCTCCGGAGGGCGAGTTGGCGCCCTCCTGAGCGCCAGCGAAAACTTTGTCACTTCGCTTTGAATTCTTCACCCAGAAGCCGTGCTCTTTGATGTAGTGAGGCGTTTCCTCTGATATCCTTCCCATCTCTCCTCCGCCTTTTCCTTTTTT
>NC_051402.1:40019768-40022268 GCF_015228065.2 Penaeus monodon | reverse complement strand
GCAAAATCAATTCCAGGTTAACAGAGGCCCCCATTTACGCTTAACACTATATCGCAGTCAAATGTATTCATTTTTTTTAGGAAAAATGGTAACATTATTACATTTTCCATCATACAGATATTGCCAGGGATAAAAACTTATACAGAAGAGTCGGGATTATAGTCATCGTCAAAATCATCAGTTCTTGGACACGGCGCTAATAGTGCCAGACACATACATCTATTTAATCAGCTATTCATATTTTAAAAGGACTAAGAAATAAAGAGAGAGATAAAATTAAGAAATAAAGAGCGAAAGGTGGACGAACGTAGAACAAAAGAAAAAACACAGATATGGTGGTATGAGTGTGTGTGTGTGTGTGTGTGTGTGTGTGTGCATGTGTGTGTGTGTGTGTATGGGTGTGTGTGTGTGTATGTGTGTGTATATATATATATATATATATATATATATATATATATATATATATATATATATATATATATATATATATATATATATATATATATATATATATATATATTAATGATATAGAGATAGATAGATAAACATATTGAGGGAGATAGATAGATAAAAACAGAGATCGATAGATAGGTAGGTATATAGACACACACATATATAGAGAGAGAGATTGATAGAGACAGACAAACAAACAGACAGACCAAGATAAGCAGACACCAGACAGCCAACAGACAGACAGACACCACTCGAGAGCTGCCCGCCGGACAGGACCCCAGTAGCAAGCCGCCCATAATTGGCCCTCTCATGCAAAGAGTCGGCCCTCCTCTCGTCAGCCCGCCTCGCGATGCTTGACACGCAGGAGCCTCGCAATTTCGCCTCGCGCTCTCAGCTCTTTATCTCCTCCCCTTCTCTTTCTTTTTCTTTTTTCTTTCTTTCTTACATTCTTTTTCTTTCTTTCCTAAGTTCTTTTTCTTTCTTTCCTATGTTCTTTTACTTTCTTTCTTGATTTATTTTTCTTTCGTTCTTAGGTTCTTTTCCTTTCTTATTTTTCTTTCGTTCTTGAGGTATTTTTCTT
Source organism: Penaeus monodon (assembly GCF_015228065.2). Classification (NCBI taxonomy): domain Eukaryota; kingdom Metazoa; phylum Arthropoda; class Malacostraca; order Decapoda; family Penaeidae; genus Penaeus; species Penaeus monodon. The sequence continues at coordinate 40,021,235 of NC_051402.1, read as the reverse complement.
TCTTTCTTTTTCCTTTCTTTCTTTCTTTTCAGGAGGGGGAAGGAGAGAGAGGTTGACTATCTGCAGATCTTTATTTTCGCACACGTCCATTGTTGTGTTGCTTGTGTGTGTGTTATGCCCGAATGCTTGTAGGTATTTATTGATATATGGGTCTATTTCCGTCTCTTCCTTCTTCCCTTTCATTCTTTTATTCATCCATCTATCTATCTATCTATCATCTATCTACCTATCTATTCATCTATCAATCTTTCTAGATATTTCTCTAATGCTTCAATATCTCTCTCTTTCTCTCTTAAATTCCCTCTATCCTTTCTACTCTCTCTCTCTCTCTCTCTCTCTCTCTCTCTCTCTCTCTCTCTCTCTCTCTCTCTCTCTCTCTCTCTCTCTCTCTCTCTTTCCCTCTCTCACACTCACAACTCTTCTCTCACTTCCTCTTTCGTCTCATCGAGTCCACTTCTCCCCCTCCTTTCCTGCACCTTCTTCCGCCCTCCTTTCTTGCCCGTCCTTTCCCCCTCCCTCTCCTCCCTTCTCCCCCTTTCCAGTAAAAAAGAAAAAAAAAAAGAAAACAAGAAAAGACAGGCGCGAAACAAAAATATCTCCGGGAAATAAGTAATTAATCTCAGACATTAATTAGGGCAATATATCGCGTGATGCTTTCCCTTAATTGGCGATCAGAAGGGAGAAATCTAAGGATCAACACAGACTTAATGATGAGATCATTACCATGCGTCGCCCCGTGTTCGCGCTCTGCTGTTACATGGATGCGACGATGGTGCGTTGGTACGGTGTATGGTATATATATATGCCGTAGATGTTGATTTTAGTGGTGTTATTTGATTGTGTTTGCAATTTATATTGTATATTGTGTAGATGAAATTGCTGTGTAGAGCACTGTGATTGTGATTTAGTTTTTGTATATAGTGTATTGTGATGCTTTGTTTATATAATGCATTATATTGGTGAGCATGTTTTCGATTGTGTACTGTGTCGTTGATCTTATATATTTTATTCTAAGGTGACGTTTTCATAGTGTATTCTTATGGTGAATCTTCAAATAGCATACTGTGATGGTGTTTTTATATGGTGTACTGTTAGGCTGCTTATATGGACTTAACCTACAGCGATGATGAGTATTTGTTTTGTAATGTTTTCTGCATAGCGTTTCGCAAAGAAGAGTTTGATGCACAGTATACTCTGACGGGGAGTCTGCTTTATAGTGTGTTATGATATCAAATCTTATATAATGCACACACACACACACACACACACACACATACACACGCACACACGCACGCACGCGCGCACGCACAAATACACACACATACGCACAAACACACACACGCACGCAAGCACGCACGCACACACACACACACACACACACACACACACACACACACACACACACACACACACAAATAAGCACACGTGCACGCAGGAGCCGGCCGAAAGTTCCAGGAACAAGTGAAT
>NC_051402.1:39989154-39996654 GCF_015228065.2 Penaeus monodon | reverse complement strand
TTTTTTAAAAATCTTCTGCGTTTCAGTTTCTTTTTTTTTCCTTTTCGTTTTCTATTTCTTCTTATTCTTCCTTCTTCTCCTCTTCCTTTTGCTTTTGTTCCTCCTCCTCCTCCTCCTCCTCGTCTTACTCTTCTTCCTCTTTCTCCTCCTCCTCCTCCTCCTGCTCTTCTTTCTCCTCCTCCTCCTCTTCCTCTTCCTTCTGCTGCTCTTCCGCCAAAGAAGCAAAAACAATTAAAATTACAATAATGATACTTATTACCATATGATAGTAATAACAATAAAAATTATAGTAACGACGTTAATGATGAGAACACAACATTCTAATGATAGTGACAACATTTAGTAATAACGTTTATGTTGTAGTTCATATATAATCTCAGTTATTTTAATCAGTCATCATATTTAATATAATATTTATGATATCGCTATCAACATTATTATCCTCATCACTTCTTCCCTTCTTCTTCTTTACCTCTCATCCCAGTTATCAAATTTGTTCAATATAACTAGCCTCTTCCCACCTCTTCAGTATCTCTTGTTGCATATAAATGCAATGTAATGCTTATAGACCAAACAATCTATGCAAAGCTATGAAAAGGAAATCTAACATATCTCTCCATCCTCCTTTTCCTTCTCCATCTACCTTCTTCTATTCCCCCTCCTGCTCTTCTTCTCCTTCTTCTTCTCTTACTCTTCCTTCTTGCCCTTCTCTTCTCTCGTTTCCTCCTCCTCCTGCTCCTCCTCCTACTCCTCATTCTTGCCCTTCTCCTCTTTCGTTTCCTCCTCCTCCTCATTCTTTCCCTTCTCTTTCCTCGTTTCCTCCTCCTCCTCCTCATTCTTGCCCTTCTCTTTCCTCGTTTCCTCTTCCTCCTCCTCCTCCTCATTCTTGCCCTTCTCTTTCCTCGTTTACTCCTCCTCCTCCTCATCATCATTCTTGCCCTTCTCTTCCTTCGTCTCCTCCTCCTTCTCCTCAATGAATAGATAGACAAACTACACAGTCCCTCCCTCCACCCCAGACCACCGGCGGCTTCTCCACTCGCGGCAAGGACTACCTGGTTGTCCTCCGTTCCCGCGATTACATGCAGCAGATCCTGGCGTGGGACGAGGAGATCCGGGAGAATGGCTTCATCAACGGCAGCGTGGAGGTGGCGGACGAGTACCTCCAGGCTATGGGGAGGTACATGCAGGACCTGAGGAAGATGCAGAAGGACCTCCGACAGGAGATTCAGTGAGTTATTGTTGGTGGAGTGGGAGAGAGGGGTGACAAGAGGTGGGGTTGGGGAGGAAAAGGAAGGGGGAGGTGGTTGGGAGGGTTGGAGAGGGAGAGGGAGAGGGTGGGTTGGTAATGTGGGGAGAAGGTGGTAGGGTTGGGGAGAAGTTGAGGGCTGGGGAGGAGTAGGAAGGTGAAGTATGGTTGGGGAAGAGTTGCGGGTGGGGGAAAGGAAGCTGATATGTACAGTAAATACAGTGAGAGTTAGAGACGAGGAGGGAGGAGAATGGGATGAGACTGAAGAGAAGGAGGAGGAGAGAGTAAATAAGAGGAAAAGCAGAATGGATAATGAGGAAGAGGAAACACTGAAGGGTGAGGAGGAAGGAATGAAGGAGTGAGGCGAAAAGGCTGAGGAAGTAAGAGAGAAGGGGGCAGGAAGGAAATGAGATGGGAAAGGAGAAGAAAGAAGAGCAGAGATAAGACAAAGAGTGTAGGTCAGCAGGACAAGGAGATGTAAAAGGTGGAGACGGAGCTGGGCAGAACGAGGTAGAAAAGGAAGAGGAGAAGAAAGATTACTGAAGAAAAGAGGAATAAGCAGATTGAGAATGGGTGAGAGAGAGAGAGGGGGGGGGGAGAGAGAGAGAAAGAGAGAGAGAGAAAGAGAGAGAGAGAGAAGAGAGAGAGAGAGAGAGAGAGAGAGAGAGAGAGAGAGAGAGAGAGAGAGAGAGAGAGAGAGAGAGAGAGAGAGAGAGAGAGAAACATACAGAGAAGAACGAGAAAGAGAAGGAAAGAAAAGAGAAACAGAAAGAAAGAGAAAGCAGAAAAAGAAAGATAGAGAGAACAAACGAAGACAGAAGAGCAGCTGAACTTTGCGAAGCAAAAGAAGGAAAGTTACCTTCGCGGAACGACTTCCTTCCCGCAACTTCTCTCCATCCAGGCTTAATCCAGAGACCAGCTGCGAGAGGTTTCCGAGACGTAAGGCTTCCGAACAGGTTTTTATGAGTAGGGGAGTGGGAGTCGTAGCGTATGTAAAGGTGGGTTTCATGATGTTAATGGGAGGAAGGTGGGTAGTACGAGAGGATACATTTCTTAGTAAGAGGGCAGGTATTATTGAGTATCTGACGTTGTATATATATGCTGCAATTGCCTTACAGGTATTCATAAAATTGCATATATCTCTTATCGCAAACAGCATCGTAAAGGCAAAAGCGGTTTACAACTATGCAACAACTAAGACTGTTCGTCAGGTGGTATTCTCACTTTGTCTTTCTCTATCCATCTATTTACCTGTCTTTCTGCCTATCTGTTTTTCTATTCATCTCTCTCTCTCTCTCTCTCTCTCTCTCTCTCTCTCACTCTCTCTCTCTCTCTCTCTCTCTCTCTCTCTCTCTCTCTCTCTCTCTCTCTCTCTCTCTCTCTCTCTCTCTCTCTCTCTCTCTCTCTCTCTCTCTCTCTCTCTCTCTCTCTCTCTCTCTCTCTCTCTCTCTCTCTCTACCAGTGTATGCCATAGCTCCTGCATTTGCAAAGCCTCCGTTCTCGTTAAGATAACATATAGTATTCTTTGTGCTCCCCATTGATGCTTTCATCCTCTGAAGTGACTCGTGACGCGATGTATTGGGCAGCAGATTTATACAGGGATGGGAGGGATGCTGCAAAGACGCTAGCTTTGAGAGACCCCGCTGGTTGACTGATTGGTGAAAAATAGGGAGAGGCAAAGGGCGAATGAGAGGGAATGAAAGATAAAAATGAAAAATAAGTTTTACGTCGGGAATGCGAAGATTATTCCTCAATATATTTGGAATAAAAGACGGCTAGTGGACCATTTCAAAACATGAATAGACAAACCATACAAATAGATAACTAAACGAATACATACATAAAAAAATATGTATATGCAAACTAATAAATAATTGAATACACAAACAATATAGGTGTGTGTGTGTGTGTGTGTGTGTGTGTGTGTGTGTGTGTGTGTGTATGGATGTGTTTGTCCAGCTACACATACGCATACATGCTCATTCCCTTCCCCGCCAGGTCCACGGTTCGCACCCAGCTGAAGGACGCGGACAGCGAGGAAGCCATAAGCATCGCGGTTCTGGTGCTCGTCCTGTCCATCTCGCCTGTGATCATCCTGCTCGTGAGGAAAGCCACCTACATGGTGCAGGTGAGGGGGTAGGAAGTACATATGCCGAGAGAGAGAGAGAGAGAGACAGAGAGACAGAGAGAGAGAGAGAGAGACAGAGAGAGACAGAGACAGACAGAGAGAGAGAGAGAGAGAGAGAGAGAGAGAGAGAGATGTAGAGATAGATAGAGGAAGAGAGATAGATGGAGAGATAGATAGAGAGAGGGAGAGAGAGAAACGGAGAGAGATAGAGAGATGCATAGATAGACAGATACAGAGAGAATCGGAGAGAGGGATAGAGAGTGAGGGAGATAGATAGAGAGAGAGAGATGGATAAATGATTATATAGATAGAGACAGAGCGAGAGAGGGAGAAAGAATAGGAGACTATACAATAAAAAAAAAAAAAAAAAAAAAAAAAAAAAAAAACATAATATGAAGGTACTCTGTCCTAGTTGGAAATTGCTAATTCAATCATATCAGATATTAGTATATTTATTTTTCCTGATTTCTTTTTCGATTATTTTTTCACCGTTATCATTACTGGACCATCTTCAGGGAAAATATTCTGAAAAAGTACTTCCCATAAAATAACACGGATTGTCAATATAGTGGTGGAGTTCCTTACCATTGACAGCCATAAGTATACACAATGTTTTTGAGATCAATGGGCAAAATGAAAGCGGTACCTGTCATATATGTACCTTGGCTTATACTTTGTATCTCTCCTTCACATAGCACAAAACAACAACATACTGTGTTTCTCCTGATAATACAGACAACATATGAACCATATACTTGCCTCATATTCCCTCCTCTTCCTCTTAACAGGTCTTCTCCGACACTCTCGCCGAGAAGATGAACCAGTTAAAGATCGAGAAGAAGCGAAGCGATCGCCTGCTCTACCAAATGCTTCCGGTTGTGGTGGCCAAGCAGCTCAAGCAGAACAAGCAGGTAGGGGGGTCTGCGCTTACCTGTTCTGTCTCTCTTTCTTTCTTTCTTTTTCTCTGTCTCTGTCTGTCTCTCTCTCTCTGTCTCTCTCTCTCTCTCTCTCTCTCTCTCTCTCTCTCTCTCTCTCTCTCTCTCTCTCTCTCTCTCTTCTCTCTATCTCTCCGTTTCTCTCTCTTCCCCCCCCCCCCCTCTCTCTCTCTCTCTTCCTTTCTTTCTCTTTTTCTTTATCTGTCTATGTCTGTTTCTCTCTCTTTTTCTCCTCCCCCTTTCCCCCTTTGTCTTTGATCGAATATCTTAGATTTCCAAGTCTAATTTTCCGGAGTTATGGTATTTTTTTCTGGCGATGATTCAACATGGAACGGTTTGATGAAGTTAGTCCTTTTAGTTTCCTAAGAGAAAACTTTACTGACCAAAGAAAACGGGTACGTTTGCCTACCTATTTTATCTATATACCTACCTATTTATATACTATCTAGACGTTTATGCCATCTGTATGCCTGTCTGTCATACATACATACATGTCTACATATATACATACATAAATCGACAATAGCCCGATTGACAGACAGATAGATAGTGATAGATTGACACATAGATAACAGAGACCAACAGACACAAAAATGATTCGAATAATCAAACGGACATCCAGACAGACAGACAGACAGACAGACAGACAGACAACCTCAATACCCCCCCCCCTCTCACTCTCTCTCTCTCCAGGTTCCTGCAGAGAGCTTTGAGAGCGCCACTGTGTACTTCAGTGATATCGTCGGCTTTGAAGAGCTCTGTGCCGACAGCTCTCCTCTGCAGGTGAGCTTGAGTCTGCATCTATAGCTCTGTTGATGATATTTGTGTTAAGAGCTCGAGAATAATCTATATCTGTAGCTTTCTAGTGTTAACGATGATTGTATTAAGAGCTCGAAAATAGTGTTAATTCAGATTGCGCAGGCTAGATATAGTGTAAATTAATCAAGTTAATTTCATTACTCTCTTTTTTTTTCTCATGCTTGCATCACCCACGCTCACAATTAATCCTCAATCATGGACCAGACATATTCACCCCCCCCCCCACCCTCCTTCGTTCAGAATGAACTTTTCCGAACTAATTCACTCTCCCTCCGTCTCTTCCTTTGTATTTTCTTCTTTTTTTTCTCCCTCCATTTTCCACTTTATCTCTCATCATTTAATTCCTATCCCACCCACGTTCCTATAAATTCCAAAATCTCATAATTACGCCGACACCCTCTCTCTCTCTCTCTCTCTCTCTCTCTCTCTCTCTCTCTCTCTCTCTCTCTCTCTCTCTCTCTCTCTCTCTCTCTCTCTCTCTCTCTCTCTGTCTCACACACACACACACACACTCACTCAGTCTCCCACTCCCTCACTCACCCACGCCCTCACTCACTCTCTCATTCTCCTATTTCCTCATTATCCCACGCCCTCACCCTCTCCCTCTCTCTCCCTCTCTCACGCCCGCAGATCGTCCAGCTCCTCAACATGCAGTACCGGGTGTTTGACTCAAGGCTCGAACAATACGACGTTTATAAAGTGGAGACGATAGGAGACGCTTACATGGTCGTCTCTGGCTTGCCCAAGAGGATAGGTAAGAGGAGGTGGGAGGCGAAGGGGAAGGGGAGGGGAAGGGTATGAGTAGGGGAGGGGAAGGGTATGAGCAGGGGAGGGGAAGGGTATGAGCAGGGGAGGGGAAGGGTATGAGTAGGGGAGGGGGGTAGAGAAGGGCGGAAAGGGATGGGGATTGGGAGGGGAGAAGGGGAAAGGGAAATGGAAAGGAAAAGGGTAGGGGGGAGGGAAAGGGGGAGGAGGGGATGCGAGGAGAAGGGAGAAAAGGTTGTGGGGGGAGAAGGAGATGGAGAAGGGAAGAAGGGGAAGGATAGGTAAGAGGAGGGGGAAGTGGAAAGGATGGGGAGGGAAGAAGAGAGGAAGAGGGAGGATAGGAAAGAGGGGGGGTGAGGGTGGGGGTGAAGGGTAAGAATGAAAAGATGAAAGGAGAGTAGGATGATAGCGGAAGGGGAAGGGGAAGGGAGGGGAAAGGGAAGAGGGAAGGTGAAGGGGGAGTGGGAAGGAGTTGGAGTGGGAAAGAGAAGGGAGGGGAGAGGAAGAGGAGAGATAAGGGGAAACGAAAGCGTAAGGGAAAGAGGCAGAGGAGTGATGGCTGCTGGAAGGAGAGGGAAATGGATGTGAAGATGATGAAAGGCTGCGACATAAAAGGTGTCATTATAATTTCTGCAGTTGTTTAAGGAGCTGTTACAGGTAACGTTCACGAAAATAAAGGTAATGGTAATAAAAACAAAGAAAGTATAGAGAATGATATTAATGATAATAATGACAATATAACATAAAAATAATGATGATAATAACAAGAGAAATAGCAATGATATATCAATACAATAACACCACAAATAATTCTACAGCGACATAATAAACCAACCTAACTAACAAGATCCCCCCCCCCCCTATCGACTGAAGGCTTACGTTATACTGAGTTCTCTCCCATGCACAGGCCACAGGCATGCGGAGGAAATCGCGTGCATGGCGCTCGACTTGCGCCATTCTGTGCAGAGCATTCCCATTCCACATAAACCAGGGCAGTGGCTGCAGGTGGATTTCAAATTATTTCGTTCTCTCCCTCTCTCTCCCTCTCTCACTCTCTCGCTCTCACGTTCTCTCTCTCACTCTCTCTCTCTCTCTATCTCTCTCTCTCTCTCTCTCTCTCTCTCTCTCTCTCTCTCTCTCTCTCTCGCTCTTTCTCTCTCTCTCTCTCTCTCTCTCTCTTCTCTCTCTCTCTCTTCTCTCTCTCTTTTTCTTCCCTCTGTCTCTCTCTCTCTTCTCTCTCTCTCTTTTTCTTCGCTCTCTACGTTTTTCTCTCTCTCTCTCTCTCCTCTCTTCCTCTCTCTCTCTCTCTCTCTCTTTCTCTTCCGATCTCTCCTCTCTCTCTTTCCTCTCTCTCTTCTCCTCTCTTCTCTCTTCGCTCTCTCTACTTCTTCTCTCTCTCTCTCACGTCCTCTCTTCTCTCTCCTCTCTCTTCTCTCTCTCTCTCTCTCTCTCTCTCTCTCTCTCTCTGTCTCACTCTCTTCGCTCTCACGTTCTCTCTCTCTCTCTCTCTCTCTCTCTCTCTCTCTCTCTCTCTCTCTCTCTCTCTCTCTCTCTCTCTCTCTAGCTATCTATCTATCTCTGTGTTTCTTTTTATCTTCATTTTTCTG
>NC_051402.1:39954154-39956654 GCF_015228065.2 Penaeus monodon | reverse complement strand
GGAGGGAGGAGGAGAGAAAGTGAGGAGAGAGAAGAAAGAACAGGCAAGAGTGAGAGAGAAGGATGGAAGAGGAAAGAGAGTGCGGGAGTAGAGCAGACAGAAGGACGAGAGAGAGATGGAGGAGAGCGAGAGAGAGAGAGAGAGAGAGAGAGAAGAGAGAGAGAGAGGAGAGAGGGAGAGAGAGGAGAGAGAGAGAGAGAGAGAGAGAGAGAGAGAGAGAGAGAGAGACGGAGAGGAGAGGCGAGAGAGAGAGAGAGAGAAAGAGGTTTAAGGGTTTTAAAGGTTTGGTTTGATTTCATTTGTTACAATGGATATTCTTGTTGTGACATACTGTCTGTTTGATTTTGCTTCTAAATTATCCCCTGTGTGCAAGGACTGGCCGGGGTTGCCATCCACTGGCGGCGAGGGAATCGAACGCAGGTCAGCAAGATTGCAAGACGAGATCGCTACCGCCGCACCACACAGCACAGAGAGAGAGAGAGAGAGAGAGAGAGAGAGAGAAGAGAGAGAGAGAGAGAGAGAGAGAGAGAGAGAGAGAGAGAGAGAGAGAGAGAGAGAGAGAGAGAGAGGCGGATAATTAGAAGTGCAGATGCAATTACTTACAGATAGACAGATGGACTATTAGAGAAAGAGAGATTGAGAGGCAGAATGTCAGACGGAATTGCACGCCTGTGTTCAGTATAGTAAAAAATAAACATTTATGAACACACGTTGTCTGACAGTGTATTAAAAGTACATGCGCATATTTCACTTAACACCAATGCCCTTTCTAACAATTCAAAAGACTTTCTCCTGCACTTTGTGTCTCTCCCTCCCCCTCTCATTCTTAATCTCAAATTTAATCGACACATATTTTTAAAAAGTTGGCTTAACTCCATCAATGGAATGGCATATCGGGAATATTGGAAATTTATCCAATATTGCCGTGATAAAGTCGGAGATTGCTCGTGATTGGTTGGACTGACATCGCTCTTCTCGCCTCTGATTGGCTGAAAGCATTAGCGGAATCACCTCCAACCAATCACAGACTACCTGTTGCTGCTTCGTTTTCTTGCTTTAACTTTCCTTCCTCTGTGTTATCGTTATTGTTGTGTTCTTTCTTTCTTTCTTTCTTTTTTCATTATTATTTCCACTTTCTTTAAATGCGCGTGTCTCTGTTGGAGGAGAGGAGAGGGGAGATAGAAGTGAAAAGAAAGAGGAAGCGAGAGAGAAAGAGAGCGAGGGGAAGAAGCCGAGAGAAGGGAGAGAGAGTAAAAGAGAGAACGAGGAAGCAAGAGAAAAATAGATACAGACAGAGACAGAGAGAGGGTGACTGAGGAAGGAAAGATAGAAGAGAGAGAGAGAGAGGGGGAGGGGGAGACAGTGAGAGACAGAGAGACAGAGAGATGAACAGATAGATAGAGAGAGAGACAGAAAGAGAGAGAGAGGCAGAGAGAGAGACAGAGACAAAGAGAGAGAGAGACACAGAGAGAGAGAGAGAGAGAGAGAGAGAGAGAGAGAGAGAGAGAGACAGAGAGAGAGAGAGAGAGAAGAGAGAGAGGAGAGAGAGAGAGAGAGAGAGAGAGAGAGAGAGAGGCGGGGGGAAGAGAAAGACAGCGAAATACAGAGAGAGACAGAAAGATAAACAGATAGATAGAGAGAGAGATAGAAAGAGAGCGAGAGAAAGAGATTGATATATATATATATATATATATATATATATATATATATATAGAGAGAGAGAGAGAGAGAGAGAGAGAGAGAGAGAGAGAGAGAGAGAGAGAGAGAGAGAGGGAGGGAGGGAGAGAGAGAGAGAGAGAGATAGAGACAGAGAAAGACAGAGAGAAAAAGAGAGAGAGAGAGAAAGAGAGAGAGAGAGACAGACAGACAGACAGCCAGAGAGAGGGGGACAGAGAGAGACAGAGAGAGAGAGACAGACAGACAGAGAGAGACAGAGACAGAGACAGAGACAGAGAGAGAGACAGACAGACAGACAGACAGCCACAGATAGAGAGAGAGAGAGAGAAAGAGAGAGAGGGACAGAGAGAGAGAGAGAGAGAGAGTGAGAGAGAGAGAGGAAAAATACAAACAGGAGCATAGTTACATATATAAATGCATAGATGCACATGCATATACACGTGCCTTATTACACTAACAATTAGACTAATTCTAAGGTAGACTTGGAATTGCTAACTCATAATTACAACGGACATGACGTTCACTCTACTCCATAAACTTTTAATAGAGTTTTAAAGAATGTTCTTCTTAATATATCGACTCTTTCACCTGCCGTATTATTAATTACAGGAATGACTTATTGTCTTCATAGAAAAACACTTAATATTATTGAAAAACTGCTAATTCCCAATACGTTATCTCTTCCTCTCTTCCCTGGCTATGGTTGTGTTGACACGTTTGGTTCCACTGACTAAATTTTTTGTTTCATTCTTCAGTAACGCTTTAACTAAATCATTATTATTAATTATAACCATTTTGCTTGACAGTATTTTTGCTTTCAAAT
>NC_051402.1:39934154-39941654 GCF_015228065.2 Penaeus monodon | reverse complement strand
TATTATTATTATTACTATTATTGTTTTTTTTTATATTCTATTTTTTATTATTATTGCTGTTGTTGTTGTTGTTGCTGTTGTTGTTATTATTATTATCATCATCGTCATCATCATAACGATTATAACGATAATAATAATAATGATAATCATAACAACAACAACAACAACAATAATAATAATAATCATAATCATAATAATAATAATAATAATGATAATAATAATAATAATTATTATTATTATTATCATTATTATTATTATTATTATTATTATTATAATGATAATGATAATAATGACATGGTAATGTTAAAAATAATAAGGATTACGGTAACAATAAAAATAACGATGATGATGATAATAATGATAATAATAAAGATAACAGTAATAATAATAATGATAATAATGATGATAATGGTAATAATAAAAATAATAATAATAATAATAATAATAATAATAATAATAATAATAATAATATTGGTAATAATAATGATGATATTGGTAACGATAATGATAATTATAAAAATGATGATGATACTATTACTACTACTACTACTACTACTACTACTAGTAATAATAACAATAATGATAATAATAATAATAATAATATGATAATGATAATGATAATAACAATTGTAGTAATAATAATAATAATAATAATAATAATAATAATAATAATGATAATAATAATTATAATAATGATGATGATAATTATAAAAACAACAGCAATCGTAAGAATCAAAATGATCATAATAATTAGAACAATTAGAATAAGACTTAGAAAACGAGAGCATCAACAACAATAACAATATCCTTGTCCAGCACTGTAAACAGGAAGCCAATTTAGTTGATTAACACAGATAATCTCAAAATTAGACTCAATAATATTGTTCCTGTTCGGTATTTATATCATATGTAATGCAGTATAACCTTTTTCCCCTCTTTTTCTTTTTCCTTTTTTTTTTTTTTAATAAAATTTTTTCATGTTTATTTATCTATTTGTTTTTTTATTTGTTTGTTTATTTATTGTTACACTTTTTCATTCCCTCTTTCATTCTCTCTTTCTCTTTCTTTCTCTCTCTCCCCTCTCTCTCTCTGTCTGTCTGTCCTCTTTCTCTCTCTCTCTCTCTTTTTCTCTCACCCTTTTGTCTCTGTCTCTCTCTCTCTCCTCCCCTTCATATTACTCTTTGTTTAAATATCCTTTTTCTTCCTTCACGTTCTCCCTTCCCCCCTTCTCTCTCTCTTCTTTGTCCTTTCAAACCCTGGTGTACTTGTCTTTCTGTCTCTCTTTCCTTCTTCTCTCTCTCTCTCTCTCTCTCTCTCTCTCTCTCTCTCTCTCTCTCTCTCTCTCTCTCTCTCTTTCTTTCTGCTTCTTTCTTTTCCTTGCAGTCTTTAATGTCACTCTAAGAATGACCCATTTCCTACCATCCCCACCTCTGCCCTGAACTCACCCATGGCCTTCCGTGGTGCCTTCTTGCCCTTGCCCTTCCCGCCTATGGTGCCGGGAGTGCACCCCCGAAAGGGGGAGGGGGGGGAACACCAACCCTTCCTCAACCACCTGTGTTCTCGCACCAGCTGTTCGCCCCCTAGGTGTTGTTGCTGGCACGCTACCACCTGTTTTGTTTGTTTTTTGTTGTCGTTGTTTTTCCGATGCGTAAAACTCACAGCAAGAACCGAGTCTTTTCGAGTTTGATTTTTGGGAATTTTACGTTCGGGGGCGTTCTGGTCGCAGCGCCGGGGTGGGATTATGATGCGTTAAAGAGCTGTGGCCTGATCTCACGTGCTCGCCGCGGTCGCTTGGGCCCTTCTCTCCCTCAAGCGAGCGACCGGGAATACGCTCCTGAGCCGGGCTTGAAGGAAATTATCCTTTCTCCGTCTTCTGAGGGGGGGAAAAGGTGCTGGAGAGCGGACACAGGATGCCACAGGGGGGAACGGCAAAGGGGGCAGGAGCGGGATAAGTGCGGGGAAGCGAAGCCCGGTGCCTCGCGGGCGTGACGAAGAGAGGAAATGGCGGTCCCCTCGGCCGGCCAGCGTTTCCCCTCTCTCTGTCTCGCTCTCGTTCTACCTTCTCGCTCTCGCTCTCTCGATGTTTGTCGGTTTCTGTCCATTCTCTCTCTGTCCCATGGTGTGTCCATCAAACCCGTATCGATATGTTCTCTGTTTGTCCTGCTGTCTGTCTCTCTCTCTCTCTCTCTCTCTCACTCCAACCTTTTCCCCTCTCTTCTTCTCATCTCAGTCTCTCTCTCTCTTCCTCTCCTCCACTCCCCCTCACTCACATCTATCTGTCTATCTATCTACCTAAACTTTAGGTCTGTCTATCTATCTCTTTCTTCTCTCCCCACTTTCGCAGCATGCAGAACGTCACAACGCGAAATGTTATCATTGAAAAAAGTTCAGAAAGTAAAACTAAACATTACCTTAATGATAATAAATTATTATAATTATATCCCTTATCATTATTACTGTTTTTCATCATTTTCATTATCTTTTTTAAATTTAACTATAATCAAACTCATATTATAAATATTAATAATTATAATAATTATTATTATTATCATCATCATTTTCGTTATTGTAATTACCTCATTTTATTGTTATTATTATTATCATCATAACATCATTATCATTACTCTTAAAATCATTATGAAATTTTTCTTTTTGTCATTACTATTTTCTATTTTCATTATTATTGTCATTATTATTATTATTATTATCATTTTTTATTATATTATATTATTATTAGTATTTATCATCATTATTATCATTAATCATTATTTATTTTGTAATTATTTTTTCATTATGTAATTATTATTACTATTATTTTTATTTTATTATTATTTATTATTATTTTATTATTTTATTACTACTATTATTATTATTAAATTTTTATTCACATTATTGTTATTTTAATTATTATTATTATTGTGCTGTTCTTTTGTTGTTCTGTGTTTGTTGTTGCATTATTCTTATCATTATTATTTTATTATCTTATTTCTATTGTTTTTATTTTCATTATTGTTATTGTTGTTATCACTAAAACTGTTATCATTATCATCCTAATCATCATTATTATTATTTATTATCATTTTTATTATCCATTATATCATATCTTTTAATGTCATTATCATTACTAATTATCATTATGCTATTTGTCGCATTTTTATTTTATCATTATTATCATATTTTTTGATAAAATCATTACTTCTATTGTCATTATCATTGCTATTTCTTTATTATCATTATCATTTTCTCATTACCATCGTTAAATTTTTGATTTTTATCATCATCTTATTATAATTTTTTTTAATTTATTTTATCATTATCATTACTGTTAACTATAAACAAATTTTCTACTTGTTCCTATTAATGTGATTAATATTTCATTATTGTTATCACTATTGTTTAAATTCCTTTTTTTGTCGTTTATATTGTTGTTGATTTTCTTTTATCATCATTGTCTTTTCATTAACTATAAATTTTTCTGTCTTTTCATTTCCTCTAGATCATTTTCTTCCTTAATCTCCTCATCCCTAAACGTCATCATATCAAAGTTGGCATTTTGCTCTGCCTTGGGGCAATCTTTTCACATTACAACTATAATGATGTTATTTTGATACTGTACCTTGTTTAAGATAGTGCGAAATTGTAAAGGAAAATATAAAACTTTGATTAATCATCAAATCAAAGGAAAGTCATGAACTAATTTTTTTTTGAGCCGGTTTCTCTAAACATTCTTGTATGGAAATTACGGCGTTTGTATGCTTGTGGATTGTAATTATAGATAACAGGACCAAAATAGCGACGAGGTTGGCATGGAGAGAGATAGAGGAGACAGGAAAAAAAAGAGAGAAAAGGGGAGAGAGGAAGAGAGAAGAGAAGTAACAACAACGCACAACAAGAGAAGAGAGAGAGGAGTGGAGAAAAAGAGAATGAAACAGATAAAAGAAAAGAAAAAACGCGGAACACTGAAGCGTAGGGAACAGAATGCAAAATTGAAAAAAGAAAAAAACAAAACAAGAAAGAGCTCGCGAAGACTCAACCAAGACATAAAAAAACAGAGCAAGGGAAAGGGAGATGAAATCAAACCCACCCCCCCCTCCCCCAAGCACAAGCACCGAAGAATCAGTCAACAGCCAAGCGCAAGCAAGCAGGGCCCCGGAAAGCAATTAGGGCCGACTCCACGAGCCAATTAAGATCCAAAGGAAATAAGAACCTCGAGGGCGCTTAATAGACTTCCGAGATGTTTGGCCTCGGACAACCCTGGGGGGAAGGGGGGGAGAGGAGGGAGGGGAGGAGGGGGAGGGGGGATTTTTTAAGGATAGGAGGGGGGAAGAGGGTTTGCTAACTACAGAGCGAGGGGAGAGGGGGGAGGGAGGGTGTGGGGGAGGGGAAGAGGGGTTAAGAATGGGAGGGGAAGGGGAGACAAGGGAGGAGGGGGAGAGGGGCGAGGGGATGGGGATAGGGGAAGTAAGGAGAGCGAGAGGGGAAGAGGGGGAAGAAAATTTAAGGATGGGGAGGAGGGAGGAGGGGTGAGAGGGGAGAAGGGGGACCGTAAAAGGAGGTTTCAAGAGGTGGGGAGCTATAAGAGGAAAGGGAAAGGAAAAGGGGAGGGAAAATTTTAAGGAAGGTGGAGGGAAGAGGGTTTAAGAAGGAGAGAGACCAGTTTAAGAGAAAGTGGGAGGAGGGTGGAGGGAGGGAGGGAACCAGGAGGGGGAAAAGGGAAAGGGAATGGATGGGAAATGTGGGAAGGAGAGAAAGGAGGAGGCGGTAAAGGGAAAGGAGTGAGTGAGGGATGGGGGCTGGGAGTTGAAGGAAAATGGGGGAGAGGGCGTTAAAAAGGGAAACTGGGGGGAAATGTTTTTAGAAAGGAGGAGAGAAGAGTGGGTGAAGGGAGACAGGAATTAGAAGGGAGGCTAAGGAAAGGGTTTAGGGCCCGGGCTGAAGGAGAGAAAAAGGGGATGGAAAAGGGGAAAAGAGGAAATAAAGAGGTCATAGAACAGGAAGAATAAAGCAAAGAAAGGACGAAAGGAGCTTTAAAGGAGGACTGGGGATTAGGAGGATGAGGAAAGGGAAAGGAGAGGGATGATCTAAGGATGGAAAAATTGGCAAGGGAAACGAGGGGCCCCATGAGGGGAAGGAAAGAGGCATAGACGGGTTTGAGAATGAGGAAAGGAGGAAGAGTGAGGAGGAGGGATGAGAGGCAGAGAAGAGGGGTGTAAAAAGAGATCTGGTATACACTTAAGGAAAGGAACGGAACTTTTTAAGGGAGAGTAGGGATATGAAGAAGTAATGTATGAAGAAGCGAAGAGGGAAAAATAGGTTTATAGGTCTTATAGGCTATATGGTCGGAAAAACAAGGAGAGAAACAGATGAATGTGGACATAAAAAGCAGGTAAAAATTATAAAAGTCAAAAGGGTAGAAATAAACAAGGAAATAAAGGATAAAGGAAGTAAAAAAAAAAAAAAAAAATCTAAGCGTAAAAAATTTTACTTTTCATGAAAAATTTTGCACACCGGCGTGTATAATTCTCACAAAAAGTTAATTTTTATATATGGGAAAAATATATAACGAAATAATTGGAGTAATGAATGATAACGGAGCTTATGGAAATGAAAGCAATCTATAAACCTAGCTTCAGCGAATATATTGCTTGTGTGTGTTGGGGTGTGTTGTGTTGTGTGTTTTTACACACACACAACATGCAAGAATATATATTGGGTTGTTGTTGGTGTGTGTGTGTGTGTGGT
Organism: Penaeus monodon; assembly: GCF_015228065.2. NCBI lineage: Eukaryota > Metazoa > Arthropoda > Malacostraca > Decapoda > Penaeidae > Penaeus > Penaeus monodon. Next base: position 39,935,912 of record NC_051402.1, on the reverse strand, counting down.
GGGTGTGTGTTAGAACATTTTGTGTATGAGTGTGTGCAAAATACTTACATATATACATATATATATATATATATATAATATAATATATATAATATATATATATATATATTAATATATTAAATTTTCTATATATAAAATATATAATTATATATATATTTATATATATATAGAATAAAATTATATATATAATAATATTAATACATAATAATCAATATAAATAATATATATATATATTTAAACACACACCCACAAATATAATATATAATATATATATTTTATATATATAATATATATATAATAATTATATATATATTGGGGCCCGCGGTGGTCGAATGGTTTAAGCGTCGGACTCAAGACTGTCACGACGGCAATCTGAGTTCGAGGATTCGAGTCACCGGCCGGCGCGTTGTTTCCTTTGGGCAAGGAACTTCACCTCGATTGCCTATTTAGCCACTGGGTGGGCAAGCCACCCCTAGTCAGTGCTGGTCCCAAGCCCGGATAGATAGAGAGAATGATTACCTAAAAGGTAACACCGGCACTCCCCGGGGAAAAGGAACTGGGGACCCTACCACGTACTCACTCCAAGAGCATCACAACATGAAAACTAAAATTTAAGTATCATGCTGTGACCACGGCGGCTCAGACATGAACCTACCGTTAAAGAAGATATTATATATATATATATATTATATATATTTTATATAAAATATATATATATATATATATATATATATTTTATATTAAATATATATATATATATATATATATATATATATATATATATATATATATATATATATATATATATATATATATACATATATGTGTGTGTGGTGTGTTGTGTGTATCTGTGTATTCTTGCGTGCATGTACACACATGCTTAAGTATATATACTTTTTTGTGTTTTCCTTTTTCTTTCATCATCTTCCTTCTCGCTCTCTTTTTCCTTCCTCAGCTTCTTTGAGATTCATAAAATTCAACGACGATATTATATAAAGCAAGTATTTTTTTCTTTTGTGTCCACAAGGACGCATAAACAGGTACACACACATATGCACACATGTGTGTGTATGTATTAAAATATGCGTTATATGTGTGGTGTATATATATATATATATATATATTATATATATATATATATTTAAAATAATGTGTGTGTGTGGGTGTGTGTGTGTGTGTGGTGTGTGTGTGTGTGTGTGTTTTGTGTGTTTGTGTGTGTGTATGTGTGGTTTGCGTGTTTGTCTGTATATATATATATATATATATATATATATATATATATATATATATATATATATAATATATATATATATATATATATATATATATATATATATATATATATATTATACATATATATATACATATATATATATACATACATATATATATATATAATATATATATAATATATATATATATATATATATATATCGTGTGTGTGTGTGTGTGTGTGTGTGTGTGTGGGGTGTGGTGTGTGTGTGTGGGTGTGTGGTGTGTGCGTGGGGTGTGTATGTGTGTGCTTGTGTGGTGTATGTGTGTGCTTGCGTGTGTGTGTATATATATATATATATTTTAATATATATATATACATAATAAATATATATATAATATATATATATATATATATATATATATATATATGATCATACATACACATTTTACATACATACATACATTATATAAATAATAATTATATATATATATTATATATAATTTTATATATATATATATGATCAACATACATTTATACAAAAA
>NC_051402.1:39914346-39916846 GCF_015228065.2 Penaeus monodon | reverse complement strand
CAAACACGAACACTCGCATCCAGAATCTCATAACATTGAAATTGAGGACACACGTTCATAAGGGTATTAGTTCCTTTCTCACTTGAAACTGAGAGAGGAAGTCGCTAATGTGAGATGCATCAGTATTTATGTGATTCATAATTCAGGATTTAAAGTGTCAGTGTTCAAGACTCCTAGACCAACAGTGTGCTTTTACGCACCATGTGTAGTGTTACGTGTCATTCTGTCACTTTTGATAATATAGTTTTGTTCTCGTGATGTCAATGACCTAGGACTCTGTTGTAGGGTATATAACATCTAACTTGACCTAGGACTCTGTTGTAGGGTATATAACATCTAACTTACGCTAACCTAACTTGACATAATCTAACTAGCTCTAACTATATATGCAGAAAAAAATATAGATGAGAATTAATATTTTCACTGTGATGAAGTAATGTTATCGAAGTTATAATCGACGAAGGTATAACCGAAATTGGTCAGATTTATCTCTTGCACTATGAAGATATAAATTCTCATTTATACCTTTAACTACTAACTCAACTATACCAAATTCAATCTAACTCCATTAAATTAAACAAGTTCTTGAAGCTCTGTTTCGATTGTAAGCAAATGTTTATTCACTGCATATCAAAAAGATTCATCGTGTCTAATTAAGCAAGGGAACAAACACCTGTACGATGGCTCATCAGACTTACCTGGGAGAAATTAGCATTGCTCACCTTCTGCAAGAGAGGGCACAGAACAGATGAAATGACATATGCATTCAAAGATTCAAAGAATAAATGCCAGAATCATAAAAGTGCAGAGAAATATATTTAAAAAAAAAGATCCACTTGTCTCAAAAAGTGGATTATTGTGATATTTAGCAAAATACATTACATATTTCAGTTGCAAAAAGTTATGATTGAATTGAAATGAAATTTGCATCAACTTCATATAGTTTGAAGTTATAGAACTAGAAGAGATGTAGATGTGATATAGGTAACGATATAAAATGCATTTATATCTAGAAAGAGAGAGAGAGAGAGAAAAAAAGATAGAGAATTAGGAATATATATATATATATATATATATATATATATATATATATATATATATATATATATATATATATATATATATATATATATATATATATATGCGTGTGTGTGTGTGTGTGTGTGTGTGTGTGTGTGTAAGAATACATACTTGGAAAAATAATGCAAGAGATGAAACAGAGTTAGAGATATTTAATAAATAAGTAAATAAAAATAACTAATCATATGAACTTACACAGTGCACAGTTCATAGCCTGTGTACAATAATAAGCCTAAAGACATATAAGATTTATATCATACTATGATATAGAGGTCTATGGTTTTGAATAAGCAGTGACATAAATTATGCAAAAGCGGCAATGTTGAATTTGCAAAGGGTTGATTCACTTGGGTCATGTATATGTGTTTGGCCCAGTCTAATAAACATTATATATTGCATACAGGACAAATGGATACATAAACGTCACAATCCATGCGAATTACTTTTCATGCGAATTATTGTTCATGCAAAGACAGATTATTAGTGGAATTCAATGTTAGTCTACAGATATAAACGTTTGTGAAATATTGTACCATAGTATTCCCTGTATTTTCTTTCTTCGTTTTCTATGCAATATATTTTACTGAAAGAAAATGATCTGTTTACGGGGTTACTATTGTATATTTGTCATAGAATTCAATGTTACCACATTCATTTTAACGCAATCGGCACTTATGGTAAAAGCACATGTCATGCCCACTGTAATGCAAATTGATTTATTGTATTTACACATAGATGGCTCTACAAATGCTAGTCACATTAGAGCCAGTTATTAGTCCTACCTATCTCACCTGTTTAATATTTTCCTTGACTTTTGGAAAGGGTCTTTTGTATTATTTCATTATATTAAATTGTTAATAAAAGATTTTATTAACAATTTGATAATCATGACATCAAAAACAATAACAAGAGTATCGATATCAATTGTATTAAAAAGATAAATACACTTTCCCCTCAATTCAAGGAATGGGGAAATCATGATCGGTCACTAGGGCCTATTAATTGACTCCTTGCCGGCCGAGCACATGTGGAGCCATCTGTATGTAACAAAATTCACCAAAAAAAAAAAAAAAAAAAAAAACTACAGGGGACAAAACATAAATCCGTGGTGGTTGGGTTAAAAAATTGTATTATGAAATTACATAATGAAAAAAAAGCCCAGTTTAACTGATATAATTATATTACTAAATTTTCTATGACATCTACAGAAAATAGGTCTTTCTTTCGATATATTTCAGAAAATTGAAATACTTCAATCCATCTGACGGTTCATATTTTGGGTATCGGATATTCGGAATTATTTCATCGAGATGCTTTCACGTTTTGAATTTCAATTACAGTCGGGAGCCTACTGGCGAACTAAATGCTATTAGAAAGACAGGCGGTAAAATGTAAGTGTTCTGTTCCATTGAAATACAAT
>NC_051402.1:39896846-39901846 GCF_015228065.2 Penaeus monodon | reverse complement strand
TGTCTTCTGCTTGCCTACAAACATAAAAATGCATTAGCTCACGTAAATGTAAACGTACACACGTACATGTAAACATATCTAAAAAGAGATACACACATACTCACATATCCATCCATATGCATATATATTGATACAAAAAAAAAAAAATCAGATAATTGATTCAGTACATTTTATTTGCAAATGATGGCTAAGCTTATGTTACAAAAACGTAAATAATGAATCTTCAATTAAACGTCGAAAAACCCAAAGCATGAAAACATACTGAACTTTTGTTTCGCTCGTCACTGCGTTTGCGTTTTGTGACGGGCTATATACGTTTTAGGAAGTGGCACTAAATCAGGTCAGCCAGCGCATGGGAAAATTAAACTACAAACATTTGAACTTTAACCTAATTATGGATCTAGTGATATTTCCTCCAAAACGTTTTGATGTTCAGTATTGCATTGGTTACTGTGGTTGTTTTTCGTGTGTATGTGAGAGGAGAGAGGGGGGGAGAAGAGGAAGCGAGAAAAACCGGGGGGAGGGGCACAGAGAGAGAGAGAGAGAGAGAGAGAGAGAGAGAGAGAGAGAGAGAGAGAGAAAGAAAGAGAAAGAGAGAGAGAGAAAGAGAGAGAGAGAAAGAGAAGAAAGAGAGAGAGAGAGAGAGAGGCCGTTTTTCATGTGTATTTGAGAGAGAACAAGAGAGAAAAAAGTTCGTGTGGGGGGATAGATAGAGATTAAGAGAGAGTGAGCGAGAGAGAGAGAGAGAGAGGAGAGAGAGAGAGAGAGAGAGAGAGAGAGAGAGAGAGAAAGAGAGAGAGAGGCAGTTTTTCATGTGTATTTGAGGGAGAGCAAGCGAGAAAAAAGTTCGTGGGGGGGATAGATAGAGAGTAAGAGAGAGAGAGTGAGCGAGAGAGAAAGAGAGAGAGAGAGAGAGTGAGAAAGAGAGGGGGGAGGGGGAAGGAAGGAAGGAAGGTAACGGCGGATCCAAACAATGTGTCCACAAAAGAAAGAGAAGAATAATCGTAAACTATCCATCAGAGACTAGGATTTCCCCTAAGTCTTGCTCCTTCCGCTTTCCTCCCAACATATCCTTCTCTCTCCCTCCTCCTTCATCATTCCTACCTTCCCCCCTCTTCCTCCCTTCCCCCACCCTCTTCCGTGCCGCCTTACCTCTCGTCTCTCTCTTCCTCTTTACCGCCCTCCCTAACCCCTCCTTCCTCCCTCTTTTCATTGCCCTCCATTCTCCCATCCTCCCCCTTTATTATTTTTTTTCTCTCTCTGTTCCCCTACCTTCCCCTTACATTCTCCCCTTTATCCCTCTCCCTCCCCCGTCCCTCTCCCTCTTTTCCCCCTCCTCCCCTTCCTTCCCTCTCCACCCTCCACCCTCCTCCTTCCTTCCCCAGTCACTCCCACCTTCCTCCTCCCTCCTCCCCCGTCAACCAGATGTTCCGAAATCATAAACCCGACTAATTAAGGTCATTATCACGTGTGTCGGCATGCCCGGGGATTCCCCGAAATGCTTTGGACTTGGCCTGGGTACAGAGTCTTGGGAGAGAGAGAGAGAGAGAGAGAGAGAGAGAGAGAGAGAGAGAGAGAGAGAGAGAGAGAGAGAGAGAGAGAGGATAGGAGACAGGAGGATATATATATATATATATATATATATATATATATATATATATAGAAAAGAGAGAGAGAGAGAGAGAGAGAGAGGGGAGAAAAGAGAGAGAGACAGAGAGAAGAGACAGAGACAGAGAGGGAGGGTAAAGGAAGAGAGAGAGAGAGAGAGAGAGGAGAGAGAGAGAGAAAGAGAGGAGAGAGAAGAGAAGGAGAGAGAGAGAGAGGAGAGAAGAGAGAAGAGAGAGAGAAAGAGAGAGGAGAGAGAGGAAGAGAGAGAGAGAAGAGAGAGAGAGAGAGAGAGAGAGAGGGGAAAGAGAAAGAGAGAGAGGAGAGAGAGAGAAAAGAGAGAGAGGAGAAGAGTGAGAGGAGAGAGAGAAGAGAGAGGAGGAAGAGAGAAGAGGAGAGAAGAGAGAGAGAGAGAGAGAGAGAGAGAGAGAGAGAGAGAGAGAGAGAGAGAGAGAGAGACAGACAGACAGACAGACAGACAGACAGACAAGAGAGAGAGGAAAAGAGAGGGAGAGATAGAAATAACTAATGGTAATTTAGTTATATTCCATTTATTACACTGGTTATTCTTGGTGCGACAGGCTGTCTGTTTCGTTTTGCTTCTAAATTACCAACATGTGTGCAAGGAATGGCTGGGATTACCATCCACTGGCGGTGCGCGGGAATTGAACGCGGGTCAGCAAGATCGCTAGACGAGACCGCTACTACTGCACCACACAGCACAGAGAGGGGGGGGGCGAAGAGAAGAGAGAGAATGATAGAGAGAGAGAGAGGAGAGAGAGAGAGAAAGACAGATAGACAGAAGGAGAGAGGGGAGAGAGAGCGAGAGAAAGACAGAGAGAGAGAGAGAGAGAGAAGGGGGGGTGGGGGGAGAGAAAGAGAGACAGAAAGACAGTCAGGCAGAGAGAGAATGGGAGCAAGAGTTGCCAAGTCGGCCTTTTCCCACTTCATTATCTCGTCTTGGGTAAAGCGAATTTTGGATAATCTCATCTCGCCGAACACGGTAGTTTAAGATGCTGTCGAGGGATGCTGAGGCATGGAGATGAAGGTGACGTGGGAATCTGGGCTTTGAGACACGGGATACTCGGGTTAGGTCGGGAGATGGGTGGACAGGATAAAGATGTTGATGTGAATGGAAAGAAGAAATGAGAATAAGAGTGAAATCAATGGAGATAGAGAGATAGAGAGAGAGAATGAGAGAGAGAAATATAATGAAAAAGAGAGGGGAGATAAAAGAGAACAGTGTAAAAGAGAACAACTAAATAGAGAGGGAGACAGAAAGTAAAAATAGATACCAAACAAAGAGCTAGAGAGCGAAGGAACAGGAGAGGGAAAGGGAGAGAGCGCTAATCAGAGATCCAATATCTAAACAGACTGACAGGCAGACACTTGATCACCTTTCAAGATTTCGAGCTAATCCTCTCAACTATTCGACCAGAGATCAGTTGTACCTGTGGATTTGGACCGTGCGAATCTACGTATGATTGTGTGTAGCTATGTGCGTGTGTTTGTGTGAGGTTGTGTGTGATTGTACATGTATGTTTGCGTGTGTGAAGGTGAGTGTTTGTGATTGTGTCTGTGTGTCTCTTTGTCTGAGAGAGAATCAATATGCGTTTGAGTATCTGTGTTGTTTTTTATGTTCTTGTTCGTATACGTGCGCGTATACGAACACTTTTATCGTCCGTGAACTTTTATCGTCCGTATATATATGCACGTGTACATATGTTCATAAATACGAAAATACAGTTTAATCGGGTGGAAGAGGCCCCTTTGAACCGTTTCCCCGTCTCGGAATATGAAATCCACTTCCACATCGAAAGGACTCATTGCATATTTCATTCACAAAGCTATTCACATTTTGCCAAAAAGGAGAACGACGCGCCATTTGGGAAAAGTATTCCGCATTAATTGCAATCTCTCGGTCTCTCGGTCGGACGTTGCCCATTAATAAATTGAATTAATTAATTCTTTTGAAACCACAAATACTTTCCCTTAATTAGAAAAAAAATATCTGAAAAATGAATGATATCTGAATGTGATCGACCTTCTCCTTGTAAAAATACGCATACACATACACAAATAGACGTAGTCATCTATCTATATGCATACATATATACATATATACATACATACATACATACATACATACATACTTATATACATATATACACACATGCATACATGTATGTATATATGTATATATGTGTGTGTTGTGTGTGTGTGTGTGTGTGTGTATTTGTTTGTGTGTGAGGGTGTATGTATGTGTGTGTGTGTGTGTGTGTGTGTTTGTGTGTCTTTGTGTATGTGTGTGTTTGCGTGTGTGTGTGAAAGGGAGTGAGAGATTCATTTTGACGCGTATTTATACAGATTCGAAATAATGTTCTTATCTTGCAGATTTCCAAGATGATGAGGCCGGTAAATATTTGTTTACTAGATACGTTTCATTCTTCATCCAATATAGTCCAAATGACTCAATACCAGAAATCTAACTGAAACATTAGCAAACATCTTTATATTCAACATCAATAACCGTATTTAATTCTAAACATCGATTGACATATATCCTGTATACTTCACATGAACATACATTTCTAATTCAAAACATAAACTAAAACAACTATAGTTAACATGAACAAAAACATTATATAATGCACGATCAGATTCCACGGATTACTGCCCGTTTCAGACACATCGATTTTTCCCCGTCCACCCTGGAGGACAAGAAATGACGTGCTTTCAAAAGTGTATTGTCATCACTTGGCAATTTTTTAAGAGCACGATCGTGGACGACTTAGTGGTCGGTGTGGATTATAATGTTCATGGCCGGAGAACTATTTGTGATTCTATGGCCCATTTCAGATCTATATATGCTTTCTCTTCGGTCATACTTTCGATTGTAAACAATAGGGCGCTTGACTTGCTATTTCTAAAACGAGTAACCACCGGACGGCAAAAAATCGATACGTCTGAAACAGGCTGAAGAGTCATGATAATATCCGTCGATATGGTGTCGGCAGTACATTATGATGTTCATATGTTTTGCCCGCCTGGGTTTATAGGCGGCTTATCGTAGGATAATATATTAGAAAGTTGTTCTTAATTCTAAATAACAAAGGCCTTATAATTCTAAATATTAACGAACATATATAGTGAACTAAATTGAAACCGTTTACAATTGAAACGCTTACCAGCATAAAGACTTATAACAATCAATTACCAGGTATTTTAAAACTAAACGTTTATATAAACATTCAGAAAGGGAATATCACTAAAAGACAAGATGTTACTTAACGTTTCCATTCAAGATCTGAAGAAAAATAAATGTAATGGTTATGTTTTACAATGCAGATGCTCTCTACATTTCGTAACAAAAGCTCTTGTTAACTTTCTAACTT
>NC_051402.1:39886846-39891846 GCF_015228065.2 Penaeus monodon | reverse complement strand
GGAGGAATAAAAATGCTCGGAAGAGTGACAACAGGAGGTAGAGTGAAGGCCAACTGGGAGAAGGGAGTAACAGGAACGAGGAAAAGAAGGAAGGAGTGACTAAAACATGGAGTAACTAGAAAGGGAAGGAATGTGGAAACCAAGAGAAAAATACAAGGAAGAATCACAAGGGAAGGTGATGACAACAGAGTGACAACGCGGAAGTGATAACAAAGGCGAGACAATGAGTGACATCGCAGGCAAATTGCGAAAAGAAAAATTACAAAGATCATGGAAGTCTAGCCATGTTTTATCTCATGTCCTTAACTTGATATTGTATCTGTGCCTTTGTTATGAAAACAATACAACCAAATGAATATAAGTCTCTATTCTCTCTTGCTTCATTAACAAACACAAACGAACATACACACAAAAGTAAACATGAAATAATTCTAAAAGGATGTAAATTACCTGCGACGAGATATGTAAAGAAAGCTTTTTTTTAAGATTTAGAACAACTCTTTCCGAAAGTGCGGCTCATTCTTTGGGTAAGTCTAACTTGCATATGTGTTTTCCTGGAGTGAATTGGATGCTGAATATTTAGGAGAATGGTGATGATAATGAATGTAAAGCTAATGATACTGATGATGAAAATGATATGATAATCATCATGAGAATAATAAGGGTGATAATAATGATAATACGAATTAATGGCGATGAATATGACAATAAAAATAATGGTGATGATACTATCAAATTGATATTAATAATGACAATTACGATAACTATTATAATAATAGTAATAATAATGATACCAATAATGATAATAATAATTGTTATCATTATCATTATGATTTTTATAATATTAATAACAACTGTAATAATAATGATAATCATGAAGATAAGAACGATAATATTATTATTATCATTATTATTATTATTATTGTTATTATTATTATTATTATCATTATTATTATTATTATTATTATTATTATTATCATCATCATCATCATCATCATCATTATAATTAGTAGTAGTAGTAGCAGTAATAGTAATATTTTCATTATTGTAATCATTACTATTATAATTACCTTTATTTTGCTATCAACATTATCAGTTCTATTAAAAACACTTCATTATCATCATTATCGTCATTATCCCAGTCATTGCAATACAATCATTGTACAATTTTTTTCAAGTGCCTTTTCCTGCTCTGATGTCGGTAGCCTGGCCTCGGAATTGCACCCCAGAACCCGGCCAAAGTGTCCAACGCAGCCGTCTTCCTCGCCAACACCAGGGTCCATAAATTTCACCCTGGGTCTCTTCCCTTAACCTCTTTGCCTCGATTTTTTATTTCTATTTTTTCTTTCTTTCTTTCTTTTCCTTTCTTTTTTTCTTCCTTTTGTTTTTATATTTTTTCCTTATTCCTTCTCTTCTTTTTTCTTTTCTTCATCATTATCTATTTCTTCTTTTCTTCTTCGTCTTCTTTTCTTTTCTTCTTATTTCTATTGAATTGTTATCATTTCGAAGAATTTTCCGTAAGGACAAAGTCTAGTCTCGTTGAGTCTCTTGTATACCTCCTTGCTCAAAATTCGCTTCCAAAAGTTGATAATAGTAGTAATGATAATAACATTGATGACATTAAGAATGATTATAATAATAATAATGATAATGATAACATTTATATAGATGATGATAATAATTACAATTATGATAATGATGACATTTATACTAATGATGATAATAATTTTAATGACAATGACAGCAATACAATAATAATAACAACAATAACAATTATTATTATCATAATAATAATGATGATGATGATGATGGTGATGGTAAAACTGATAATGAGGATATTCATAATAATGGTAATGATAATGACAGTCATATCATATAATACAGATAGTATTGACAATAAAGAAACTGATAATGATAATGGAAATCATAACGTTAGTAATGGTAATAATTATGATGATAATAAAGATAATAATAATGATGATGATAATTATAATGATGATAATGATAATAATAACAATAATAGCAATAGTAACAAAAATAGAGTAATAAAATAATAAAGATAATAATGATAATGAAGATGATGATAATACTGAAAATGACAAGAATAAGATTAAAAGTAAAAATGATAATGATAACAATACTGATTGTAACAATAACGAGCGAGAGCGCCACAGGACCCGCAGCAGAGAAGCGGCGACTTGGAAACCGAGAAGATGATACAGGTCCTTAAATGAGAGTTAAGAGGCTTAAGTCCCAAGAGGGAAATTGCCTCTTGATGACTCCTACAATAGTTCGAATTCACGGATTAGTCTCAAGGAAATCATTCCTTGAGAGCAGAGTTTTTGTGCAATTGCTATTAGGTAGATTATTGGTCTTGTTAATGAAACGCGGGTTATTTGTCCGTAGATTTTTGTGAGTAATTGGATTGCTTCGTTCTTTGGCGAATTGATTTTAAGTAGATTATTGTGCAAGGAGGGTTTATCCAGGCTGGTTCTCTTTCGTTTTTTCCTTGACTCTTTATCTAATTTATTTATTCATGGTATGCTGCTACTGGAATTATTTCCATCTGTGTAATTCCTATCACACGCTGAACATTAGAAGGATGTGAAAGCAGACTAGAGACATGAACACACACACACACTCGCACACACTCGCGCACACACACACACACACACACACACACACACACACACACACACACACACACACACACACACACACACACACACACACATATATATATTTATATATATATAAATATATATATATATGTGTGTGTGTGTGTGTGTGTGTGTGTGTGTGTGTGTGTGTGTGTGTGTTATATATATGTATATATATATATATATATATATATATATATATATATATATATATATATATATATATATATATATATATATATACAGATATGCACATACCCATACAGAATACAGAATACACAGAACACACACATAAACACAAACTCAAACACACATACGTACACCCCCCTCCCCCGCGCACACACAAACACAAGCCAGAGCGCGCCAAGAGTACCTTAAACACAGCCACGAAAATAAGCCAATCCCGGTAATACCTTGTGAGTATAAATCCCCGAGGAAATCCCGTTGCGTAGACTCTTGGCCAGATTCGTTCCCCGCTGAGAAGAGGGATTTCTCTGCACCTCCCCCCCCCCCCCGACATAAAAAAGAAGGGAGAAAAAAAATGTTATTTAGAGTATTTTTGTATAGCGCTTATGTTGCTGCGATGGATGGATTATTAATCTTTTCTCTCTCTCCTTCACCTTTCTCCTCTTCTTCTTTGCTATGTATTATTTTCTTCTCCTTAGTTTATCACCATTAAATCTATATATTTTTTGTTACTATTATTATTATTATTATTATTATCATTATTATTATTATTGTTATTATTATCGTTATCATTATTATTGTTAGTAGTAGTAGTTGTAGTAGTAGTAGTAGTAGTAGTAGTGGTAGTAGTAGTAGTAGTAGTATCATCATCATCATATCATCATTATCTTTATTGCCATTGCTATTACTATCATCATTAACATTATCATTAATATTACTTATGTTTTCATTATTGCTGTTGTTATTTTACTACTAATATCAGTATCAGAATTATCGTCATCATCATTATTATTATCATTTCTTCTTTATCTTCTTATATTAATCTTCTCCTTAATGTTATTGTTATCGTCATTTTCTGATTATCTTTGTTCTTTCTTCTTCATCTTATTTTCATTTCTGTCCATTTTATTTTATTCTTATTATAATAAGAATAATTACCATTAAAATTCACTTTATATTTGATAATCACAAGTAATATGTTTTGTATTGTGTATCTTCCTTGTCATCACTGTTTTGTTTACTGTAATTTCTGTCAATATATTTATTGCCTTTTTTTTCCTTTTAGTGATTAAATTTCTTACTTTTTTCATCTCCATTTACTTTTACTAAACTTTCTGCATCCGTTTTCCGATTTCCATCATTGTACATTTTTTATTATGTTTGTCTTTTATTTGGTCTTTCGCTCTTTATTTCCACTTTCTTCTTTTTTTCTGCAATATTTTACTTTCTTTTGTCATCTTTTTCTTTCTTTTTCTGTCTTCTGTCTTCGTCTTACATTTTCTATATTTTTCATCTTTATTTTTTTCTTTTCTTTATTTGATTCCTTGTGTATTGCTTATTTCCTTTATCTACGCTCATTCTTCATTTACACCCTTTACGGTGACAATAATAATAAACCTAATGACATAGAAGACAGCCAAAAACTAATAATCTAAGATATTCAATCAAATTACAGATAAGAAAAAAATGGATCATTCATAAGCTATAATAATTACTAAATGGAAGAAAAAGGATAAGTAAAGCGAAGGTAACTAGATAATAAAAACAACAACACTTTTGGCATTAAGAGAACACAATTCATAATGTGTTTCTTTCTTACGTTGAGTGTCTTGTAAACAATGTGCGTCATGTTAACGTCCTGAGGAACATTTTATGAGGGTATGTCGTAAAAGATATATAAATTCCTTCGTTTCTTTTCGTGTTTTCCCTCTCTCCTTTTCCTATTCTCTAAGGCTGCCTCTCTCTATCTCTCTTTGTCGTTTTCTTCTTATTCTTTCTCTTTATTTCTCTCTCTCTCTCTATCTATCTATCTATCTATCTATCTATCTCCCTCCCTCTCTCTCTCTCTCTCTCTCTCTCTCTCTCTCTCTCTCTCTCTCTCTCTCTCTCTCTCGTTCTCTTTCTCTCTCTGTCACTGTCCCTCTTTCATCCTCTCTTGTTATTTCCTTTTTACCTATTTCATTTAGTACCTATTTCATTCTAGCTTATATTTCCTTTCCTTTTTCCAAAACCCTTTGTTTTTTTTCCTTCCTCTCTTTTATTCTGTATATACTTCTTCCTTCGTCTCCCCCTCATTTCCTTTTCTTTTTTCCCTTTCCTCAGCCTTCCCCCATTCCATACTCCCTTTCTTCTACCCCCCCCCCCCCATCTACT
>NC_051402.1:39881846-39884346 GCF_015228065.2 Penaeus monodon | reverse complement strand
TGAGAGAAAGTTCTCCACACTTAAAATGGATTATGTGTCTATGCATCCGCACACAAGAGTACAAAGGCAACAAATATACTTTATTTGCCTAAAAGAACCCTACTGAAGTTTCTATATTTGATTGTTTCCTATTTTCATTTATCTTGCCATTTATACCCCTGTTTGCATGAATATCGTATATGTTTATGCATGATTACGTGATTATATGCATGTGTAATTATTATTCATTTAGTGCTAAAAGTAATCTCTATTACCATGCGTTATTCTCAAAGCTGAAACCTAGTCGGCGGAGACTTCTCTTTCATCTCTCAAAATATACTGCATTCACAAATTCCTCAACACAATTTGAAACACAAATTGCCCCAATTATTTATCTTCGAATAATGTAGCTAACTCTTACATTCTTTTCCTCTTGTGCTAAACCGTCGGAGGGGTTATGCAGTTTATTATTTAGATAACTTGCGGCTTTTTAATAGGAAAGTCAATTTATTAGATTAGAAAAAAATTGTCAGAATAAATCCTCCTCAAATAAGCTTGGAAAGATCGGATGCAAATAATTTACAATCTAAATACAATTTATTGATTAGGTTCAAGAAATTAAAGAGAGTAAATATATACCTCTAGCTCGGTATTTCATGTGAGGGAAATCCTTTATATATGAAGAGGCTGTGTAATTTCTCTTGTGCAAATACTTTGTTTACATGCTTCTCCGGGAAACAAGATGTGAGCTTTGAATTCCGTGAATATTTCCCTTAAGATCCTTTCCTGAGTCACTGCCTGCCGTTCCCGCTTCCTTTTTCGCTTCTCTCTTTCACGTCCTTATCATCCACTTCCTCGCACTTCTTCTTTTTCCCCTGACTTCTTTGTTTCTTTGTTAGCCAGTCTTTCTTCTCTCCCTCCTTCCTTTTTGTCTCAGATTTATGTCTTTTTATTTTCCTTCATTTATGTTCTCTCTCCGTCCTCCCTCTTTTATTCAGATTCCCCTCTTTCTCTCTAGGATCATCGGTTTTCTTTCTTACTCCTTCCCTTTTTTGGGGTGTTTTTTTTATATCCACTCTGGTTCCTTCATTTATGTTTTCCTCTTTTCTGCCACCCACTCCCTCTCCTCTCCTTCTTTCTTTCCCTCAGATTTATCTCTCTCTCTCTCTCCTATCATCATTTCTCTTCCTCCTCCCTCTTTTCTTTAGATTTCTCTGCCATCCACATCGTTTCTTCCTCTGCCCCCTTTTCCCTTTATTCTTAAAATTTATCTTTCCTCCTTATCTCATTTTCTTTCTCCTTTCGGAACAAACAAGCAAATAAAGAGAAAGAAACAAATGATTTTATAATCACTCGATCTTTCCTTCTCTTTGTCTCTCCTTTTTATTTATTTTTTTTTTTTGTATTTATTTATTTTTTGTTATTCTTTTTCTTCTTTTGTGTGTGTGTGAGCATTTCTTTGTTTTTTTTGTTGTTGAGTGGTAAATGGATAAATGGGTGAATTAGTGGGTGGTTGGATAGATAGACAGGTGAAGCGGTAGTGAATTGAAGTGATAGGATGGAGGGATAGATGGATAAGTTGATTAATCAATGAATTGTTATGTGGATGGATAATGGGATGGAGAGATGGATAAATAAGTGACTGAATTAATGGGTGCATAAATCGATAGTCAGGTGAATAGAACTGATAGATGGGTGGATGGATAGGCTGATGAATAGATGGATGGATAAATTAAGGACTGGACAGACAGACAGATGGATAGATGAAATGAGAGGGAAAATTAATAACTTAATTAAAGGATTAATAAAACTAACAGTGAGAGACAGGAGGGGAACTTTAAGCATAAAAACATAACTTTATCCACAGATAAACGAATAACCAAGTACACAGAAAGATAAAAATGAACTGGGAGAAAACAGGTTACACAGACCGATATATAATGACAAAGTTATGCTGTCATCATTAACATCAATGCCTTTTTATCGTGGAATGGAGACTGGGAGGAAGAATGATTTATGATCTATTGATGAAAATAAATGGATTCGATATTATTACTCAGTATTTTTCGTAATTCACGTCGTTTTTTTTTAAGCTGGGAAAAGTGATTTGTGGTATGTGGTATTATTCTCTCTCTCTCTCTCTCTCTCTCTCTCTCTCTCTCTCTCTCTCTCTCTCTCTTTCTCTTTCTCTCTCTCTCTCTCTCTCTCTCTCTCTCTTTCTCTCTCTCTCTCACTTACTCCCTAGTTCTGATTCTGTCTCCACTCGTATGTCTGTCTGTCTTTATCTATCTATCTATCTCCATTATAGCCTTTCATTTATCTTTGATAGTACTTTTTTTAGTCTGTATATTTATCTGTCTAATATTTCTTCTCTCTCTCTCTCTCCATCCCACTTTCATTATCAATTTCCCTTTCTAAATCTCTCTCTCTCTTTCTTTTTTCTTTACTTCTGTTTGTCTGTCGTTATCCCTACCACCCTTCTCCTCTCTTCCTCTTATGTCTCTCTTTCTCTTTGTCTTTC
>NC_051402.1:39866846-39874346 GCF_015228065.2 Penaeus monodon | reverse complement strand
GGAAGAAATAGGAGAGTAAGAGGGGGAGAAGAGAAGGAAGAACAAGAAGAAAAGGGAGGTGGGAGAGATATAGCATGGAGAGGAAAGGAAATAAATTAAGGAAAAGAGAAGAGGGAGAAGAAGGAGAGCATGAAAGAGAACGGAAAGAAGACGAGGAGGAGGTGGAACAGGCAGAAGAAAATGAAAAATTAGGAGGAAAAGAAGAAAGGTAGAAGAGAATAAAGGGGAAAAGAAAGAAAAGGAGGAAGGAGACGAAGAAAAAGGAGAAAGAGGATCTTTGGAAGATGTAAAAAAAAGAAAAGTAAGTGGAGGAAGAGGAAAGAAAAAAGAAAAAGAAAACGCAGAAAAAAAATAAATAGTGAGAAAAAAAATGTGGGAAGAACAAGAATGAAAAAATTGAAAGGAAAAGTGAAAAAAAGTAGAAGAGGAAAAGGGAATGACAAGGACTGCGTTATGTGTCTTCAGTTATATCCAAAAATGGCGGACAGGAACATTAAAAGCACATAATTCACACATGAATGAAAAAGTAGTTTTTTATAGTAATAAAATAGGAAATATGGATACGGAGATTGATTTCATAACTCTTAGTTATATGTATTCATCTACATATCTATCTCTATATTTATTTATGCATATATTTCTCTATGTCTATCTATCTATCCATCTTTCTATATTATTTATGAATTTATTCACCATATATATATATATATATATATATATATATATATATATATATATATATATATATATATATATATAACCATACATACATACATACATATGTGTGTGTGTGTGTGTGTGTGTGTGTGAGTGAAGATATATCCTTCTGTCTATCTGTCTTCTATCTATATGTATGCACGTGTGTGTATGTGTCACCTCATAACTCTCCCAACTCCAGGCTCATCTTTCACCTGAAAATTCTCTCCGCCGGAACCTGGTCCACGCCAGTCCTTCTCCTGTGCTAGTCCTTGTGCCTCCTACGATAGAAAAGTACTTTGCGGGGACCGGTGTCAGCCTCGTCAAGCGTTATATGCAAGGGACACGTCAACAACACTTATTTATGTGGATTCCTCCCTGATAAACCAGCTGCCCTATTTCAAAACTCAGCAGCGTTTTTTCTTCTCTCTTTTTTTCTTTATTATTTTTTTATTATTATTATTATTTTAAATAACGACAACCTCCAGTGTCCTGAATCCTTGGGCCTGACCTGACCCACTTTCGTTTCCAGTCACCTGTCACACCTGCTAAATGTATACTTGTTTTTATGTATGTCATGAATAGAGAGATGGATAGATATGTGCGTGTGCGTCTTTCTCCGTCTGCCACTCCTCCTCTTTCTTTGCTATCACGATATCATCCAGTTTCATAATCTTTTGCTTTTCAATATCCCCCCACAGTCACCATTTCACTTATCTATCTCCTGTTTGATCTATCCTTCCACCTCTACATCTGTCTTCCATTCATCCCGACGTCAGCACATTCCCCAACCGCAAAGGCTCGGAACCCATCTGTCAGGGTGATAATAACAGTCAGTCAGAGTCATAGGAAATCCTTAACGTGTACGGGTGGTGCTCCTCCCTATACATTTTCTACACGTTAAGATCATAGGGTGATTTGTAAAGAGAGAGAAATGGGAGATGTACAGAGAGAAAGGGAGAAAGCTGAGAGAGAGGGGGGTTAAAGAGAGAGAGAGAGGGGGGGGGGGCAGATCTACAGATAGACAGATAGGTAGAGAGGGAAAATACAAAAAAAAATCATACACAAAATAATATAAACAGAAAGACATAAAATGAGTGATTACCTGGAAAACACACAGAAAACACTATTTCCTAAAAGCTTTGTACATTGAAAGCCGCTGGAACCATCAATACTCAGGCTCGAAATAAATCACAGCCCCCCTCCTCCTCTTCCCCTAGGTCACCCCATCCCCTTTCTCCTGCCCCTCTCTTGTTTTCAGAATAAAACGCGGATTACATTACAATACATGTGAAGTAGGATAAGCATGTAAGAGAGAAAAAGAGAGAAGTAGGGGGGGGGGTAGAAGGAGAGGGAGTTGGAGAAATTGATAGTTTGAGAGAGAGAGGGAGAGCGAGAGAGAGAGAGAGAGAGAAGGAGAGAGAGAGAGAGAGAGAGAGAGAGAGAGAGAGAGAGAGAGAGAGAGAGAGAGAGAGAGAGCGAGAAAGAGAGAGGAGGGAGAGGGAGAGGGGGAGGGGTTGGGATGGATAGAAAGAGAGAGAGGAAGAGAGATATCAGCAAATATAGATGGGAATAAAATAAACACAACGCCGGTAAGGGAAATGGGAAAAGAAAACACAAAAAAATGCCTGGAGTTCGAAGTATAAAAACAGAAAAAAACTCTGACAACGCAGAAACAAAAGAAAGGGGGTGAAAGAAAAGAGGAACATAAAAGGTGAAGAGCATAAAAATACAAAAGAAAAAATATAGAGACGATAAATAAAAAAGAAAGAAGGCGAAAAAAAATATGACATAGGAAATGCCTAGGAAGGGAAGAGCAAATATTCCCAGAACATAACGTAAAGAAAGAAAGAGAGAACAAAAATAGAGATGAAGGAGATATCTACCAAAACAATGAGACAGAGAGAAGGTGGAGGAGAAGGAAGAGGAAGAGTAGGAGAAGGAGGAAGAGGAAGAGTAGGAGAAGGAGGAGGTGAAAGAAGAGGAGAAGGAGAAGGGTTATGAGTAGGAGGAGAAGATGGAAAAGGAGTAGGAAGAGAAAGATATAGGGAAAGACAAAGAAGAGAGAGAGAGAGAGGCAGAACATACAAAGAAACATCCACACGCTTTAATAAATAAATAAATGAATAAATGAATAAAACGAGACAAAGACAAAAGCTAAAAGAGTACAAAGAGGGAAAATCAGGCACACAAAGAAGCGATAGAGAGCCGGGTGGGGCGGGGGAGGGGGGGGGGGAGAAGAGAGCACGCAACGGCACAACTGGTGTTCGCTAATAAATCACCTGTTCGCCCAGAGTTACATCCGCCAGCCAGAGTCTAATTTATCAGCGAGATCTTTCCCAAGGTTTGGCCCAAGGTTTAGGTATTGATCAGCCTCGTTTCTTCTCTTGGTTATGCTTATTTCGCTGTCTTTTGTGGTTGCTGTTGTTTGTACTTGGTTCTTTTCTTCTTCTTCTTTTCGTTATTTTACCTTCGTTTTTTTTCCTTTTTCCCTTTTTTTTTTTTTTTTTTTTTTTTTTTTTTTTCTGTCCTCCTTGTTTTCCCTCTCTTCACCTTCTGTCCCATTCTCTTCTTTTTTCGCTCATCTCTTTCTTCTCCCATATTTTATCATCTTTTTCGTGTCTTTCTTTTTCCTCCTCCTTCTTCCCCTGGTCTTTATTTTTTTATGTTTTTATTTATTTATTTCTCCTCCTCACCCTCTTTTATTCTTCTTCTCACTCCTTTTGTCTCCTCCTTTCCGTTTCTTTATTTTTCTTGTTTCCTCAGCATTATTATTTCATCACCTATTGTACCCCCCCCCCCCATACAGCCTTCCTTTTTCTTTTCTTGTTTATGATTTTCCTCTTTATCTATTTATTTATCTTTTTTTTTTTTTTTTTTAAGATACAAATGTACTGTCTTACTTAAATATTCCGACTGCAAATCTATAACAAACAAAGAACGTTTCTTCTTCTTCTTTAATGTACTTTGCAGATCAATTGAGCAAAAGTGCAAATTGAGGCGCTGTTTATCTTGTTAATTGCTGAACCTTTGTTCTGAGTAATTGCAATACTTGATTTTCAAGAGTTAAGAGCGAAAGAGGGAGAGAGAGGGGGTGGTAGAAAGGGAGGGAGAAGGAGGGAGAGGGAGAAGGAGGGAGAGGGAGAAGGAGAGGGAGAGGGAGAGGGAGAAAGAGGGGGAAGGAAGAAAGAGAGAGAGAGGGGGGGGGGAGAAAGAGACGGGCAATTAGTCAGAGTAGAAATCCCTAAATGTTCTATAAAGAAAAGGATAATTTACTTTAAATAGATAATAACAATCATCATAAACACCAACTCAGAAAGTTCAATCGCACAGAACAAACAAAAGGTTGATCTCTAGTCATTTCGGAAGCAGTTCCGGCACTCCATTCCTTCAAGACGAATGGCCGAGACTTGACCAAAGGATTATCCATTTCAATTCCCTTCTCTTCGGGTGACACATCTTGTCTTGAAGTCGCCACCCTGAATTGAAGAAACGAATGGATTTTTCTAACTTGTGTGTGAGTGTGGCGGCATTGGGTGGGGGGGGGGTGGAGTGTGGGGCAGGGGCCATAAGGAGCCATAAGGGGAGGGAGGATTGGGTAGGGATATGTGGGGAGGAGGTTTTATGTATGTATTGCTGTGGGTTCTAGGGTCTGTTCGTTTTTGTTATATGAATGTTACCCATCTCTCTCTCTTTCTCTCTCGTCTGTATTAAGTATTAACTCACACACATACATTGATATGTGTGTGTGTGTGTGTGTGTGTGTGTGTGTGTGTGTGTGTGGTTGTGTTTGTGTGTGTGTTTACAAAGAGAGAGAACTTATAAGCACATACACATTTACAGTTTCACGCACATGTATGAAGGGAAAGAGTGAGCAACAGACAGCCAAACAGAGAGGACAACAAAACAGGGGGGAAAACAATTTAATGTTTAAAAAAAATCAAGATATCTGTTATTTCAATTTATCATTTTCCTCCTATGAATAATCTATCTTGGTGCTGACATTTACATAAAAGTTTATTCTTTCAATTTTGATATCCACAATATATTTACATCTTCATTTATGCATTCGTTGACCTTAAAAGCACAAACTGAAATATCTAATTGAATACACACAATAAAACTTATATAGACACTTCGATTTCTGAAACATGATCTTGGTAATTTCAAAACTTTCTGTACTAACTTCATAGTTATCCATATCAATTGATATCGATACCCTCCCTCCATTTTTTTTTACTACTTAATTATCTTCAGTGTTTATGAACTGCCTATGGGCCTGTCTATCTACCTATCTCTCTAAAGCTTCACTGTTACAAAACACACACACACACACACACACACACACACACACCAATCTTCATAAGTCCCTTCCTCCAACCCTCTCTATATATCTACCTGTCTAGTTATCCATGTAGAAAATCTATTTATCTATCTCTGCTTCTGTCTATCTATTTATCTCTCTATACGCCCTCCACGCACAAACACACGTGCACCTAGTTTCATTTTCCTTTTCTTTTCGGTTTTCCTCTCTCCTCCGTTTTTCCTTCTTTCGCTTCTTTCTTTTCTCTTTCCCTTCTCCTTCCCTCTTTCCCCTCCCCTTTCCTCTTTCCCCTTTTCTTCCCTCTTTCCCATATCGTTCCCTCTTTTCCCTATCCTTCACTATTTCTCCTCTTCTTCCCCTTTTCCCCTCTCCTTCCCTCTCTCCCCTCTCCTTCCCTCTTTCCCTCTTTCTCCTCTCCTTCCCACTTTCCCTTTTCCTCTCTTTCACCTCTCCTTCCCTCTTTCTCTTTTCCTCTCTCTTTCCCCTCTTCTCTCGCTTTCCCCTCTCCTTCCCTCTTTCCTCTCTCCTTCCCTTTTTCCCCTTTCCCCTCCTCTTTTCCCCTCATCGCCTCATTCCAACAGCGACCCGTATCGCCGTAGTCAGTAATTACTCGTAATTTTGAAACGAGATTATTTGGCCTGACTTTTAGAAGTTGCCTTTTATAATGACTAAGCTCTCATTTGTGCTCTCTCTTTCTCTCTCTCTTGCTCTCTCTCTCTCTCTCTCTCTCTCTCTCTCTCTCTCTCTCTCTCTCTCTCTCTCTCTCTCTCTCTCTCTCTCGACATTTTTTTCCCTTTTCCTATTTCTTAAATATTTTATAAAAAGAGTACCCCATACAAAAAAGCTTGAAATTAATAGAGAAATATTCTTAGACATTCGAAAATATGTTGATATTAGAACACAATTAGCAATAAAATGCAAGGAAATCCGGTTACCATGAGAGAATAACGAAAATTCTGGTATTTCTTACCCTTGATCTTATTATTATGATTACTATCATTATTATTATTATCATCATTTTTATTCTCATTATCATTATTATTATTATCATTATTGCTATTAATAATATCATTATTATTATTATCATCTTTATCATTATCATTATTATTATCATCTTCATCTTATTATTATTATTATCAATATTATTATTCCCACTCATTCTAGCGGGAGTTCACGCTATTCGTAGGAGGAGTGATAAACAAACGCTTTCCACTTCCATTTCAACGTTAATTATGTATACTGGTTTCCTCGGTGCTGGATTAGGGTTTGCTGATTTTGTAATGAAGATTTTCTCCCGTTGGCTGTGCTAATAATGATTGCGATAATGATTGGCATTGAATCAGATGTGGAAAAGTGGCTGAAATTATTACCTTTTTGTAAAATTGGTCGATTTCAGTCGTTTTGGTAGGAATAAAATTCAGAATGAGAAGCGCACTCGAACTGATTTCTGAACTAGAAATTCAATCATTCATCAAGTGTCGTAAATTTAAAGTATTTGACTAATGCTACAAGGAGGTCTGTTAATTATTTTCAGGTCCATATGGTTGATAATTAAACTGAGAACGGTAAAAAATGGGTGCATGGAAGATTGTCTCATCACTCTTATAGTAATAAAAAGATAAAAGAATATATATTCTTTTGACGTCTGAATTTGCATTTACTTGCCAGAGACTGGAATTCATTCGTTAGTATAATTCCCTTGTAAAGCTCAAGTAAACATGTCTACGCCTCATCCTACTAATTAGGCTCCCTTCACAACTCTACGGTCACGCCAAGCCACGTTTCACTTACAAATCCCGAATGATTACAAGGTATTTTATATGCAAGCTGCATTCTCTCTAAAAAGGCCATTTCCTCCCTGTGCCACTCCCGTTAGCTTCCTCATTCCCTGCTCCTTTTGCTCATTTTCCCCTAACTGAATTCGCTTCCCCTCCCTTTCCCCTTGGGGCGTCCCACGTCTCTGCGTCTCTCCCTTCCTCCTCCTCCTTACCGGCCCTTCCCCTTCCCTTCTTCGACCGTTAGGCATCATTCAGGGACATCTCAGGGCCGGTCACATCCCTCCCCCTCCGTAGGTCCATAGTGTGAGTAATTTGCATGGGAGGAATCCTTCATCCTGTCAGGAGAGGGAGATTTTTTCCCTCCTTCTCGGCCTCTCATCTGAATAATGGACAGTGATATATTTTTCTCCTCCTTCTCGCCTTTTTACCGTGTTTTTATAACCTTTATATTGTTTTGTATTCCTTTCGGTCGTTTGATGTATGAGGAGTTACGCTTCCTTATGATGGTAATAATGATGATGATAATAATGGTGATAATGACAAGTGCGATGATATGACAATAGATGCAATAATGGAAGACTCTTCTTCTAATAGGTGCCCTGTTCCACAAGGACGTTGGCGATCATGGATTTCCATGATTTTCTTGGCAATTTAGAGCGGTGGTTTGCCGTTGCTTTCCGCCCGGTGTTTTTATCGAGTCAC
>NC_051402.1:39849346-39854346 GCF_015228065.2 Penaeus monodon | reverse complement strand
CCATCCCTGGTTTTCATCTTGAACTCTGACCTTAATTTTAAGTTTAATTTTCTTCGCTTACTTCTCCTCCCTCGATCAATCTCCACCACTTACCCTTCCGTCCGATTCCTTTACCTGTGACCTTTCCTCTTGACCTCACTTGAATCTGCTTCTTGACTAGATTCTTTAAGTTGCTCCTTGATCTTGCGTAAATCGTCGTGCTTGATTTTAATCCTAATAAGTACTCTTTAATTTCCTTCAGACCTTAACCCTATCGACCTTTCCCACTCGACCCCCTTGACCTTACCCTCTCGACCTTTTTCCTTCGATCTTCCCTTGACCTTATTCTCCCCCCTTCCTTCCCCTTCCCCCCCCCCCACCAATCCATTCCCTTCGACTTCACTCATCAACTTCCGCCTTGCCAAAGGAAGCTTTAATTAGAGTGACACTTTGCAACTTTCTCGCGCAGCTCCGGGCGTTTACCTGCGAGCTTTGGGTGACCTTGCTGTTTACCCCCGAACTCTGGCAAGCTTTTGGATCTTTGTTTGTTTTCTCACTTTTCTCTCTTCTCTTCGGAACCTTGCGCGGTGTCCCCGGACGCTCTCAGACAGAAATCGTCTGATGAAGAAAGACGAGGCGAGAGAGTCCTGTGCGGGGATTTATAGGCCTATATATGTATATTCGTTTACATATGCATGCATATGTTATCTATCTATCTATCTATCTATATATATATATGTGTGTGTGTGTGTGTGTGTGTGTGTGTGTGTGTGTGTGTGTGTGAGTGTGTGCATGTATGTATAAGGCATATTAACAGACTGAACAATATAAATAATAAATGTGCCATGAGACATTATGATGACCACATCTTTATTCTAATAACAATAAAGACTTACATAACATATAAACACAACTTCCAACATCCTCCTTTAATTATTATAGACGATATAAGATCGTTTGGTGAATAAAGTTTCTTGTAACTTGTAAAGTTTTTTTTCTGTTTTATGAGTTACTTGTGAAATGATAATGAAATCCATTTGTGGACTATTTAGTTTTTATCATTATTATCAATGTCATTATCATCATTTGAACTTTTTTTTTACTGAAAGTGACCCTAAATCATAGAGCTGTTTTGAATTTATTTGAGGCCTACTGCTGCTCCTCTTCCTGCAGTATGTATTATATATATATATATATATATATATATATATATATATATATATATATATATATATATATATATATACATATATATATATATATATATATATATATATATATATATATATATATATATATATATATACATATATATATAAACATTTTTTACCCTTATTCATAAAACCATAATCCCTAAATTCTATAATAATCTTATACTGAAAGTGATTTAAAGTTACAGAGCTAATTTTAATCTTTAACTCTTGAAGAACAATAGTTCATTAGTGTACTTATAGTTCTTATTATTATCATCATTTTAATATTTCTATAGAGCTAATTTGAATATAGCTGAATTATGTACTTCATTTTTTTTCTTTCAAAAACACTTTAGAGCATACAGAGGGTTCTATTACCACTTTATAATTAGCTCAGATTAGAGCAATTCTAATGTGTTACAAGAAACAAGCTAAATGTTTATATATATTGTATACTCATTCATAAAAGAATCATTTCTAACTTCTATAGAATCTTATACCAGGGTGTTAATAGTTTGGCTTATATATTTTGTCAGTCTCTGTTAAAGAGAAAAAAATACTGTCATGTTGACAACAACTCTATAATTACTCAAACTTCTCTGAACTTCATGATTTGTCTCCTCTGATTTATGGCTACCTAGGCTGCCGACCAACTGCCGCGGCCTAAACATTGCATTCCTATTCTTTTCCTTGTTTATTTACGTAACTAGGCCTTTTGTGTGAGTTACTCCTGTACAATATATATTTTACTTTATCAAAAAAAAAATACATCATTATTAATTGTGAGGTTTTATGAATCCCAATTGTTTTTTTTTTTTTTTTTTTTTTTTTTTTTTTGTGTGTGAGTGTTCCTGTAAATATGCATTTATATGTGTAATTCCAGCACATTACACTATTTCTTCTGCATATATTTGAATATATTTTTGAATAAACTGATTAAATAAATTGATGACCGCGAATGAACGCTGTAGACAAACGAATGGAGCGGTTGCCATATGTTCAATTATATCATTTAATATCTGTCAGGCTTTATTAGAAATGAACGTGTTTATGATGCATTAGTATGATATCGGAGCAAACCATTTATACGCCATTACGAGTAATCTAAAAATATTTGTTTGATCCAATTATCTGTTATTTTTATATGTGGTACAGCGGCTGCCTGAGACAAATTTATTGAGAACACGCGAAGAAAATGTCTCCGACAAATTTTGAGACACTTTTCCTCGCTCAGACACTCTTTTCTGACTCAGACACCCAGATAATTTTACTCTCAGAGTTTCTGAGAACGTTCGTGGACACTGCTCCCTTTTCGGTTTCGTGCCATTTTTATATATCATTTTGTGCTTCGTTTTGTTTGTTTGTTTTTGTTGCTATTTTTATCGCTATTGTGTGGTGATTGCTGTTGCTACTGTTGCTACTTATTGTCGTTAATATAGCTACTGTCGTTATCAACGTAATAAAACTATTCACATAGGATGTTGAAGATACTTTGTTTATAATATATATATATATATATATATATATATATATATATATATATATATATATATATATATATATATATATATATATATATATATATATATATATATATATATACGCACACATACACACAGAAAGATGCACAGGGCAGGATCGAACATAAACACCTTGAGACAACACAAATATGCCTTTGTTTTTCCCGAACACTTGGATGACGTACAGGAAAACACTGAAAGAAATAAACACATGAAGAATAAACTAAACACATGAATATACAAAGACCACGAGGAAAGCCTAACAGAAAATCTACTAACAAATAAACAAGTCCCGAACTGACCTTCCTTCTCCGTGCTGTAGAGGCGCTTGAGGAGGCCGAAGACGCGCTGAAGAAATGGACGGTTGTCTTGCACGTGAGGGTGGCGGTGGTGCCGGTCCTTCTTGTCCTTCTCGCCTCCTCCGTCCGCCTGCTCCTCCTCCTCTCCTCTTCCCTCTTCCACGTCCCCTTCTCTGTGGTATCCTCTCTCTCCCGGCGGCAGCTCGGCGCCCCCTGGGTGGGATCCTGGCGGTCTCCCCAAAGGGCCTGCTCTCCCGCCAGGGCCCGGCGAGGACGCGATCCCCAGGACGCCTCGCCCTCCCCGGGGGCTCGCCACGCCATTCCCGCCGCCTCCTCGCGGTCCTGCTCCTCTTCCTGAGCGCCCTCTCCCTTCTTCTGCTCCTCTCGCTCCTCCTTCTACTCCTCCTTCTGCTCTTCCTCCCCTTCCTCCTGGGATTTTGTTTCTTACAGGACTACCTGAACTTCTTCCTGGTCCTCCTCCTCCTCCTTTATCTGGTGTTCTCCTACCACCTCCTCCTACTACTGCACCTCCTCCACATTCTCTCCCTATTCCTCCCCTTTCTCCAATTCCTCCTCGATTCTCTGCTCTTCCTCCTCCTCTTACTCCTCCCTCTCTTCCGGAATTTTCTCCTCCCTCTCTCCCTCCTTCTAAAACTCTCACTTTACTGACTGTGAGAATTCCTCCTCTTTCTCTTCCTCCTTCCTTTTCTCTGGGGATCACTCCTCCTGCTCTTCCTTCTCCCATGCTTCCTCCTCCTCTTCCTCCTGCTCTTCCCTCTCCTCTGCCAATTTCTTTCACTCCTCCTCCTCCAATACCACCTCTTCCTCCTCCTCCTTCTCCTCCTCCCGCCTGTCCAACTTCTAGTTCCCTTCTTCCTCCACCCCTTCCCGCTCCTCCTCCTTCTCCTTTTCCTCTCCCTTTTTCTATGTCTCCTTGTCCCCCTCCTTCTAATTCTCTTTTTCCTCCTCCTCTTCCTCCTCTTTTTTCTATATCTCCTCTTCCTCCTTTTTCTACGTCTCCTTGTCCTCCGCCTTCTAAGTCTCTCTTCCCTCCTCCTTTTTCTACGTCTCCTCTTCCGTTTTCTTCTAATTCCGCTGCTCCTCCTCCTCGTCTTCCCTCTACTTCTCCTCCACTGCCTTCTCCTCTCCTCCCTTCTCTCTCGTCGTCGCCGCTTCCGTTACTCCTCGCGTCATGCAGTCGGTAGAAGCGAGGACTCACGCCGGCCGAGCTCGACCCACTGCTCCCGAAACTCCCGTTGCCGCCGCTATCCGCACTGCCGTCGATGTTGCTGCCGACGTTCCCTCTTCCAACAGTGTGATTGCTTCCGCCACTACTGCTGCCGCTCGAGTTGCTGCCAACACTACCGTTTCCACCATTTGTGCCGCTGCCAACGCTTGCCGTGTGGCATTTTTTCTTACGTTCTGGACGCTTTTCGAAACAGTGATTTCCCGAATCGTTCATGTTTGGAAACCTTTTTTGAAGCACCAGTTCGTGACACACTGAACTAAGTCTAAATAGGCGCTTTAGTTAGATTTTCTTATTTCGTTATTTCCACACGACGTCCTTTTCTGTTTTCATTTATTTTCTGTTTTCTTTTTTTCTCTCACCTATTTGTTTTTGAATTCTTTTTATCAAGTATTATCCATAACCATTAATGACTAATAGTACCTTTATGCTGTTCATACAAGAGAGAAAGAACACCTTGAGCAATCATTTCTTTTTAGCTTATCCTAACAAAAGTATTATTCATACATCTATAGAACACTTTCTTCACTATATTTTATCATTTTTTGTATTTTGATTTTTACTATATCACTTTATCTTTCTACTCTTTCGTGGGAATTATTTGATTAGTCAGAGGGAAGCACAGGCGCCTTCCTAGAAAACTGCAAGCGACGGCTCACGAAGATGAATCTGTAATTAACAGAAAAATACATATGTTAATAAATAAGTAAGAATACTAAAGGATTAAGTCGAACTAGCACTTATATACATAATTAGATGTGTT
>NC_051402.1:39824346-39826846 GCF_015228065.2 Penaeus monodon | reverse complement strand
GTGTGTGTGTATGTGTGTGTGTTTTCTGTGTATGTGAGTGTGTGTGTGTGTGTGTGTTTTATGTGTATGTGTGAGTGCATGTGTGCTTCTGTCTATTTCTCTCTGTTTCTGTATATGTGTACGAGTGTTATATGAGTACAGGAGCATACTTTTCGCGCGCGCAATTTCCGGTGGAGCCGAACGCATATACGCCCGTATTCCCCGAGAGCGAATCACGCCTATTCTTCAAGAAAAGTTAAGATTTGTTTCTCTATTTGGATTACGTCGCGGATGAATATCTCTCTGCAAAAAGCATCTGTTCAAGAGAGGTGATTCATCTTGCATAAAAGGCAGTTTACCTGTTATCGTATCTTTGCTAAATTATAACCACAAGTTTTAATGCATGGCTATAGGTGAAAATACGAATGTAACTTATGCCCAGTGGAATCCGATATTCGAAATTTAATGTTATTGGAAACTACTAACGTTATTAACATTTCATTTTTCAAACAAAGAAAGGAACGTTATTTTTTTCTATGCTTTTTTCATGTTACGCATAGGTATGCAAAAAGCTATGGAATGGGAGTCCTACAGTAACACGGGAAAATGTGTACTCCCCCAAAAAAAGAATATATTTGTATATTTTGTATATTTACATGTAAAGAGAAACACATATACATATATACATAATCATGCAAACGATTGCACATATTGTATACATGCAGTACCGATTCAAGTTCTGTTTCCTCCTTTGCGTCTGATGCATTTTGAAAGATGGCGGGGCGAGTGTTTTTTTTTTTTTTCGTTCAAAGCTTGGCAATCCAAAACAGAAATGCATAAAACCTAATGAAATGGAATAGGATTCGAATACAGCTAGAATACAGTCAGAATGGTAAAAAAGATAAATAAGAATATATGACAGAGAGATTATCATCATTATTATTATTATTATTATTATTATCAAAGAGATACAGTAGATGTTTTTTTAAGGGGACAAGATTGTATTCGAAATGTTTCTTTGTCTGTCTGAGTTTAGCATTTTTTCTTATTCGGAATGATTAGGTATGTTCTCCCCATTTACATATTTGCCTGTCTGTCTGTCTGCATGTTTACCTTTCTCTTGACCGTCTACCTGCTTGTCTGTTCTTCTCTGCCTTTATCACTATCTCTTTATATCTCTCTCTCTTTCTATCTACCTAGCTAACTATCACTCTATCTTTTTCTAACTAGCTACCTAGCTAACTATCTTTCTATCTTTCTAACTAGCTACCTAGGTAACTATCTATTTATTCATCTATCCCAACGCCTCACCCCCCCCCCCCCACTTCACCCCCCCCCCCCCCCCCCCCCCACACACACACTCCTCTAACCCGTAGCGAGAGTATCCTTAGTCTGCAGTCGGCGAGGGGGAGTCCCTCTCCCTCCCTATCTCTCCATATGTCTGTCTTTCCAATTACCTACCAATCTCCCAATCCCTCCCTCACCCCCTCGCCCTTCACCTCTCCCCAACCTCCTTTACACCCCCTCTTCACCCCCCCCCCCTTCTCGAGCGAGAGCAGCCTCTGGGTCAAGAGAGAGGGAGCTGTCTCGGCCTCGAGCCTCCGCACGCAAGTTACTTCGATGGAACTCCTGCCGCCGCTCCTCTGGCTGGAGTTTTCTCTTTTGCTTATTCTCTTTTGCTTTGTTTAGTTTTGGTTTGTATTTTGGTTTTATTTCGGTTGGGTTTGCTCTGTTAACTTGGTTACTTATTTCGTTTTGCTTATGGACTTTATTTGTTTTTCGTTTGGGTTTTGTTTTCCTCATTTTCTTTATTCTGTGCGTTTGGTTATCGTGCTTTATCTTTGCTTACTTATTTTGTGTTGTTTCATTTTGTTTATTTACTTATTTTGCCTTATTCTGTTTTGCGTGTTTGCTTGTTTTGCTTCATCTTATTTTGCTTATTTTTAAAAAAATTTGCTTACTTTCATAGTTTTTTCTTTCTTTCTTTCTTTTCTTCTTTTTCTTTTCTTTCTCTTTACTCCTCTCTTCAAATAGAGAGGAGAAAGAGAGAGAGAGAGAGAGAGAGATAGAGAGAGAGAGAAAGAGAGAGAGGGAAAGAGAGAGAGAGAAAGAAAGAGAGAGAGAGAGAGAGAGGGAAAGAGAGAGAGAGAGGAAAGAAAGAGAGAGAGAGAGAGAGAGAGAGGAGAGAGAGAGAGAGAGAGAGAGAGAGAGGAGAAGAGAGAGAGGAGAGAGAGAGAGAGAGAGATAGAGAGAGAGAGAGAGAGAGAGAGAGAGAGAGAGAGAGAGAGAGAGAGAGAGAGAAAGACAGAGACAGAGGCAGAGGGAAGGAGAGACAGACAGCCAGAAAAAGAGTTGTTACAATGGTTATTCTTGGTGAGACAAGCTGCCTGGTTACTTTGCTTTTAAACTACCCCCTGTGTACAAGGAAGGGCAGGTGTTACTATCCTCTAGCGATGTGAGTTGATCGTGGAGTTATTGCTGGAGAGAAAAAGGACAAAGCAAGAACAGGAGTAGTAGAGGG
>NC_051402.1:39821668-39824246 GCF_015228065.2 Penaeus monodon | reverse complement strand
GGGACAAAAAAACGGACCGACCTTTGCTCAGGGGCTTCTGCTACAAAAGGGGCCCCCTGGGGAGTTATGGCAGCTGGAGTCTTTTGCACAGATTCAGGATTCCTTTGCCTAAGCAAAGGGCGTGCCTGAGCTTTTACTTCAGGGGCATTCTGCCTAGCAGCAGAGGCTCCTGTGGATGTGGTGGCAGTTGGAGCTGTCACTGATGAGGCCGCTGGGGCCTTGCCTGATAGCTCCAAAGACCTAACTTTCTCTTTGCTCCTTATTACAATACTTCTTTTCAAATTTGTACCTTTTTACATTGCTTGAAGAAGCTTCATGAGCTTCTTTGCAGTGGAAAACAGCATTTTTGGACCTGGACAGTTGTCATCTCCTTGATGACCTATTGTACCCCACTTTTACACATACTCTTGGTTGCCCATTTTCTTTAAAACGGCAAGAGTTGGCTCCGTGCCCATAACCCTGGCAGTGGAAGCACCGCATAGGGTTGGGCACATATGGCTTTACCTTGAGGTGGTACCATGCTAACTTAATCGATTCTAGAAGGACTAACGTGTTAAAAGAATAAGAGCTGGTGTCGACTGTTCCAAACCATCAACTTTCTTCTTAAAACGTTTTACTGCCACTACATTAAAATTCTCTAGTTCCTCTAACAGTTTCTTCAGAATACCTATCAGGTCTCGGGAAAAAAGAAGTCCTTACACTGATTGAGGGTTTTGTGAGGAGAACATGAAACTTGAGCCCTAGGAATGTCGCATATCGCACGCAGTCGGTCACTCTCGTCTGGCGACGAAAACTCAACTATCAGGCTACCATCTCGCTGTGGGGTGATGTGAGGATCTGTGGACATACTTCAAAAATTTTTTGATGTACTTCAAAAATATCAGGATCCATGATTGATACACCATCAATGGTCTTCACTACTAGGTACTTACTATATGAAATGGCTTTCATATTTATTAGGTAAGATTCCCTTAGTGGATTGAGGAGGGACTTTTCCCTTTTTACCTGGTTTGGGACCCCGGGAACCACTACGATTCCAATTCTTTCCCTTTGGAAGCTGGAAAGGTTCCAAAGTGACAACATGGTGTTCCAGAGGGAATGGTCGGGGGATTGCGTAGGTTGTCAGGGAGAGAAGCTAGATTTTTTGTAAAATTTGTAGTTACTCATACAAATTGGACATTGTTCATTTCCTCACCCCCCCCCTACCATGGAGTCCATCAAGGGGAAGCTATAGCTCAAAATCTCCCAACAGCCACAGGGATAATGAGGAAATATACGCAGCCACTTTTACAATACTGATGCAGGTTGCGGGACCTATGCGTACCGACGGGAATAGTGTCTGCTTGACCCTAGCCATTTTTGGACCAGCTGATTGACTTGACCGGGTCTTGATCAACCCACCCGTCTAACCAAAATTTAAAGGACCAAAGAGGTGTGTTGAAAGCTGCAGGGTGGCAGCGTGCAGCATCGGTCAACCTCCAGGACTCCTGTCTCGGGTTTAATACAGGATGCCACGCAGGGAAAAAAACACACGTGGGAGGGGTTCCCCCTGGTCCAAAATGGAATAAAACCATGGGTGGGGTGCACCACCCCTCTCTTAGGCCTTGGTGCACCAGGAACCATTTTGTCTCATCCCTCCACGGGTAAACCCCTCCAATATGAGTGGGCCTCTGGTCCGCTCACCAGATCATTGGGACCTCAAGCCCCCCACCGCGGCAAGGGGGGCTTCCGTTAGGTGAGTTTCTTCAGGGGAGGCTCAGGTATTCCCAACGCTCCGGCTTTTTTTGACTGGCTAGGTATGGTTCATTACACAATGGTCATGCCCTGGTCTCTGGCAACCCAGATTGACAATCAGATTTTTCTCTGCATCTCCAATGCTCTTGCCAGCTAGTAGGCATTGTTGAAGCCCTCAGGTTTAGAGGGAACCTTAAACTGTGGAAAACGATCTAGGGGGTCCAGACTCTCCCTCAGAGTCGGGTCTCCAGCTTAGGTCGTTTTGTACCGCCCTTCGGCTTGGATTCTGGGCTCTGTCCGTGAGAGCAGCAGCTGTTTTGGTTTCAGCTTGTCCCCTCTCGGTCAGGGGGAATGTCTGAGGGGAATTCAGAGGTTCCCCGATTTGGGTGCAGGCCAGAAGAGGCCAGCACGGGCAGTCCATCGCTGGACAATTCATGGACAGACATGTTTTTTGGGTTGATGGGTTTCTGGGCTTGTCCATTTTAGCAGTCAGGCCTGTGCTTTGGATTTTCTCTTGCCACTAGAAGTCATGTATGCCTTCAGAGTGACTGCCATGGTCTCGGCCTTGCATGGTTTGTCATTATTTGAATATCTTTGTAGGGGTTTTGTGAAATATTTGCTATGAAATTTAGCAGTTATTTCATCCTCTCACACCCCCACCAACTACAGACTCCAACAAGAGGAAGCTGTATGTTAGAGTAATGTCTAACAGCTACAGGAGTGGTGATAGGATATACGTAGCCAATAACTTGTGTGAGTGCTAACAACGCCATGACTGCTTGACCCCAACCACCCGAAGGAGACCAAGTCATTGATCTGACCGGGCCAGGATCAGGCCATCCAT
>NC_051402.1:39809168-39816668 GCF_015228065.2 Penaeus monodon | reverse complement strand
AAAATATAAATATTTTTTATAAAAAATTATATAATATTTTTTTTTGTATAATATATATAAATATATATTATAAATTAAAAATATTTAATAATTAATTTTTAATAATATATATAAAATTAATATATTAGTAATATATAATAATTTAATAAAAATTTAAAATTATATAAAAAATATATTTTCAAATTTTAATAATTTTATATATATATATATATATTTTTTTTTTTTTTTTTTTTAAAAAAAATTATAATATTTTAAAAAAAAAATAAAAAAAAAACAACACACACACACACACCAAACAACACACACACACACACACACACACACACACACACACACAAAAACACCACACACACACACACAACACACCCCAATATTTTAAATAATAAAAATATTATATTAAAATATATAATATTTTATATAATTTTTATATATATATATATATTTTATAATATATATAATTTTTTAGTTTTTATAATTAAAAATTATAATATTTTAAATAAAAAAAAAAAAAAAAAAAATATTATATATATATATATAAAATATATATATAAATAAATAATATATTATATAAATAATAATATAATAAATATATATATTTTAAAAATATAATATTATATAATATAAAATATATTTTTTATAATTTAAAAAAGTTAAATAATATATATATAATTATATAAATATTATATTATATAATATATATATATATATATATTAAAATATATATTGTGTGGGGTGTGTGGGGGGTGTGTTGTTTTTGTGTGTGTGTGTGTGTGTGTGTGTGTGTGTGTGGTGTGTGTGTGGGTGTTTTTGTGTGGCGTGTGTGTGGGTGTGTGTGGTTTATTATATTTTTTTTTATATAATATTATTATTTTTATACTTACACCCCCCCCCCACCCCCAACACCACCACCCACACCCACACATTTATTTTTATATTATATATATATTATATATATATTAAAAATATTGCAAAAATATTATTTATTTAAAATTTATTTTAATTTCTTTATTTAATTTTTTTATTTTATATTTTGTTGTTTTTTACTACTAAAAATTAATTTTAATTACACCACCCCCCACCCACCACACACACCCACACACCCCCAAAAACCCACACCCACCCACCCCCCCCCCCCCCACCCCCCCACCACTATTATTTTTATTTTATATAAAAATTTATATTTATGTAATTAATTTTAATATTATTTTCCCTATTTTAATATTTTATTTTGTTATTTATATTATTTTTTATTTATTTTTTTATAATATATTATATTATATTATTATATAGCTAGTTTGATGGATTAAATATAGATATTAAGTTCCTTGGAACCCTAAGAAAGTATTAAACAACAAAAACAAGCGTTAGGGAAGGCAAGTGAATCAGATTTGAAAATATAAGTGGCAGCAACTAAGAAAATTTGACAAAGTATGTGTGAGGGCCATGCAACAGTAGAGACCAAAATTCAAAACAAAACAAAACCCATGCAAGTCCCTGAAACAAATCTACAACGTTCCCAAGAAACTAAAAAGTAATCCGGACGACTAGCAGGCCCCAAAAAAAGTGTAAAAGAGCTTGCCCTCTGGTTTTATGGGGCACGTTTAAACCACTGTGACTTTGTTTGGGATAAGATCGACATTGGTATTTTTGCGGTAAATAAAATCGTTTGTTGTTTTTTTTTTCCCGGACGAGAGCGTTTTGGGAGAGAAAAGGTCCGCGGCCAAAGCTTTTGTGAATGAATATATGAAAATCTTTTTCTTTTGGGAGACTGAAGGGTGGATATGAAAGAAAAAGAGGGGAGAGCGAAAGAGGTAAGAAGTAAAGATGGAAGGGACTAAGGGTAAGGGGAAAAGATAAAGATAGAGGAAAAATTTAGATGAAGGGACGTGTGGAAGGAGAAAAAAAGGAAGAGGAAATGAAAAAAAGGGAGAAAAGGGGATGGAGAGATGGGGAAAGGGAGAGAAGGGGGTGAGAAGGAAAAAGAGGAAGGAAAGAAGAGAGATAAAAGGAAAGGGGGGAAAAGAAAAGGGCGAGATAAGATGGAAAGAGGGAGGAGGGGTAGAAAGGAAAGAAGGAATAGAGGGAGTGAATGCAAAAGAAATTTGGGAAAACGAACCAGAAGGGAAGAAGGGTCGTTGTGGGGAAGGGGATGGGGGCCGGGGAAAAAAATACAGAAAATAATAGAGGGGTAAGAGCAAGATTAAAGGTAGAAAGAGCAAAAAAAAGTTTTGGGGGGGGGTGGAAAAGGCTAGTAGGAAGAGGGGAAGAGTGAGGGTTTAAAGGGGGGTTCGGCGAGGATTTGGGGATGTACCATATTTGTGGGAGGGGGGGGTAAAGTCTGGAGAGAGGGAATAGAGACAGATAAAAGATTTAGGAGGGTGGTAAAAACCTAAGAAAAAGAGACGGGCCGGGAAAAAATTTTATCATATAACAATAAAAACCCTTTGTAAAACAACCGAAACGTTCGGGAAATATAAAAAACTTACGAGCAGATGAATCTTCCCCCCCAGGGCTCTACCATAAAATTCGCCCGCGAAGTATAATTTCTGTAAGAGGGGTGTATTTCTCTCTCCTCTCTTCTTTCATTTCCCCTCATGCTCTCTTTCTCCTCTCCGTCAGTTTCTCGCCCCTCCTAATCGTCCCTCTCTGTCTTTTTTCTGCAAATTAAGGGAAAAAAATAAAAATAAAAATAATTTTCTGAAACCTATTTCGGGCCCATTACTTTTCTATAATTCTAAAAGGGAATATCCCAAAGAAAGAATTTTGTGTACTTTTATGACCAGTGATGGTCATCGGTACACAGAACTGTCGAAGCGATACGATATACTGATAATTGAAAAATTGGCTAAAGCGATTCCAATAAATCGATTCTTCGAGGACAGTTAAAGCGATATCGATATATTGCCAATACCTTTTGTAAGAAAATATCTAAATTGATATGCCAGTTATTTGATTATTTGGTTGCATAATTGATATCACATGTATTAATTAAGTAACGACAATTACACTATAAACTGACAGGTGCGTTCATGCACTCAGCTATAAACTGAGATGTTAAAAAAAGTTCCGTCATCACCAAAAAAAAACAGTGCATCAGTCACAGTTTTTAGATAAATGATAGATAGAAAGGAGTGAGGGCCCGTGAATTAGTTATAGAGAGAAGAGAGGGAGAAATGTTAATGTTTATAAGCAAATAATGTACTAGACATTAAAGTCATGTAGCCCTAAGGAAGGGATAACAAAGGGAATGAAGAGGCCGAGTTAGTAGTTAGTTTTTATACGTCAACAGTCTAGATAGTATTGGAAAGGTTAAATACGGGTAAAAAGAGTGAATGGGTTAAGGTAGGATTAAGTATGGGGAATTTTGATCAGTGAAGGAGATGTATGGGCTTAAGGCAGGAGAACAAGGTTGTCAAAGCAGAAATGTGGGGTTCCTAAGGATGTCGACAGGTTGGGAGGTCGGTGAAGGGAGTATGGTGTGGGGGCTGCATTAAATCGAAGACAGGACAGCAGAATGTGTGAACTGAAAGAGGAACATTATACAGAGAACATAGAACGTGACATCAGACAGGGGAGTGTTAGAAGGGTGTGGCTAATATGAGCCATCTCCCAACGTCTGTTCGGATGAAATGGAGCCGCCCAGGAGGAGATTAATAAATTACATGCTGTAAAACTACCAGTGTGAAAATTTTACCAAAAGACTGCTATCGGGTATAAAGGAAGGTCTTGAAGTGGGGTAATAAATAATTATGGCCGGAATACGTGAGAAATATGGTAGTGTGATGTGTGATGTGTAGACAGATAGAACAACTAGTTCTGAATCTTTGAGACAAGGGGATTGGTCGAGGGGATAGACTGTATAAGAGATGATGTATTTACAGGAGAGGGAGCGAGTATGTGTATTTTAAGACAAAAAGGAGTGTGTACAGTTCTTAGTTAGGACACTGATTCAGGGGGGAGGGTATTTGAGTGTGAACTGGGAAGGTTACTGTAAAAACGAGCACCAGAGATGGATTTGGAGCCATCATTGTAAACATGAATGATGGAGGAATGAGTCGAGACATGGTCAAGGAAATTGGTGAGAAAAGGGCAGAAGGGGCGATATCTGATTTCGGTGGGTCGGGAAAACAGAGGAGCAAATACGGGAGTAAGGTATAAGCCATGGAGGAGTGGAATGGACAGAAAATGGAAGCGGGTACGAGGGGGAAAGGGGGAATGGGAGAAGTGGGTATCCATATGAATGGAAAAAAGGAATAGGTAAATGTAGAGAACCAGCAAAAGTGGAAACAGGGATGGTGGGATAGTCATTTTTGTGAGGTGAGGTTGGTAGGAATTGAGCATAGCATCAGAGAGAGAGAAGGGTACAACATCGAGAGAGAGATGGCATGCCTGACTCAGGTACGGGTCTCTAAACTGGAGAGGAGTGGAAGCGCCTAGAACAAAGGAAGACTGCTGTAAAGGTAGCAAAAAGGTAGATAGAGATGGAGGACTAGATAGACATCTATTATAAAAAGTGAAGAGGATAAAAGGAAACATGAAATGGAGAACGTTTGTGATCTAAGCCCCAGGATATTGGGGGAAGTCTAATAAATAAAAAATTGGTCTTCCCAGGACAATTTGGAGAAAAAATTAATGCCAAAGGGTTTTCCCTCAAGAACGGTACTGGAGTGGAATTCTATATAAGAAGAGGGGAGGGGGGTACCTATGCATCGTGAGAGAAAAGGTGAAAAAAAGTTTTGATGGTAGAAAAGCAAACCCTTGGTTAGTGTACATACTAAAGGGAATTGGCAAGAGTTGGTATGGGTGTGCCCGGGTGAAGGTGGTTTAATCATCAAAATATATCGTTGACCAGGGGCCCCGTGGTAGAACTGAGACAATGCCCGAAAGCAAGAAGGAATAAGTGGGCTGAGCACACTACCTTAGGGATGCCTTCAAACTGAGAAATGGATGTATGGAAAAGGCAATTTTGAGCTGGAAAATGTGTTTGGAAAGGAAGAGAGGACAATGCTGGAAATATGGGTACCAGAGGGGGGGATATTGCTTTTTATGTCAAAGAATAGGTATACGAGCATGAGCAAAAGCTGAGTAATATAGTCTCTAAAAAAATTTTTGGGGGGGCTGATTTGGCATGACAGAAAAACCAAATAGGGAAAGGAAAGAAGATTGTGGTTCAAGTACCACATTAAATAGAAGTTAATATTTTATGTAGTTTTCCCCAAAAAACTAGTTTTTGCAAGGGGCAGTAAAATTTTGAGGGAGGGCGAGATTTATTTGGGTTTCAAGAAGGGAAAAATAAGGTCCAAGTAAGGAAAAATATCGTTTAACTTTTGATTGAAAATTTAAAGAAAGGATGAGAGGAAGATAGTGAATATTTTTCAGGGGTTTTGCGGCATGGCTGTAAGGGTTTTTGGGTCTTAATGGAAGAGAATGGGAGGAAGGTGGAGCCACTACGACTACTGAAATAGTCACCCCGTTTTATTGGCACTTGGAAGGATCAGAAAGAGAGTATCTCAGATAGGGGGGACAGACGCGAATTGGGGGGATGTTTGCCCGATAGTTTATGGGTCGACGGCAAAAAAGCGAAACAGATTGTCAGGGGACTTTAAAAAAGGGAAACAGAGCAGTTAGGCAACAAAACACACCAGGGAAAAATACGAAGGTTTTTCTGCTAAGGGCACTACACTACACTACACATGAAAAAAAATGTAAATCGGAAGAGAGGCCCAGCATAGCAGGGGAGGTCACACAGCAGAAGGGAGCACACAGGTCAAAGTCACAGGACAAAATGACAAATTTTTTCCCGGGGCCGGCGATATAAAGGCCCCATCCCTGTTTCCCCTGAGGGGTAGACCAAAAACGAGAAGGGGCCTAAGCCCGCCCTCGGAGTGAGGAAAACACCGGCGGGGTCCTGAGCAATCTCGCAGTGTGAAATCTCCCTTTTTTCTTTAAAAAATCTTCCAAAAATTGGAGATTTTTTTCAGAGAACCAAACTACGAGATGCCCACACTGAGGCCTGAGGTCCCACATCCAGAGTGATGGGCCCCAGGGCTGCCCTTTCCCTACCCACACTCTTCGGTGATCACGGGCCTGCCTTCTGCCAATTGCTGCACCGTCACTTCTCTAAAGGGCCCTCTACTCCTGGAGCTTCTCCCGGGCGCCCCCTTTGGGAACAGCTCCTCGTCTTGTCCCCGAAAAGGGTCCTCCAGAGTATCCTCAGACGGCAGCTCCTTGGGGGCATGTCCCCGGCAGGCAGCTCTTGGGCAGTCCTCACAAGCCCCTCCTCCTGTAAATCCTCGGCTGGCAGCTCCTCTGGCGCCCCCTTGGCATGCAACTCCTCGGGCAGTCCAATACCCACTGATCCTTTGAGCAGGGCACCAAACCCCAAAGGGTTTTCGGGTGCACATCCTCGGGGGCGATTCTCCGGTCCTTTTTTGGGGCAGGTGCTCCCCAAAGGGTTTCCCTTTGGGCAGGCATTTCCTCCGCAGTGGGATACCCACAAATTCCTGGGGCGGGCTTTCCAAACCCTTGGTTATTCAGTGCATGTCCCTTACCACAAGGTGCTCCTCCTCAATTCTAGAGGCGGCTTTCCCCGTGCGGGCCCAGGTAGGGGCTCCCCAACGCATCCTTGGAGGCAGCTCCCCGGGATCCGGGCGGGGGCTCCTTGGTGTCCTGGGCGCGGCCCCTCCAGCGCACCCGGGCAGGGGCCCTCCAGCACATCCTGGGCGGGGGCTCCCCAGCCATCCTGGGGGAGGCAGCTCCTCCGGGGGGCTGGGTAGGCAGCTCCTCCAAGCCCTGGGGGAGGCGGTTCCTTGGGTGTCCTGGGCAAAACCAAAAAGGTTTTCCCCCGTGAGTTCCTTGGGGAGACGGAAACGCGTCCACGTGCGACCCCGGGTCAGTCGCTCCTCGGCCAGATCCTAAGTGCTTGCTTGGCTTCCCACGCCTTTCCTCCTCCGTTCTTGGACGCTGCTCTTCCACAGCTTTTTGGTAGTAAAAAAGCCAGCTGC
The DNA here is from genome assembly GCF_015228065.2 of Penaeus monodon. NCBI lineage: Eukaryota > Metazoa > Arthropoda > Malacostraca > Decapoda > Penaeidae > Penaeus > Penaeus monodon. The sequence continues at coordinate 39,809,664 of NC_051402.1, read as the reverse complement.
TGTATCTGATCTCTCCCCGCTCTTGATTGTGGTGTAAGAACTATGCCTTTAGGGCCCAGCAGTTTACCTTCTTTCAAAATAGTTCCTCATAGTTCCGTTTTCCAGACCATCTGATCCTGACAAGGTCGCCGTATCGGGTTTTAACTTTTGAAAAAGGGAATTTGAGTGGGAAGGCAAGGAAAACCCCAACAAGGAAACCTACCAAAGGGGTTTTTTCTGCTAAGGGTACGCTAAAAACTACATACACATAACAAAATATGTACAATCAGGGGGAGAGAGGATCCCGGGAGGGCGGTCACACGGCAGAAGGGGGACCAGGTCAAAAAACATGGACAAAATGAGAATTTTTGCTGGTGCCCCCCTTTTTTTTTCCCCGCCGATGTAAAGGCCCCATACCTCGTTCCCCACGAGGTGTTGACCAATCGAGAAGGATCTAAGCCCGCCCCTCGGAGTGAGGTAAAAACATCGGGGGAAGGTCTGAGTAATCTCACAGGTT
>NC_051402.1:39786429-39791429 GCF_015228065.2 Penaeus monodon | reverse complement strand
GCATTATGATGTCGCTGTCAACGAATGTTTACGACAACAAGCTGCTAAAGAGAGAGAAAAAGAGAAGGAAAATAAAGAGTGAAAGGAGGGAAAAGGGAGAGAAATAGAAGGAAGATAAAGAATAGAAACGGGGGGGGAGAGAATTAAAAGAAGAATAGAAAACGAGAGGGGGAGAGAAAAAGAGAGAACTAGAGGGAAAATAAAGACCTGGAAGGGGGAAAAGAGGGAAAAGTAAGGGCAACGCGGTAGAGGAAGATGAAGAACAAAGTTCGTCTGACTTCGTATACTTTCCTCAAAGTAGTTGCTATTGTAAGTCTTGAAAAGAGAGCCCTAAGCCTAATTTCTTTTTTTTTCCTCTTTCTTTTTCTTTCCTTTTTCTTTTCCTCTCTTCCTTAAAGTTGTCAGAAATGGAACACGTGACAGGAATATTCGTTGCTTTAAAATCCGTGTGTGTTCTGTGTTTTTTTCAAACGTTGTGTTGTGTCATTTGTGATCTCATTACAGAATGTTTTATGTATTATAATGTGAATTAATTATTTTGGATATCGTACACGGCTATTCATACGATGATACTGGGACACGAATATAATGTAGCAATAAATGTTCAGCATATCCTATTCTCTGTTGCATTCATTTTAAATTACTAATTATTTCCGAAACGCCAATTCATTATTTAAAAAAATGAGAACTTTCACTATTACCTAAAAACGAAAAGAAATTTTTTTTTGTTCTAATTGTGAAAGAACTGTGGGATTGTTTGAAAGGATTAGCATCAATTTTCAAATACGTTTCCGCTTGATGAGAAGAATGTTTAGAGTTACATATACGTTGATTGCTGTGGCCGATTTCCAGACAACTTTGCGGATGGGAGAGAGAGAAAGAGAGAGAGAGAGATACAGACAGACATATAGATAGACAGACAGACAGAAAGAGAGGGAGCTTAATCAGGAATTTTATAAATAATAAATAAAAAAGAGGAGACAAAAAGGAGAGAAAGAAAGATAGAGAGAAAGATGGAGTGAAAGGAGATCTCGTGATATAAAGGATGAAATCATAGAATAGGATTGCACAGATAAAGTTGAAAATAGCAGGCTGACAAAGTGAACTGCCGGAGAAGAAGCAAAGGAAAAAGAGAGAGAAAGGAATCGGGTAAAGAGGAGGGCCCAGAGAGAGAGATAGACAGAGAGACAGACAGAAAAAGCGGGAGATGGAATTAAGATAGGAAAAGGTTGGGAGATGGAGGACTTTCTCCTCTTCAAAGGCAGCCGTTATTTGACGTCTTCGTACTTGAGGACTTACTCCATTTGAAGACACATCTGAAGACTAACTTTTAACATAGTTCCAGTTTGTGAGTCGTCAAAATACACCACGCAACAAGAATAGTCGATGCTCTCAGGAAAAACGGTATTACTCTTAAAGTGCGTGGTTATCGAAAAGGCTTATTAAAATATAACACATATATCTTGCCTGTGTGTATACCTCCTTATTCTCAAGCTGGAGACTATGTCTTGTAGGTACGGCCGGGAAATTCGATAAGCAGTAATTTGGTTTAGAAAGAAAAACTCTTCTTCTTTGTCGCATTCTGCGTGAGGGTATGTTATCATTGATTTAGAATATGAAGCAGAGTGAAAATTATCTGTGCCAGACGAATATTCTGCTATTTGCCAGATTAATGTGAAATTTGCAATTGTATCAAACATTAGTCTTGCTATACAATACATGTGCCAATGAAAATGTCAGTATCAATTTACTCGTTGCCACTTAGACTGTAATAATTCATAGTTATGTCAAAGCAAAAATATGTCTCATTCCGTATCTAAATTTCCTTTTTTTTTTTTAATATCCTCTTTAACAGGTATTTCCCCACAATTTCAAATATCAGTAATAATGCAAACCCTTTCATACATATAGCTTTTAGCAGAGAGGAAATCAAATTGAGTGTAAAACTGTTTATGATTAATTTTCAAATGTGTTTCCAGGTGGCGAGCTGAAAGTGTGGTTTTACAGATATAATAAATGCTGTGGTTATCTTCGAGAGGACTACCCCGTCGAGAAGGGGGGGGGGAGGGAGACAGAGAGGGAGAGACAGACAGACAGACAGACAGAGAGGAATGAGAAAGGAAGGGCGATAGGAGGAGAGATAAGAAATCACAACAGCCAAGATCAAGCAGAGAGAACCGGCTGCACAGAATCTCTATCATCTATGTATTATCCCGGCTCTGTGATAATATGTTCCCTGGCTTAATTATCGCAGGTAGCACTAATTACCTTTAGTCATTTACATTAGTGCTTTTGCAGAGCCTCGTTTGGCGTTATATAGGGTGAAAAGCTATTAGTTTGCCGGTTGATGAGAGGACAAAGTGCGAGCATGTGTACAAAGGGAGATGTCTGTGTTTGTGTACGTGTGTGAATGTGTGTGCCTGTTTTATGTGTGTTTTAATATTTTATGAGAATGCTTAACTCCCTGTGTATTTTTTCCCTCATCTTTTTCCCTCTCCCTATCTTCCTCTCGTTCGCAACAGAGAGAATCATCGTGCAAAACACAGCAGACAATAAATCAAAGTTGGACAAAGTACACAAGAAAGAAAGGGAAAAATGCACTTCCTAACTTCATCCTCTTTGGCTGGCTCTTTAGAAAACCCATGGTATATAAAAAAAAAAAAATTGCCTTCAACAGAAAGTTTGCAACGAAACCAAAATAATAGATGGAAGTGAGTGTGATTAATGGGGATTGAAGTGAGTTGAAGTAAAAAAAAAAAATTGTCCATAACCTTCGTATGAAATCTCTCGAATAAAATGTCATTAGATTGTCATCTATATAAAATCAGATTCTTTCAGTTCTATTTTATTTTATTTCTAAACATGTGTATGTGTGTGTGTGTGTGTGTGTGTGTGTGTGTGTGTGTGTGTGTGTGTGTGTCTGCATATGCATGTGTGTGTGTTTGTATGTGACAAATGTAGAAACAAATCTGAGTGAGTGAAGTTATTCATCTTCACTCTTTATATATATATATATATATATATATATATATATATATATATATATTTTTTTTTTTTTTTTTTTTTTTTTTTTTTTTTTTTTTTTTTTTTTTTTCTTCTTCTTTTCTTTTTCTTTCTTTCTTTCTTTCTTTCTTTCTTTCTTTCTTTCTTTCTTTCTTTTCTTTTCTTTTCTTTTCTTTTTCTTTTTCTTTAACTTCGGATTAATATGGATTCCCTACTAAGGCATAATCTTAACTCGAGTGCTAGACGGTGTAAATATCACATGAAAAAATAAATTGTAATATCACGTACAATACTTATGTAATATAATTTACAATATGTAATATCCCTTACAGTATGCGAATTCCAGTCATCAGCTTCATTGCAAAAGTCTTCATGGAGAATTTTTAGGATTCCTTTGCAACCCTCCTCTCTCTCCACCAACAGGGGAACCGACTACATAATGTAAAGTGTGTTGGACATCGCTGCACACTACGTGGGTCACACTGGGTGTGTATAGCGACTGATAAAAAAAAAACATGGTAGAGATATTATTATCGAATCATGATAATGATGATAATGGTAATGATGGTAATGATAGTAATAATGGAAAGAGCAAAGATGATAGTGATGATATAATAACAGCAATAATGATGATGACTGATAATACCGACAATAACGATAATGGGAAAACTACAACAAAATCAACAACATTGATAGCAATAATGATAACAATGTCAAACCAGCGTCAAAAGTCTCATCAAACGGGATTTTTTCCAAATTATCATCAGCTTCAGCATCGACGCACGAGTTCCCACAGAAACCGTAGTCGTAAATTAGCACATATGTAATTTCATTCATCGTTCTCTGTTCCGTTTCTTGATTCCAGTCGTCATGTCTGAAACACCAGTTCTAATCGAGTCCTTTTCACCATTAGTCGTTAATGAAAAGAGAGCCTTTCCATTAACTGTAGAATTGTATCAAAGGATTTTATTCAATTTTCAGATGCGTTTCCAGTTGGCGAGTAGAATGCCTGAGGGCGGGAGTGGGAAGAAGACGCAGAAGAAGAAGAAGAAGAGGAAGAGAGAGAGAGAGAGAGAGAGAGAGAGAGAGAGAGAGAGAGAGAGAGAGAGAGAGAGAGAGAGAGAGGTGAGATATAAATGCATCATGAATTTTTAATTTAATAAATAATAATAAAATAAATTAAAAAATAATATTTAAAAAAGTTTTACACGCACACACACAACCACATACACACACACACACATACACACACACACACACACACACACACACACACACACACACACACACACACACACACACACACACACACATAAATATATATATATATATATATATATATATATATATATATATATATATATATATATATATATATATATATATATATATATATATATACACCATACACATCGGATTACAAGTCGGGAATTCCGCCGCAGCATTTAACATGTATCAAGCGTCAGGCATTCTGCTAACCAACTGGATCCGTCTTTAAACATTAACTGCAGCCTTCATACTCAATTCCTCAGTCAATTGACAGTTAATTCGAGAGGGCCGATTACCTCTTGTCAAATGCTAAGTTTGGACTACGTGTATATGTGTGTTCGTATTTAAATAGATAGATAGATGCGATATATGAATATATCTATATATACATATGTGTATATATGTGTATATATATGTGTATATATTTATATATATATATATATATATATATATATATATATATATATATATATATATATATATATATATATATATATATATATTTATCTATTTATTTATATGCATATATATTTATATATGTACAAGCATATAGATAGATAGATAGATAGATAGATAGATGTGTGTGTATATATACATATACATATATATGAAATATAGAATAAAGAGAGACAGACAGACAGAGAAAGAGAGAGAGGGAAAGCGAGTATACAAAGGAACGAGAAGGAAAGGGCGAGAGAAACAAGAGCAAAACGCGACAACTACAACAG
>NC_051402.1:39766429-39771429 GCF_015228065.2 Penaeus monodon | reverse complement strand
TTGACGCGGCAGATAATTTTAAATAATCAATCAATCAATCAGGAGCTTGGGGAGACATCCAATCTTCTGCAGCAGAGTGAGAAGGCCGTTCCTGCTGACGAGGTCGAAGGCCTTGGTCAGGTCAATAAATGCGATGTACAGCAGTTGCCTCTGTTCGCGGCATTTCTCATGTCGATGGTGGATCTTCCCGCTCTAAACCCACATTGTGCCTCGGGGTATACGTGCGAGCAACTGCAGTCTGTTGAGGACTACACGGACGAAGGCCTTCCCAACAATGCTGAGGAGGGATATTCCACGGTAGTTGTTATAGTCGCTGCATTCGCCCTTGTTCTTGTATAGAGTGACGATGTTGGTGAAGGAGAGCAGTCTTCTTTCCCACCTTGATGACTTCAGTTGGGATGCCATCTTTTCCTGGAGCTTTGCCGCAGGCTAGGGAGTCGATGGCCTTGCTCAGTTCATCTACGGAGGGTGGAGCGTCTAGCTCCTCCATGACAGGCAGGCTGGCGGTGTTCTCGGCAGCTGCGGCTGTGACCACGTTCTCTCTTGAGTAGAGCTCCTAGTAGTGTTCAGCCCACCTCTCCATCTGCTTGCTGCGGTCTGTTATAATGTCGCCAGCAGTTGATTTCAAGGGCACAATCTTGTTTACGCTTGGACCAAAGGCCTTCTTCATGCCTTCGTACATACCACGAATATTGCCGCAGTAAGCAGAGAGCTGGATACTCTCACAAAGGTTGAGCCAGTACTCATTTGCGCAGCGCCGAACGATCCGTTGGGCGTCGTTCCTGGCCTTCCTGAGTGCAGCGAGTGACTTCACAGAAGGTTCCCTCTTGTGGTTAATGAGGGCTGCTCTCTTGGCCTCAATTGCTGGCTCTAGTTCAGCAATGCCGGCTTCAAACCAATCCGGGTTCTGCCTCTCTCTCTTGCCGAAGATGTCCATTGCGGAGTTGTAGATGACATCACGGATGCTACTCCACCTCTCTTCAGCGTTGCCATTAGGGCAGTTTTTGAGGGCATCCTCGATGGAGTTGGCAAAGCGCTCGCACAGGTCTGGGATTGCCGTCTTGCTGGTGTTAATGCGGGGGCGACCTTTCTGCTTGGATCGGTGGATCCGCTTGGGTTGGAGATGGACTTTACTGCCGACCATGGAGTGGTCAGTGTCACAGTCAGCACTGTGATAGCTGCGTGTGGTGAGAACGCAGTTCAGTGAAGGTCTCCGAATGATGACGAGATCTAGCTGGTGCCAGTGGCGAGATCTGGGATGCCGCCAGGATACTCGGCGATGTGGCTTGGTGGCAAAGAACGTGTTAGTTATGCAGAGGTCGTGGTAAAAGCATAACTCAAGAAGCCTCTGTCCATTCTCGTTCATCTTGCCGATGCCGAAGTGACCGATGCAGCTGGGCCAGGAGTCATGGTTGGAACCCACTCGGGCATTGAAGTCGCCGAGCAGGTATAGTTATTCCGTGGCAGGGATGCCTCTGATGGTAGTGTCAAGCTCTGTTCACTGAGCCGGAGAAGGCGGAGAGACAGGATGCGGGCGGTACCAATGGATGGTGATTCTACAGTGGACAACAAAGAATTCTTCACTGCGAATCCAACGCCAAATATATATATATATATATATATATATATATATATATATATATATATATATATATATATATATATATATATATATATATATACATATATATATATATATATATATATATATATATATATATATATATATATATATATATATATATATATATATATATATATATATATATATATATATATATATATATATACATATATATATATATATATATATATATATATATATATATATATATGCGTGTGTGTGTGTGTGTGCATATATGCATGGATGGAAGGAGAGAGACAGAGGGAGAAGAGAAGAGAAAATAAAGAGAGGAAGAAAAAATGAAAGAGAGATAGAGAATGAGAGAGAGAAAGGGCAAGAGTGGACGGGGAAGAAATAGAGGAAAATAAAAATGATAAACGAATTACGAAACTAATCCATTTGTAAAGCGTAAGATTATTTATTCATTTATTTGTTTAACATTATGTAATGGAGGATAGAAGGGCCAAGGTAAAAAAAGACAGTAATTAAGATTATTATCAAGGTTTAATAAATCTTGATAATTAAAAAATATTTATATTGTTTGGGATTTTCTGAGAGATGAGATGAAAAAATCTTAAGATGTCGGGAGTGTTTGCATTAATAAACACGTTTTTCGAGGAAAGGATGAAGACGCTCAGAAAAATTATGAATAAATTGATGCATACACACACTCACATGAAAATACATACACACTCACTCGTATGTAAACTCACATACACACGCACATCAAGGCGCGCGCACACACACACACACACACACACACACATTCACACACACATTTACACACACAAACACATTCACACGCACACAAACACATTCACACGCACACACACACATTCACACGCACACACACACACACACGTCCGCAAACACTTTCATTCATTGATTACAAATCATCACTATTTTTTTCTTCACATCCTTCCCCCCCTCCTCCCTACCCCTCCTTCACCCCATGCTTTCCACACGCAGCATGAAACAGCATTACGTTAATTATAACTTCTTGTACTGGTAATCAAAGTTATGCATAATAAGAAGAGGCAAGGAGGCTGAACCGTTAATTGTCAGCCTGATTATGTTGCTTGATTGATTTGTTAAGAAAGCCTTTGTCGTAAGGCATTGGCGAAGGGGGGGGGGGCGCCTAACGAGAGGGAGAGAGATCGTTGCTTTTCCTGGTCCCAGGAATTAGTATTATCATTATTATCGCCGTTCTTCTGATCATATTATTATGATTATTAAGATGTATAACTAGTTCTACTATTACCATTATCATTATTATTATTGTTATTATTATTATTATCATATTATTATTGTAATTGTTATTATTATTATTTTATTATTATTATCATTATTATTATTATCATTATTATTATCATTATCACCATTATTATTATTCCTGTTATTATTACTATTATTATCATTATTGTTTTTTCCATTATTATCAGCGTCATTATTATTATCAGTGTCATCATTTTCATTATTATCGTTACCATATATTTCTCTATCTCTCTCTGTCTCTTTCTATTTCCAAACTAAATTCGAGTTTCATACAAAAACGAGGACCGGCCAGCACTTCCGAGAGGCCCCCACGCATCACACAAAGCGGAAATGGCACAAGATTTGCAGCCGTCGATCTCCAGGCCTCCTCCCCCTTGCTGATATCGGGGGCGGGTTCTGTGGTCGATCAGGAGGAGGAGGACTTCTCTCTTCCACCGATGTATTGTTCCACATGGGGCTTGTGGACTGCGAGCCCTTCAGGTGGGTTTCGTTTGGCTTGGCGGCTGACCTCGTAGGCCTGTGAACTTTTTTCCCGGCGATTGCGAAGACCTTGTCTGACCTGAGCTATGTGTCGCCCGAGAGAGGGCTTTTGGGGAGAGGGAAATTAGAGCCGGCTTTGAATCTTTCTTTTCTTTGTAGAGGATGGGATGAGCACGAGGACCGAGGTCGGTCTTTGTTACCTGTGTATGTGTGTGTGCGTATTTCACTCTCTTTCTCTCTTTTTATTCCTCTCTCTCTTTCTGTCTATGTGTGTGTATTTCACTCTTTTTATCTCTTTTTATCTCTCTCTCTCTCTTTCTATCTATATGTGTGTATGTGTCTGTCTGTCTCTGTCCTCATACTCTCTCTCTCCCTCTCTCTCTCTCTCTCTCTCTCTCTCTCTCTCTCTCTCTCTCTCTCTCTCTCTCTCTCTCTCTCTCTCTCTCTCTCTCTCTCTCTCTCTCTCTCTCTCTCTCTCTCTCTCTCTCTCTCTCTCTCTCTCTCTCATCCTTCCCCTTGCTATCTCTTCCCCTCCTGCTCTTCCTCCATCGGTAAGTCACACATAATATCTCGCCGTCATGTTCACGTCACATCACGTTAAGATGGCGGAGTCCGGAGGGAGTCAGGCCTTTAGACATTTTGTGATATTGGCTTTTGTTTGTAAAATCGCCGACATATTGACTTCGCTTCCGGTTGATTTTTTTCTGAATTAAAAGTTCATGTGAGTAGTCAGTGTGTGTGTTTGCGTAAACTTGTGTGTGTGGGTTTATGTGTGTATTTCCATTTATTTGTGTGTATTTGTTTGTTTGTATGATATGTGCTTGTGGAAGGATATATATCGTATCTGGATACGTACAAAAATGCCTATAGATCTGCATTGCCTTTATAACATATTCTTATAACATATTCCCAACCCATTTCCTCATTTACCGCCTTCATCATGAGTCCCTAGGGATATTTTGCGCTGCTCCCCTCCCTCCCCACCTCCTCGCTCTCCCCCTCTCTATGCGGAAACTGTACATTAGCCTGTTTTATTACCATTATCATTACTAACTACTATAGTTATGGTTAGTAGTACTGTGGCTGGAGCTTGATTTCCCCCAGGTAGAATTTCTCATATAATCCCTTCTCTTTCTCTCTCTCTCTCTCTCTCTCTCTCTCTCTCTCTCTCTCTCTCTCTCTCTCTCTCTCTCTCTCTCTCTCTCTTTCATTCTCCTCCCACATCTCTATCTAACATATTTACCCCCTCATCATGAGTCCTTTTGTGCTAACCCCGCCCCATCTCTTCTCCTGTCCCCACCCTTCCCCCATCCTCCTCGTCCCCTCTCTACCCTTCCTTCTCCTCCCCCATCCCCTCCTCCCCACGGAAGTCGCAAAGCAGCCCCAGCATACATTTATGCGGCGTGAAAGAACACCATCATTACGTGAAAATTTAGTTCAACGGAAACCAAAATGTCCCGAGAAGTTCTGTGCTAATGCGCTGTATGTTTTCACGCGTCACTTCTCGTCTTTTTCGTTGGTTGTGTAGCGTAATATATGTGTGTGTGTGTGTGTGCGCGCGTGTGTGTGTGTGAGTGTGTGTGAGTGTGTGTTTGTGTGTGTGTGTGTGTGTGTGTGTGTG
>NC_051402.1:39756429-39758929 GCF_015228065.2 Penaeus monodon | reverse complement strand
ATTATATATATATAATATATATATATATATATATATATATATATATGTATATATATATATATATATATATATGATTATTATTATGTATATCTAATATTATATATTATATATATTATATATATATATATATATATATATATATATATATGCATGTATCCCTTCCCTCCTCCCTTCTCTCCTCCCTTACCCTTCCCTTTCCTTCTCCCTTGCTGGTGCGTCAAGGTCGTCAAGTCAACACCTGCATGACCTTCCCTTCCCGTCTCCCAACCCTCTCCCCCTCCCTCCATCCCTTCTCTCTCTCCTCTTCTCCTTCTCTTCCCTCCTTCCCTCCCCCCTCCTTCTCTCTTCCCTTCCCTTGCCTCCCATCAAAGGGTCAGAAGTCATCCCCAACACCGCGTAAAATAGGGTAGGAAGGGGACTTGCAAATAGTTCTAGATACAGAAGGGAGATTGAACGCGTCTTTCTTCAAGAGGGCGCGCCGTGAAAAAATAAAAATAAAAATAGATGAAGAAAAGAAGAAGAAGAAGAAGAAGAAAGAAAGAAAAAAGAAAAAAAAACTAGAAAATAAAATTTATAAAAAGATGAAGGAAAGAAGAAAGGAAGAGAGAGGGACGAGATTTTGTATGCGAGATTTATTTTTACGTAACGCTTGATTTCGGAAACCATTCCTTCATCTTCCCACCCCCTCCCCTTTTTATCCCTTTCTTTTCCCCTTTGTCCTTTCGCGGATTTACGAGAGACTAAGGGATCTGGGAGGTGTTAATAGCGGCAAGAAAGGAAAGTCGTTCGTCCTCAGGGAACAACGGAGAGAGTGAGAGTTCTTTGTGATTTTATGAGCCTTGAGAAAGAGTGTCTCTCTCGCGGAGCCTCACTCGGGGAGGAAAAGTCGAAGAACAAAATGCGCTTTCGGAGACGATTTTAACAAGTGGACAGGGAGGTGCACCGAGTGATACGTGGGGAGGACGCGGGGAGGTACGCGAGAGGAGAGAGGATAATACGAGAGAGCAGAGAGGGAAATGCATGAGAGGAGAGATGAAAATACGTGAGAGAAGAGAGAAAAATACATGAGAGGAAAGAAGAAAATGCGTGAGAGGAGAGAGAAAAATACGCGAGGAGATACAGCATATGCGTGGTACGAGCAAAGGTGGAGAAGATACGTAAGAGGTTACAGGGAAATAGGTAAGAAGGTACGAGGAAATACGTGAGTGGATACAGTAAATGCGCGGGATAGAAATACGTGAGGATAAAGGGAAATACGAAAGAAAATGCAAGAATGTACGGGATAAAGGGAGATATGTAAGAATGAGGATAAATGAGGAGACACAGAGAATATATAAGAGGAAACAGGAAAATGCCTGAGAAATACAGACAAATACAAGAGGAAATATAGCGAAATAAGATAAGGAAAATATCATAAGATAAAGGATAATGCGAGACAAGAAAATACATGATGAGATAAAGGAAAATACGTGAGAAGATACGGGAAAATAAAATAATCTAAAATATGTGGTATAAGGAAATACGTGAAAAGGAAGAAATAAGCGAGAATATACATGGAAATACGAGAGAAGACACGGGAAATTATGAGAAGATACAAGGAAATCGCAATAAGGCACAAAGAAATACGAGAAGACAGGGTAATACGGAAGAAGATACAAGACAATACGAGAAGAAACAAGAAAATTCGATAAAATGTGAAAGTAGGGAAAATAAATGAAAAGATAAAGAAAACTAAAGGTATGCAAGTAATACAGGAAGAGACAGAAAACGACATGTGAAAATGTGCATGACCTGCCGTACATCAAACAGGGAAAATTACTTTCATGAGGGAAAAAAAATCCAAGAGAACGCACGTAATATATCATAAAAAGTGTGTATATATATGTGTGTGTGTGTATATGTATGTATGTATGTATATGTATGTATATATATATATATATATATATATATATATATATATATATATATATATATATATATATATATACATATATATATATATATTATATATATATATTATATATATATATATTATATATATATATATATATATATATATATATGTATGTATATATATATATGAAAGCATACACAAAACTACAGTACACACGAAGTTTCATACATATACACAAATACTCACACATACACACATGCACACACTCACACACACACACACACACACACACACACACACACACACACGCATGCACGCACGAACGCACACTAACACACACACATACACATCAAGCAAGTACCTACGTAAATACAAACACTCACGCACACAAACTGTTAAGTGCAACGTTCCCAAAGTTGTCTTGGAGTATATACCACAAAACTGTATCCTTGAGCAAAATAAAGCAATTCACTGCCATCCAGCCGGGGATCGCGGAACACACAAAGATTTCGAAAGTACGACGGAATCCAATTTGGAGAAAAGAGGAAAGGAAAAGAAAACGATAAGAAGGTAAACACGAGTCATTGGTTGTGGTTATGAACTCTG
>NC_051402.1:39701429-39713929 GCF_015228065.2 Penaeus monodon | reverse complement strand
ATCTTCTTGTTTCAATTTCACTTAGTGTTTTTTCAGATATCCAGGGGGAATTTGTCTTTTTCTTTTTGGCGATAGTTTCTTAAGCAGTGCTCAGCAAGAGTTCTTTTCCTTCTTCCCACAACTCATTTGGTGTTTTATCATCTTCACATTGATTGAGTATTTCAAATTTGTTTGACACTGCAATTCTGTAATTGTTATCAAGAGTTTTGTAGTCGAGCTTTAGAGGTGGTGTTGGACGCTCCATCTTTTTGAGTCTTATTTTAAAGTCGATAGTTAGTAGTTGGTGGTCACTGTTGCAGTCGGCACCAGGTCTTGTTTTCGAATTTTTTATGCAACTCTTCCATTTTGGTTCAGCACAATGTAGTCAATTTGGTTGCGTGTTCTTTTGTCTGGTGAAAACCACGTGTACAAGTGTCTTGGGTGGTGTTGGAACAATGTATTGGCTATAACTAAATTATTTGTACTACAGAATTCAATAAAATCTTTACCTCTTTCATTTATATCTCCAAGGCCGAATTTTCCACAGGTGTCATTTTTTAGATTATTTTTTCCTACTTTGGCGTTGAGGTCTCCCATGATTATTTTTACATCTCTGTTAGGGATTGTGTCTAAAGTATCTTGGAGAGAGTTATAAAAAAATTCCATTTCTTCATCACTTGCAATATTGGTTGGTGCGTAGCATTGTATGATACTAATATTATGAGGTTTTGCTTGTATTCTGACTTTTAAAATGCGATCATTTATTGGGCTGTACCCAATTAGTGCATTTGCAGTTTTTTTCGTGAGAATCATAGCAACTCCGTGACTATAATTTCCTTCTTCTTTTCCAGAAAAAAGAACTGTCTTGTTTTCTTTAGTTTTGAAACTACCATTACTTTTCCAATTGGTCTCACTGATTCCTAGTATTTGAATGTTGTATCTATCCATTTCGTTACAGACAGTATGTAATTTACCCATCTCTTTCATTTTCCTTACGTTCCACGTTCCGATTTTTAATGTGTTTCTTAATTGGACCTGTTTTCTTTATCTTCTTTGTCTTCCAGATGCATATTTAACATTGTCAGCCTGGTTGCCCACTAACTAACGCGCCCCTTGATAACCCACGCGACGGGCGATGTGGTATGAATTATCGTTTCTGTATTTAATCATTGGTGTAGAGGTTTGTCAGGAGAAAATAAAAGTTGAGTGGAATCCCCCAGGCTCCTTCTCAACTCGCAGTCTCCAACTAATTAGGAGGAACTATCTCTGCCGCTTTTAAAACAGTTACACAGATTACATATAGAGAGACATAAAGGTGGATGTGGATGAAAATATAGATAGATATGCAGATAAATATTTGGATAAAGATGGAAAGGTAGATAGATCGATACCGACACACACACGCACACATACACACACACACACACACACACACGCACACACACACACACACACACACACACACACACACACACACACACACATATATATATATATATATATATATATATATATATATATATATATATATATACTTTTTTTTTTTTTTTTTTTTTTTTTTTAACGGTAGGTTCATGTTTGAGCCGCCGTGGTCACAGCATGATACTTAGTTGTAGTTTTCATGTTGTGATGCTCTTGGAGTGAGTACGTGGTAGGGTCCCCAGTTCCTTTCCACGGAGAGTGCCGGTGGTACCTTATAGGTAATCATTCTCTCTATTTATCCGGGCTTGGGACCAGCACTTGACTTGGGCTGGCTTGGCCACCCAGTGGCTAGGTAGGCAATCAAGGTGAAGTTCCTTGCCCAAGGCAACAACGTGGCGGTCGGTGACTCGAACCCTCGAATTCAGATTCCCATCGTGACAGACTTGAGTCCGACGCTCTAACCATTCGGCCACCGCGGCCTTGACGATCATGGGCTTCCATGATTTTTTCTTAGCAATTTAGAGCGGTGGTTTTGCCTTTGCCTTCCGCCCGGTGTTTTTATCGAGTCACCATCTCTATTTACCCGGCACTGACTTGAGCTGGCTTGGCCACCCAGTGGCTAGGCAGGCAATCGAGGTGAAGTTCTTGCCCAAGGGAAACAACGCGGCGGTCGGTGACTCGAACCCTCGAACTCAGATTGCCGTCGTGACATTCTTGAGTCCGACGCTCTAACCATTCGGCCACCGCGGCCCCTTATATATATATATATATATATATATATATATATATATATATACATACATATATTACATATATATATATGTATATATATATATATATATATATATATATATATATATATATATATATATATATATATATATATATATAGATGAAGACATTATTTCGCTCTCCCATCCTTCCTCCCTTTTCTCGTGCCATCTTGCCCTTCCTTCAATTTTTTGCTGATCGTCCCCCAAAGACGCTCTCTTTTCTCATCGGGCGAGCGCACTGCATGACCACTTCCAACCGTTAGCATAATGCATGGACAAACATGCAGAATGGTAACGCATACCCCTGGCTTTAATAGGGAAATTAATCATGCAAAGTAGGAAATTAGAAGCTTGCGGCCGCCGATGCCATAATCCCTCTGCATCATTTTTTTTTCTTGTTCTTCATCTCCTTTCTCTCCTCTATTTCATGTTGAACAAATGCGAGTAGAACAAAGAAGGGAAGTACAAGAAAACACACGAATATGCCGAAGGCATTTTCGCATTTACTGCTTCATCAGGGCATGACGTTGGGAATCCTTATGCCACGCCTGCCCTGATGAAGCAGTAAATGCGAAAAGGCCTTCGGCATATTCGAGTGTTTTCTTGTACTTCCCTTCGTTGTCCTACTTGCATTCTCTTTCGTTGTACGATTTAACTTAGCGCATGGCTGAAGTGCCTGCCCGGTTTCCGCCTGTGTGTGAGGGACTTCCTGGACGTCACGAGGAAGCTCTTGGTTGCCGAGGGACATCGGTGGAGAAACGTGAGGAGGGGGATGCATGAAGCCGCTCTCGTGTTTTATTTCTCCCTGTCTATCCCTTCTATTCTCTCTCCCTGGTCTTAATTCTTCTTTCTCTCTTCTCTTCTCTCTTTCTTCTCTTCTGCTTTCCATTTATATCTGTCTGCTTCTCTATGTGCATGTGTCTGCTTAATTATCTATCTGTCTGTCTGCCTCTGTCTCTCTCTCTCTCTCTCTCTCTCTCTCTCTCTCTCTCTCTCTCTCTCTCTCTTCACACACACACACACACACACACACACACACACACACACACACACATATATATATAACCCCGTTTGCCAATACGTTGCGCATTGCTATGGCGTACTGGCGTTTTAGCTTCTGGCAGTGTGTGTGTGTGTGTGTGTGTGTGGAAGAGTTTCTGAGCATGTACGTGTGTGTGTGTGTGTGGAAGAGTTTCTGAGCATGTACGTGTGTGTGTGTGTGTGTGTGTGAGAGTCTCTGTGTGTGTGTGTGTGTGTGTGTGTGGGTGTGTGGAAGAGTTTCTAAGCAGGTACGTGTGTGTGTGTGTGTGTGTGTGTGTGTGTGTGTGTGTGTGTGTGTGTGTGTGTGTGTGTGTGTGTGTGTGTGTGTGTGTGGAAGAGTTTCTGAGCTTGTACGTGTGTGTGTGTGTGTGCGGTGTGTGTGTGTGTGTGTGTGTGTGTGTGTGAAGAGTTTCTGAACATGTACGTGTGTGTGTGTGTGTGTGTGTGTGTGTGTGTGTGTGTGTGTGTGTGTGTGTGTGTGTGTGTGGAAGAATTTCTGAGCATGTACGTGTGTGTGTCTGTGTGTGTGTGTGTGTGTGTGTGTGTACGTGTGTGTGTGTGTGTGTGTGTGGAAGAGTTTCTGAACATGTACGTGGTGTGTGTGTGTGTGTGTGTGTGTGTGTGTGTGTGTGGAAGAGTTTCTGAGCATGTGTGTGTGTGTGTGTGTGTGTGTGTGTGTGTGTGTGTGTGTGTGTGTGTGTGTGTGTGTGTGTGTGTGTGTGTGTGTGTGTGTGTGTGTGTGTGTGTGTGTGTGTGTGTGAAGAGTTTCTGAGCATGTACGTGTGTGTGTGTGTGTAGAAGAGTTTCTGATCATGTACGTGTGTGTGTGTGTGTGTGTGTGTGTGTGTGTGTGTGTGTGTGTGTGTGGAAGAATTTCTGAGCATGTACGTGTGTGTGTGGAAGAGTTTCTAGCAGTACGTGTGTGTGTGTGTGTGAAAGAGTTTCTGAGCATGTGTGTGTGTGTGTGTGTGTGTGTGTGTGTGCGTGTGCGTATGATGTATGGCAGAGGGGGTGCAGTAAACCTTAACTCCATCACCTCCCTACGCCCCCCTCCTCCCTTGCCCCCCTCCCTGCCCCTCCCCCTCCTTCGCGCGATAGTTTAACTAACTCGGTTGTTTTATCGCAGCTCCGGCCTAGAGTGAGACATGTGCGCAATCCCCTCCCGACCCGCGGGTGCTCGTGGCTGGACGTATAAATATATAAGCTTTTTTATGCGTGTGAGCACATATATGAATGTATGTGTGTGTGTGTGTGTCATTTAGGCTTCATTTGCTATTATTTTTCTTTTTTTAATATACACTTAGTCCCATCTTACCCTGTACCTCTTTCGTCTTCCTATTCCTCTTAATTTCCCCCTGACTTCCTTTCAGCCTTTTTCATGTCTTTCTGATTAATATTCTCGTATATAAATGAGAGAAAAAAAACTCTTTTTGAAGTCCATAATGCATATGCAGATTTTATTTGCCTCGTTCAAAGTCAAACAGATTTCATCAGTTTCAAAATATTTTGTGAACTATCTGCCAGCAACTGTTTTAGTTGCTCTCTCTCTCTCTCTCTCTCTCTCTCTCTCTCTCTTCTCTATCTCTCTCTCTCTCTCTCTCTCTCTCTCTCTCTCTCTCTCTCTCTCTCTCTCTCTCTTCTCTGACTCTCTCTCTCTCTCTCTCTCTCTCTCTCTCTCTCTCTCTCTCTCTCTCTCTCTCTCTCTCTCTCTCTCTTCTCTTCTCTCTCTCTCTCTCTTCTCTCTCCTCTCTCTCTCTCTCTTACTCTCTCTCTCTCTCTCTCTCTCTCTCACACACACACACACACACACACATACACACACAAACACACTCACTCACTCACTCTCTCTCTCTAAATATTTATCTATCTCTCTACTGCCATTCCTCTTTCTCCCCCATCCACCTGTTTACCTTTTTTATCCTTTCTCATTTATTTTAATTTTTTGTATCTTCCTGCCTCTATCTCTCTCTCTCTCTTTCTACCTCTCCCTTTTTTCCCTCTCGCTCTCTTCTTCTCCCTCTCTCTCCCTATCCCTATCTCTTTCTCTCCCACTCCCTTTTCTTCCCCTCTGCCTCCCACTCTTTGAGAGGAGGATGAAAAAGAAACTCTAACAGAGGCTATTATGCTTCGGAAAATTGTGGACAAAGCACAAACATTTCACATTTCATGCTTAAAATATTTGCTCTGATCTTCCCTTTTCATGCTTTGTTGTTATGTTATCGTCGTTGATAATTCATCAGCAGCTGCAACCTCTTCATCCAGTGAATATCTGGATCTCCGCGCGTGCAGTTCATAATGAACACGTCTATCAAGCACAAAGGAGAGTAAAAGATTGGATGTTAGAGTCTGTCAGAAACAGCGCGGGTTAGACAAGTAGTTAAGCTTGGCTGTGCTCTTCGGTGACTGTGAGGGAGAGGAACAGGCGTAACGCGATAGATATTTTCGGAGACGCAGAGGCTGGGATAATCAGTTTCAGGTGTAAGTGGATTCGGGAGATAAAGTTTAAGATAGAGATTGGGAGGGGAATTTCGATAATAATGATTGAAAAAATGAAGAATGCCGAGGATGGAAATGGAAATACAGAAAGAGAGACAGGTTTATAGACAAGAGGGAGAAGGAGAGAGGGGGGGGGTGAAACAAAGGGGGATAAAGAGAACTGAAACAGGTAAGCAATTAAATTCAGATAGTTAGAGAAACTGGGAAAGAAAAACGGTTGAAGTTAAATGAATGCATCAGAAAAAAAAGAAAAAAGAAAAACAGACAGCGACCCCCTCCCCCCTCCCAAACAGAATATGTCTTGGAGGCTCAAAGTCTGTCACTCATTTCCTCGTCATTCGCCCCGGAAAACAGACATGAGTCATTCTGTAGAGAAATGAAATTCAGGCTCGGGAAAATTGCGTTAGGTCGTACGAAAAAAAAAAAAAAAAAAAAAAAAACACTTCGAACGTCCCACTTTAGAAGAGACAACGCTCGGGTTTTGTTTTGTTACGTTCCCTTTTTCTTCCTCTTTTCTTTTTGTCCTCTTCCTTCGCTCTCTATTCCTCGTCTTTCTCGCTTCTCCCTGTTCTTCTTCTTTTCTTCTTTTTTTCTTCTCTTCTCTCTCGTCTTCTTCTTTCTCCTTTATCCTTCGCTTTTTTTATTCATCCTCTACTCCCACTTTTGTTCCTCTTTTTCTTCGTCTATTCTTCTTATCGCCTTCTTTCACTGCCTTCTTCTTCTTCTCCCGTTCTCTTCTTTCGTTCTTTACTCCGCTCTTTTTCCCTCTTTTCTGGTACCATTACTATTTTAGGAAGTACTGTTGCTACTATTCCGCTACGATTATTGTTGTTGTTGTTGTTGCATTATCGTCAGTATGCCCTCTTCAGAATACTTCAATATGTTCGCCGTTCCTAATAATGTTATTTTTTGCATATCCTGCATCGATCCCTACCTATCTATGCGACAGGTCCGTCGATATCGCTCCTAGTATAACAGTAACACCTAATATGACAGTCACTTTCTCCGTGTTCCACAAGGCTGCTCTTTTCAAGCCATACCAGTGGTTCCCAACCTTTTTTATTATGTGGTCCCCGACTAATATATAATCTCCACGCCCCTGTTGAGTGATTGTCATCTTTTCAGATTCAGCTATTACTAGTTGTGAATAGTGTAATCGTGTCAGTAGCTATGGGATAAGGACAATTTATGGAAAGTTTCCAGTTCATTGATATGTGAGAGGTAATCATATGTGGGTACTGCAAGTGAGATAAAATTATGTTTAATTCGACGTCATAAATTTCATATTCATGGCCAGAAAGTTTCCCCATGGCCCCCAGTTTGGGAACTCTTGCTCCATACTCAGATTTTGCATTTCTTTGCATTGCTTTCATACGTATTCTCTTTATTCCTGCCGCTTTTACTGCAGCATCGGCTCAGTCCTCTGCTTTCTAAACCACCCTTTGCTTTCCATTCCTTTGTATTTGCATTTAACAGGTCGTCGTTGTTTCGATGTAATGGTCACACTGTATGTCGTAGTCCCTCAGTACTGTTTCCCTGTCCTTTACCTCTCTCCGTTTTAACCTCGAAACTTTGTTCTTCTAAATCTAGTTTTCCACACAGTTCCCAGCGTCTCTTTTTGGTAAGGCTGTCATGCTTTCTCTCGCATTCTCTCTGGGTCGACATCTTACATTCGTTCTCGATATGGTTGACAGTTTTTCCCTCGTTTCAGCATAGACTGCAAAGTGAATCCAAAGATATATTGGTGTTATATTTCATGTAGTTTGTTCTCAGTTCCTTGTCTTGTGCAGCATATATCAAGGCTCTTGAGCCTTCTTGTCACTGTTCTGGAGCTGTCCACGGCTTTGTCTTTATAATTTCCTTCATCCAAGATTTTTTTTTTCTTATTCTCCGTCCAGACTCACTCTCTTTTTTGTTCAGTTTCTCTCTCTTTCTCTCTCTCTCTCTCTCTCTCTCTCTCTCTCTCTCTCTCTCTCTCTCTCTCTCTCTCTCTCTCTCTCTTATTCCTGATGCTTTGAACATCGGTTTAAACCTGGTTATCAAATTATCCCGCATTCTCTCTGCATATATTCTTTAGTATTAAATAAACCCCTTCTTCCTTTGTGCTTTGACGCATGCATTCTTTCAACGACACAGTCCACTTTTGGAAAGTTCGATTTTGAATTCATTTATTTATGCGTTGCTCTCAGCTCCTGCTCTTGGCGTTTTAGCGATAGATCTTTGCTTTGTTTGACGTGGCGGAAGATGTTACACTTTTCCTTCTTTCTTATGTGATTTTGTGTTATATTTCTAATTTATTTATTTTCTAAATTGGTTCCTTCTTTCCGTCAGTTCTGTTTGATGAGCCCCAAGTCCTAGTCTCTACTCTGTGTACGCTGCAGTAATCAATTTCTTTGTGTCGCTCCTCCCTCACGGCTACACTAGCTATGTCTTCGAAATTTCTCTTGTCGTTCAATTCTTGCTCTTATTTTCCCTCATCCAAAGCTTTCGTCTTCATTTTCTGACAGTGCAGACATCAAGTATTCGCTCTCTCTGGCTGCCCTTGCTTGATAGCACAGCCGTTGGTCACTACATCTAAACATTCCTCCGTCATTCCAGATCAGATGCATCTTCGACCCACATCCTCTTACCGACTTGTCAAATTCACCCTTTGGGGAACTGAGGCGGTAACATAACAATAATATTAATCCTCTTGTTCCATTCCATTCTGACAATCTCACGAATACGAGACCTCACCCTGCTAATCCACGGGACACCTGCCGGACGAGGCACTTTCGCCGTGTCCGGTCTCCGTTTCATGCAATATGTTTAGTTGAATATGTAAAAAAAAATTATAATTATAATAAGGATAGATAAAATGGAAATATTCATAGTGCAGGAGGTGGATATGATCGGTTTCGAACATATCGCCGGACAGGAATACATGTATTTCTAACGAAGATATACTCGAATCCGGTCAGATACATCTTTTGCATTGTGAAGATATCCATGCTCATTCAAACCTTTTCTACATTTGTTCCAATGAAAACTGTCCATTAGTAGATTATGACTAGACATAACACTCATAGAGAGGATTGTGACTCTATTGCTGCTACGTCACTACGGGTTCCCCACCAAGGCAAAATAACCCAACTGTTCATGGCATCAACTACCGACCCCCCTCCCCTCCCTCTAAGCTTGCCTGGGAATGCATCCTACTTAAGTTGTTTTGGAGTTATGCATTAGCTATTAGAGCAACTCATATCCCTAAGGACATGTTGTCCGACATGCCCTAATTACTGGTAATGACAGTAATGTGTTAATAATAAAGATGATGATAATAATGATAATAATAATGAGGAGGAGGAAAATAATGATAATGATAATGATTTAACACAACTATAAAAATGATAATAATAATAATAATAATAATAATAATAATAATAATAATAATAATAAACATAATAACAATAATAATAACCATGATAATAATAATAATACTTGTTACTACTAGTACCATTCATTTTATCATTACAGTTATTATTTCCATTATCTTTGTTATTATTATCATTATTATTATTATTATTATGATGATGATGATGATGATGATCATCATCATCATCATCATGATTATTACTTTTATTGTCATTATTATTATCATTATTATTGTTATTATTTTTATCTTTATTATCATCATCATTAATATCATTGTAATCATTGTTATAACTGTCGTTGTTATTGTGACTGTTATTATTGTTAGTTTTGCTGTCATCACTATTGTTATTATCATTATTCTTTTATTATTATTGTTTTATGATTAATGTTATTTTTTTATAATTATTTTTAATCTCATTCTTATCATCATTATCATCATCATCATCATCACTTTTTTATTAACTTTATCACAATCAGTATAATTATCACGTTATTATTATCATTATCATTAGTAGTACTACTACCACTATTATTATCATAATTATCATGATCATCTTTATCATTATTTTTATCATTGTTATCATCCTTATCTTTTTTATCACTATATCGTTATCATTATCATAATCGTAACTTACTACCATAAAATTCAACACCCCCATTAGGGTCGCCTCTGTGCAGCGGTAATGCAGTGGGGCTCAGAGGGCCTCCAAGCGCGTGAGGTTAGGAAGGGCATCCAGAAACGGTCTTTCACTCCCAAATCCAAAGTCTTTCGAAGGAAGTGCCGTTATTATATCACCATTGTGTTTATTGGTAGTAGTAGTAGTAGTAAAATTATAATTATTTCTATTGTTATCGTTATTATCGTTTACTTTATCACTGTTATTATTATTACAGTTGTTGTGGTTATGATGCCACAGATATCTCGAATTTTATAAATGATATCGTCATCATCTGTAGAATCGCCTCTATGATTACCATTATCACTAATACTATCATAATTACCATCCTGCCTGATATCACTATCGCTCGCCCTTATCAAATCCTCACCATTGTATATGAACCCCCTCCTTATCCGAACCCTTCCTTTTAGCCTTTTCCACGCCCCTCCCTGCTCGGGCTGATGTAGCAGCCTCCTTTGCAAAACATGCGGAAATCGTTCATTATACCAAATTATCCGACGGTAAAGAACAATAATGAACCTATAATGAAGCAATTAATTCCGTCTCTTCAGTCACCTTAATGCGTCCCCTTAATCAAAAGTTCAGAGAGGTAGAAAAAGGTAAATATGTCTGGATTTGGGATTTCAATCAATGGCATAGCCTGAAGTGGATGTACAAGCTCGAGGCGGTCTGTGTTCAGGCGAGCTTATGTTGTTCGTAGTGGGTAGTGAAATGCAGCGTTGGGTTACCGTAGAGTTTTTGAATTTGTTGCTTTCTGTTTGTTTTTTGTTTTTTGTTTTTTTTGTTTTTTTCCTGCTCGTTGTTTATTTTTTTTTATATTTGCTATCATCCCTCCCTCCCTCTCTCTCTCTCTCTCTCTCTCTCTCTCTCTCTCTCTCTCTCTCTCTCTATCTATCTATCTATCTATCTATCTATCTATCTCTCTCTCTCCCTCTCTCTCTGTCCCTCGGTCTCTCTTTCTCTCTCTCTCTCTCTCTCTCTCTCTCTCTCTCTCTTTCTCTCTCTCTCTTTCTTTCTTCGTCCATTATCTCTCTGAGAATTTCATTATTGCATATGCGTTTGTGCATAATTTTTGTGCTGCTTATATTATGCCACGTCTTAATCTTGTTCAATTTTCAAGAAATACATATGTAAATATTATTACACTTCTTTTGGAATTATCTGTACTATTGTCTATTATCTGTTTATCATGTCATGTTATCCTTTAGCTTATCGTTATCTTTACAATGATTATTTTATTATTTTCAACTTTGTCATTCATCAGTCTTATCATTGCAATTGTTCATTATCGTTTAGATTACTATTTCTTTTTATTTTGATTTGTTTCTGTTATCGCCATCACTTCTCTCCTTGTTATGATTATAAACAGAACAATCAATAACGTTCATTATCACCATGACGTTATTGCTGTCAATTTCATTATTGTTATTATTATTATTATTATTATTATTATTATTATTATTATTATTATCATTATTATTATTATTGTTGTTGTTGTTCTTGTTTTAATCCTCATTATTGTTGTTCCAATTTTGTATTTTGTTAACATTATTATTATCATTGTTATTATATTCTTTTTATTGTTGCTGTTGTTTATGTTCATATCATCATTAATATTGTTGTTGTTATTATCAATAACATTACATTTGTCATTCTCATGTTATAAATATTGTTATCATTATTATCATCATCATCATTATATAAGTATTTTACTGTTGTATTGTTGTTGTTACTATTACTGTTGTTGTTTTTAGGAATTGTTCTTTCATTTATGCTGAATGAGTCGAAACTGTGTTGACAGTTGTTAAATATTTGTAGAAAATGAAATGTGACGATATATATATATATATATATATATATATATATATATATATATATATATATATATATATATATATATTGACTCTACATACAAAGTTCATATGTAAAATTAAACAAAATACAGCATAGGTGTTGAATATAGTGACAGTTTTAGTACGTTTTAAAAGAGTGGTACTTTAAAATCATTTGCACCCCCCCAAAAAAAAAATCAGACTACTTATACTTACTTTCATACATTCAGAAAGAACTAGATTTTTTTCTAGAGCATCACATGATATCATATCAGGAAAATGTGTGATAAGGGTAAATTGAACTGGCTATTGTAATTATGGATTAATGGTAGTCATGATAATATTCATTATATTGGTGGTAATAACAATGCTTGAAGTAATAACGGTATTAAGGCTAAGATAGGAAAAATTATAATAGTAATACTGATAATATCTGTAATACTACTAGCACTCCTGTTGTTTCTACTAGCTTACTACCATATAACAATAATGATGATAATGATGGCGATGATGACATAACAATAATGATAATTATTATCATTATAACACTAATAACAACAATGAAGAAAATAAGAATAAAATAAGCGTAAAAATAATGATAACAACAACAAAGCTGATAACAAAATTTCAATGCAAAGGGGGAAATCTGTAAAGAGAATAAAGATAAGAATATGAAAAACAATAATAATAACAAAAATCCACAGAAAAAGAGAAAAAAATAATAAGCAAAAAGAATTTTCGCGACACAAAAACACATCACGCAAATTACCATCGGCTGAACACAAAGGAAACAAGAAATTTTCGTGAAATGAAAAAAGGAATTTCGCGAAACATTACAAAACTTCGATAGAGAACGGCATTTC
>NC_051402.1:39675310-39686236 GCF_015228065.2 Penaeus monodon | reverse complement strand
TTATTTTTTTCCCTCTATTGCAAGTTTATACAGTACATAGTATAGAGAGCTCAGTACAGAGAAAGCAAATGAGCTACCTTATCGTTTGTAAAATATTCATGACCATATACATCTAATGTAAAAAAAAAAATATGCATGACAGTATTCGAAAGTGAAATTATGGTAATGATAATTTATAATACTTTTGTATGTAAATCAGGGTTAGGCACTGACACCCATGGACTAATATAACGTCTGTTTAATACTTAAATCTAATTATTTCTAATGGATGAAAAACGAAATTTTCAATGAGCAAAATAAATTTTCAAATTAATAAACAACTTTGTTGCAGTATTACTCTAAAAAGATTGATTAGATTACTTTAAAAATTAAGAATTGCTGATGAATTCATGTTTTAGTTTCTTTTTATTACGTGCTGGTGTTATAGTTTATTATATCATTAGAAACCATCATTTAATTTAGTCAACAATAAGATCATTTGATCATTATCATTATCAGCATTAACATTGCTTTAGTAATCATTACCATAGTACTGGTCCTACAACCATTATTATAAATTATCATTATTGCTTTTATCACCATTACCATTACCATAATAGAGCAATAATAATTACCAATACTAGCAGTAGCAGCAGTAGTATTGTTATTATCATTACTTCATAATTACTCTTGTCATTATAATTATCTCCTCGTTATTGGTAGTAGTTATAGAATAGAAAATCCCAGCAGTAATAATATTTTTTTATAATATTTTAATCCAAGTTCCCTTTGTTTATTTATTTTCTTCACTAATAGACTCATTTTCCACCTCTCCATTCTTATTATTATTCTCCCTTCTCATTCTTCTCTTCCTTCATCATCTTCTTCCTTAATGTTTGTTTGTATTTTTTTATCTTTATATTTCCCCTCTTTCCCTTCTCATTAAATTTCTTCTTCATGCCGTTTTTCCCTTTTCTTCCCTTTCTCCTTATCCCATCTTTAGTTTACCTCCTTTTCCCACCCACACTTCCCACACTTTTCCCACATTATTCTTTCTCCTGTCTTCCTTCCTTTTTCCCTCTTATTTTCCCCCTCCTTCCACCTCGCTCCTTTATTTCCCCTCCTTTTTCTTTTTCCCTTCCCCCTCCCCCTCCCTTCCCCCTCCTGCCTGAAGAACCTCAGAGAGTGGAACATATTCTTCTCTGTATCGCCTCTCCTCCTGTGGGAAAAAGGCAAAAGAAATCCTTAAAGAAATGTGATGCCCATCGTTACCCTTTTTTCTATCTATCTACTATCTATCTATATCTGTCCTCTCTCACACTGTTCCTTTTACCTATCTATCTATCTGTTTTGTCTATCTCTCTCCGTTTTTGCCTCTCTCTCTCTCTCTCTCTCTCTCTCTATCTATCTATCTATCTATCTATTTATCTATCTATCTATCTATCAATATCTCTCTCTCTCTGCCCTTTTACCTATCTATTCATCTGTCTCTCTATCTCTCTCCGTCACTGCCTTCTCTCTCTATCTATCTATCTATATATATTCTATCTGTCTGTCTGTCTGTCTATCTACTATCTATCTATCTATCTATCTGTCTGTCTTTTCTATCTATCTATCTATCTATCTATCCGTCCATCCGTCCGTTCGTCTGTCTATCTGTTTATTTATCTACCTGTCTATCTGCCTGTCTGTCTATCTGCCTATCTATCTATTTTCTCTATCTTCTATCTATCTATCTATCAATACTCTCTCTCACTGTCCCTTTTATCTATCTCTCTCTCTCTCTCTCTTCATATAACACACATATGCAAACCCTATAAATTATGCGAATATTGCATATACACACACACACACAACACACCCCACACCACACACACACACACACACACACACACACACCACACACAACACACACAAATACACACCACACACACACACACACACACACACACACACACACACACCACACACACAACCACATATATAATATATATAAAATATAATAAAATAATTTTATATAATATATATATATATACATATATATATATATATATATATATATATATATTATATATATAATATATGTATATTGATTATATATATATTATATTAATATATATATATATATATTAAAACATATATATATTATATTATATATGTATTATATATAAAATTATATATATATATATATATTTTAATATATATATATATATCTGTGTGTGTATAGGCGTGCGTTTTTATTTGTTTTTTTTTTGTATACATCTAAAACATTACTTTACCTTGAGTCTGGCCATGAGGTCTTCTGCCTCGCCTCCGTCAGGTTCCGTGATCCTGCAGGATTGCCCTGAGCGCCTTGTGGACTCCCTCGGACACCATGTCATTGCCGCACATGTATATATATCCCCTTCCACCACCAAACTGTCTGTACACTTCACGTCGTCCACTAATAGAGGTCTTGCACGTCGTCCTGGCAGCGGGAGGAAAAGAGAAAGTGTAATATTAAGTTTTTTTTTTTTTTTTTTTTTTTTTTGGGGGGGGGGGGTTGTAACTTGATCACGTTTTCTTTAGAGGGGATAATGGTTCCCGTTTTCTTTGTTTAAAAAATGTTTACGTTTACGAGATGAGAGAAGTAAATACGATCTTTCCAGTAATGATTACGTAAACGAGATTATTTTCTGTAAGAAATGTGTAACAGATTCTTTTTTCCCTTTGATGTGGACTATAACGATCTCCCGCTTTCTTCGTGAACTATGGAATTTTCTGTTACGGGGTTTCGGGTGATTTGATTTGCATTGCTGAGGCACGGCATGAAATTAGTATCCAGTAAGTACTGATTAATTTGAACTAATTAACTCATTTGTAGGTCGCTCTTTCTACGGGCGTTCGCAAAGGAAGCAATTATGTCTTTCCCTTAGAATGAAAGTCCTACCATTGCCAATGTTAGCTTTTCAATGTCAGATGTGACACTACGGTTGACCGCGATTAAAAGCAAATGAATGAATTAAACGCAAACACGAAGATTAACATATGCGAACACACGGTTTAGGTGCAACTGATGAAAATTTCATTTCGAGGTTTTCAACAGCCGGACATAGGAGATGGAACTCATGATAATCACTATGAACTGTCATAAATTACATCAAACTAATGCGAACTATGTACATCGTTATATTCAGTTACCGGGTACTCTTTCCCTGCGTTAAAATATAGCTGTCAGCATTTTTATCTGTGGAAATTAACTCGTGTCGGAGAACTTCTGTCAAAAAAGTATTTGTTGTTTGCTTTTTCAATGGCAGTGGTGTGTTTTTTTGTGACGTAAAAATACTCTCCTTTGAAAATTCCCCAACCTTTTTTGGGGGCAATCGCCACAAAAATTTAATGATTAAAAAAATTTTTTTCAGTCCCCAAAAGGGAGAAATTTTATTTTTCCCCCGGGTAAATAGTGGCGGGCAATTTTGCAAAAACACAGGGCCTTTAAAGGGGAAAAAAGGGGAAAAAACAAAAGAGAAAAAGATATTTATATGTGTGCGGGGGTTTATATTTTTATTTGTTTATTCATTCATTTATATATATGATATATATATTATATCCCACCACCCACCACAACATTTATAAAATAGTTATATAAATATATAATATTTTTTATATTTTTAAAATATAAAATTATATATATTATAAATTTTAAAATTAATGTATTTTAATTTTTATATATATATATATATTTTATTATATATAATATTAAAATATAAATATAATGGAATTGAACCCCAAACTTGACATTTTTAAAATAAAAAAATATTTTATATTTTCTAAATAATGAAAAAAATAAAAAATACATAGATGGGGTAGATGAAAACGTGGTAGACAAAAAAGGACAAAGAGAGGGCAGAAAGGATAAAAAAGAACACCGAGGAAAAAGAGACCCCCCCCCCCCCCGCCGCGTCTCGGCCCCCCCTTGGGGAGGCGCGGCCCCTGGGGAAACGCCAGGGGGCGGTGCGTGGGGCGCGCCCCAGCGCACCTGGACCCTTCTCCTCGTAGGGAAGGTCCCCCCTTGTGGCCCCCTTTCGCCCCAATACAAGGGGGCACCTTTTCCCTTCTTTGCCTGCAGGAAGGTGCAGGGTCAGGGCCCCTTTTCATGATAAAGTGAAAATCGCAATGTATTCAAAGCACGAATTTCGGCTGGCGGAGACACAGCAACTCACCGGTCGTCTTCAGTCTGTGGTTGAGGTGGTGCCAGTAACCCCCTGAAAGGGGGGATGCCGCGCCCCGGTTTGCTACCGGGTTGGGTTGGGGAGATCGGGGGCCTCCGGCAGTTGGAAGTTCGGCGCCCTTGGGGAAGGAAACCGGCCTTATTAACTTGATTGAAACCGATTAAAGAGTTTAATTATCAGCGGAACAGGGTGAGTGACAGGTCTATTACGGAATGGGAAAATCAGGGGGTATAAATTGCCTTATATCAACCTAAAACTTTGTATTTTTAAAAATTCAAATTTACCCGTGCCCTTTTTGCCTTTCCTTTGTCCGCT
Organism: Penaeus monodon; assembly: GCF_015228065.2. Taxonomy (NCBI): domain Eukaryota; kingdom Metazoa; phylum Arthropoda; class Malacostraca; order Decapoda; family Penaeidae; genus Penaeus; species Penaeus monodon. Next base: position 39,681,731 of record NC_051402.1, on the reverse strand, counting down.
AAACTGTTTACCCTTTTTTTAGTTCCTTCCTTTGTCAAAAAAATTTCCTTCGTTTACCCGCTTCATTCACCGCTTTTTTATTTTTTTTTTATCTAAAACCCTATTCCCCCTTACACATAAACGCCCAAAAACTTCATGTTTACTTTTAAAAACTTTCCTCGTTTTTGGGAAAAATCTTCCAATCTCTGTCACATCCCGTTTTTTTTGTCAAAATCTTCCCGCTTTCCCGTCAACCCTCCCGTTTGATACATAATTTTTTGCTAAAACCCCTTTCCAAACGTTCTCCACCTTGAGCCCCTTCCCGGGGAAACCGGGGCAAGGCCCCGGGGGACAGGTCCTTTTCCACCTGCGAGAGAAGGAGGCTTCGTAAGAGGAGGGTGCAGAGTGCCTTTCGAGGCCTTTTTTAAATTTTTTCTTTATTTATTCAAACTTTTTTTTTTGTAAAAGGGGACCTGTTTTTTTGGTTTAAAAACGAGACCCGAGAATAACACATAGGAGAAGGGAGTCCCCATCCCCCCCATAGAAAACATATACAGAGAGAGAGAGAGAGAGGGAGGGAGGGAAAGAGAGAGAGAGAGAGAGGGGGGGGGGGGGAAAAGCGAAACCCCCGCCCCCCGGGCCCCCCAACCCCTTCCCCCGTGAACTCGATTTTCTGCGACAAATGATATGGACGCGGGCGCCGTGGATGCTGCGGGCGGAGCTTTATGGGGTAGGGCGCGGGCGCATGGCGGGGGCGGGCCGAAAGGGGGCTTTGGGGCCAAAACGGGAGATGTCGGAACTCTGACAGGACGTCAGGTAGGCTCGGGCAGTGCGTAGCGCGCCACTTCTGGTATTCCTGAGTGTCCTGAAGGGGGGAGGGAGAGAAATTTTAGTTTAGAGGGCGTGGAAGAACTGTATTAGCAACCCGGTGGCTTAATTTTTCAGGGGTTGGGGGTTTTTTCCGATCCCAAAAAACAATAATTTTCGGGCTTCCCTTCCAAAGGGTAACCTTGGGGGGAAAAAAGCCTTTTTAGTGGTTACTAGCTTATTAAAAATCAACGATTTTTCGTTTTGGGGGGGGACCCCCCTGCCGCTCGGGCCCCCCCTAAACCCTGGCTAGGGGCGAAGCCGACCCGCCCCGCTGGTTGTTTGGGGGCGCAGGAGGGGACAGGGCCCGCAAAGCCCTGGACGGGGGCCGGAAAGTCCCGTACCTCGGGCCCGGAGTTCCTGCAGGCTCCCTCGCCGGGGAGCTGCGGGGGGAGGAAAACCCCCGTTCCTTCGGGGGAAAACGGAAGAAGGCTCCTTTCATTTCTGTTTTGCCCCCTGGCCCTAAATTTTTAAAAAATTTTTAAAGATGCCCAAAAAACAGCCCGGGCCCTTTTCCCTAGGGGGGGGGGGCTTTAACCGGGGCTGGCCGGCCGAGCGAGGGGCGCACGGGGCCGCGTCTGCGGCGGGGCGGTTTGCGCCAAAAGCGGCCGCCAGGGCGAGGGGCGCGACCCTCTCGCGCGGGGTTTGGAAGCGCCAAACACCCCGATGTGGTCCCCGGGGGGCGAATTCCCCCCCCCTGCGGGGTTTCAGACCCTGTGCCCCACCCCAAACCCGGGGGGAGGGGAAAATAAGGGATTCGTTTTTTTTATGGGCAATGATTTTTCCCCCTCTCTCTCTCTCCCCCTCTTCTCTCTCTCTCTTTTATACCCTCTCTCTTCTCTCTCTTAATTCCCCTTTTCTCTCTCCCCCCCCGTCTCTTTCTTTCCCCTTTGTCTCCCTCTCTTCTCCTTTTTCTCTCCTCCTCGGGTTTCTCTCTCTCCCCTTCTCCTTTCTCCGGGCTTTCCCTTTTCCCCCCCTTCCCAACCCCCCTCAAATTCCCCCCACTCCATTTTCTCTCCCCCCCCCCTCTCTCCCCCTCTCTTGTCTCATCTCTCCTCATCCTCCCCCTCTCCTCCAAACTCCCCGCTCTCTCCTCTCTCTCCCTCCCCAAAATCTCCCCTCTCTCCCTCCCCCGTTTCCCCCCCCCCCCTCCCCTCTCTCTACCTCCTCTCCTCTCCCTCCCCCTCTCCTCTCTCTCCTTTTCTCTCCACCCTTTTCCCCCTCCTCTCCTCTCCCCTCTCTCCGCTTCTCCCCCTCTCTTTCTACTCCCCAATTTCCCCAATTTTTCAACCCCAAACTTTCCCCCCCCCCTCCCCTCGCCCTCTCTTTCCTATCCCCCTCTCTCTCCTCTCTTCCCTCTCCTCTCTTTTTTCTCTCTCTCTCCTTCCCCCCTTCTCTCTCCTTCCTCTCTCTCCTCATCTCTCCCCCCCTTCTCCCTCTCCTCTTTTTTTTTCCCCTCCCAATTCTTTTCTCTCCTCCTCTCTCTCTCCTCTCTCTCCCCCTTTTTTTTTTTTTTTTTTGTGTTGGTGTGTGTTGGTGTTGGGGTTTTGTTGGATTTAAAATTGGGGGTTTTGCCCCCCGGGGTCGTTCATTTTATTAGAGTCTTTTCCTTCCTTTATTTGCAGAAACGCCCACCCGAAAGCCCCAAGCCCCAAACGGCGTCTCACCTCAATGGCCTTTGGTAAAGCGTCTTCTTCTCCACCACAACACACTGGTACACTTCTCTCTTGTGAGCTCGTGTTAATCCTTAAAAAAATTAGTTGGTTTAGGTGTGCTTACTTGATCTGTACCTATATGAGAGGCTGCGTTTAGACATATGTATTATGTATGTATGTTTGAATGGCGTCTTTTAGATATAAAAATACATACTATTTACAAAATATATTCATAAAAAAACCCGGGGCTTAAAGATAATGTATTTCTTTTTCAAAAGCTATCTTTGACATCTGCATGCTTTCGACAAATTCGTATGTTTATAAATGTAAAAGGGATTATTTGTTTTAGAAAAGTGTCCCCGACCTTTTGCAAGGAGTCGCCGCCTGCCGGGAAAAATTACCTGTTGGCCTGTTTCCTCTTCCTCCCCTGCACAAAGGGCACCGCTTATGGAACACCTCACTCGCGCCCCTTTTTAGCGAAAATTTTTGTTAGGTGTTTTTTTCGTCGTCACCCCATCCTTTTTGGGCAACATCAGGGTAAACTACTTAAAAGGGTTTTTAAAAGATGCCTACTCTATTTCATTTCCATGAAGTCCGTTACTCGTGAAGTCAAGAGCAAACGAACGCAAGGCACATGTAAACAAATGAGTTCACATGCATATAAAGTTTATATTATATACAATATAAATAAAAACGTGTATGTGTGTGTTTTTTTGTTGTGTGTGTGTGTGTGGGGGTGTGTGGTGGTTTGGCAGGTATCCAAAAGCCCGATAGAGGATACAGGACAAAAAAAAGAAAATATAAAACAATTCGGCGAAAGGGCGAAAAGAACCGGAAGCAACGCCCAACTTGTGGGGGGCCGACCTTGAGCACGCAGGACGACCACCTGTTGAAGGCCTTCCTCTGGTCGTCGAGGTCGTCGCCGCACGACACCTTCAGAATCCGCGTCCCGCCCACCAGCCCCAGGAGGTGGTCCATGTACCTCCCGAAGGCGCAGAAGTACTTGTAGTTGCTGGCGCCCGGGGGGAACCGGCGAAACTGGGGGGAGGGGGAGGGAAAAGAGGGGAAGGGGAAGGAAAAGGGGAAATCTGAGAGAGAAGGGGGGGGAGAGATAGAAATAAAAAGTAGAAAAGGGGGGGGGGAAGAAGAGGGGGGAAAGAGAAAAGAGAAAAAATGGGAAATTTTAAGGAACCAAAGACAGGATAAGATTCGAAGAATAGAAAACAGAAGGATAGAAATTTAAAAAAAAAACTTAAAATCTCGTTTCTTTTGTTAATATTGTAAGAAAAAAACGATCAAAAAAGTTTGGGGATATAATCCCACTAAAATACACTAAAAATAACCTATTATAATAAGATATTAAACAAAAATAATAAATTTTCAAAATTTTTTCATATTTTTTTTACTTCATTTCATTATTAAGTGATGATAAAATAACAACAACAAAAATTAATAAAAAAATTAAACTAAAAAAAAAAATAATAATAAAAATTTAAAAAAATAAGGGGATGAACGAAAAAAAAGGGAAATAACAAAAAATTTTTAAATTTTTTTTTTTTAAAAAAAAAAATTCCAATTTTTTTTTTTTAAATTTTTGCCTTTTTTTTTAAAAAACCCTTTCCCCTTCCCCCCCCCAAAAATTAAAGTTGGCTCCCCCCCCCCCCCCCCCCTTTTTTTTTTTTGGTTCTCCCCCCTTTAATTTTTTAAAAGGGGAAACCCCCCCCCAAAAAAAACCCCCCTTTTTTTTTCCCAAATAAAAAAATTTTTCCCTTTTCCCCCCCCTTTTTCCCCCCCCCCCCCCCCCCTTTTTTTAACCCCCCCTTTTTTCCCCCCCCCTCAAAAAAAAAAAAAATTTTTTTTTCCCCCCTTTTTTCCCCCCCCCCCCAAATTTCCCCCCCTTTTTCCTTTTCTTTTTTTTTTTTTGGGGGCCCTTTTTCCCCCCCCCCCCCCCGGGGGGCCCCCCCCCCCTTTTAAAACCAAAAACCCCCCCCCCTTTTTAAAAACCCCCCCCTTTTTTTTTCCCTCTTCCCCCCATCTTCTAATACCTACTAACTGGTTCTATAAAATTTCCCCCAAACGTTCCAAAATATACTTTAGGAAAATTTAAAGACCTGGTAAAAGGGGAACGTCACGTGGGTGGGTTTTCCCTCTACTTTTTTGGGGCCCGCGATTGGGGGCCCCCCTCCGGGGTTTTTCCATACCATTTTCCAGTCGCTTCAGCCCGCGGGAGTCGAAAGGGGACACCGGTTTTATTCATATTTGGGATTGGGACCGGAAAACATGGCTTTTGGCTTTTTGTCTCTTTTGGGTGGAAAACGCTCCTAAACTTGGGGTTTTTAAAAATCGATGTGGGGAAAAGGCGTTCTTTCCCAAATCGCATCTGTGGCAGACGATTTGGGCCCCCGGCGAATATTCCCCCTTTTTTCTGGGGGACTTTTAATGCGGGCCCCGGGTGTGAAACCGGGCTGACTTTCGGGGATTTTCCGGGCGGGCCCCCCTGGCTCGGGAGGGTATCCAGCCGGGGGAAAAAGCCTTTCCTTCCCCCGGGGCTTTTTCTAGGTCCCCCAAAAAAAGGTCTCTGGCTCCTGGGGACCGTCCCCAAAAACCCCCTCGCTGACTTGGTACAGGGGATACGGGGGGGGAACAAATGGCCCCTTTGGGGAATTGCCAAATTTTTTGTTAACACGCGTATTGGAAAACCTCCAAAATTGCGGGGGTTTTTCCGGGTGGGGGCCTAGTTTCTGTTTCACCGGACCCTAGGGCTTCTTGTGGTCCCTGCGGGGGCCCCTTCCAAAATCCCCGTCCCTTTCCCTTGGCCAAACCCTAAAGGGGTTTCACTTTTACCAAGGGGGAGGATGTGCCCGTGGGGTTTGCCATGGCAGTCCTGAAACCCTTCACAAAACCCCGCAACCTTAAAGGCCCAAATTTTCTCTTTTTGGGGTTTCTTCAAGCGCATAAAACCCCCGAACAACTCAAGAGTCAATTGGGGGTACTCCCAAGGACAAGGCAATTCCTCTCCCTGGGAAAATTAGGGGGCCAAAGAAGGGGTGTTGTCAAGGGTGCTGAAAGGGGGAAATAAAATCTTTGTCGTTTCCCCGGTGCCTGGGCTCGGACACTTTCCCGGAAAAAGGGGGCCCCGGGAAAATTCTCAGGGAACTTTCTTCTGGGGTGAGGTTTGGGGGCCTTTTTTGGTAAAATGACCTTCGCCCGCCCACCCCCGCCCCAAGGGAAACTGAACCCTTAACCCTCCTCCCCATGGCTTCATCCCGATCACCCGGGTGGCGGGTCATTTTCGTCATTTTGGGTTCGTCGGCGTTGGGGCCCGAGAATTTTGAAAAAGTTTTCCCAGGGTTTACCCCCCCCCTTTTTGGGCCCCCCTTCCCCTTTCCCTTTCACCCCCCCCCCAAACCCCTCCCCCTTTTTTTTCATTTTCCCCTTGGGGGGGGTCGGGAATTCCCCCCTTCTTTTGGGTTTTTCCTTCTCCCTCAACGTCCTATCCCTTTTGGGGGGTCTTCCTTTTTCCCCCCGCCCCCCTACTTTTCCTCCCCTCGGGGGGGGGTTTTGGGGCTCCCTTTTCCTTTTTTTTTCCCCCCCCTCCGCTCTCCCCCTTTTCTAAAAATTCTCCCCCCCTCTGACCCCCCCCTCTCTTTTCTCCTCCCACCCCCAAAAGCTTCTTTTTTCCTCTGGGGTTTTTTTCCCCTCCCCCCCCTTTTTCCCCGGGGCCTCAATCCTTTTTCCACTCCCGGGTTCCCAAATTTTCCTAAAACCCTTTTTTTTTCTTTTTTTTTTCCCCTCAAGGTTTTCCCCCCCCTTTTTTCCATGTTACTTTGGGGGGCTCTCCTCTTTTTCCCCCTACCTTTAATTCTCCCCCTTTTTTCCGACTTTATTCCTACTTATCCTTTCCTTTCGCTTTTTTTTCT
>NC_051402.1:39663777-39675210 GCF_015228065.2 Penaeus monodon | reverse complement strand
TTTTTTTTTTTTTTTTATTTTTTTTTTTTTTTTGGGGAAAAAAAAACCCCTTTTTTTTTTTTTTTACCCCAAAAAACTGGCGTTGCTTGAAAGAAATCTGCAAAATTTCCCGGATATCCCCCTTGCCATGTAGACAATCAACTATTTTGAATATTCACACCACACACACACACACACACACACACCACACACCACACCATATATATATATATATACATTTATAATAATAAATATATATATATATATAATATATAATATACATATATATAACAACATATATATATATTATATATATATATAATTTATAAAATATATATAATAAAAATATATACACACACACACGAAAACCACCATATGTGTAAATATGTGTGTTGTGTGTGCATCCACCCCCTTATACACACACACACACCGAAACACACACCACACGCCACACACACCACAACACACACACCCCCACACACACCACCCCACACAACACACAACACACACACCACCACACACAAAATAAAAATATAATATATTAAATAAAAAAAAAAATCTAATCAATCTATCTGTCTACCTATCATTTTCTTTATCTATCTTTACCTATCTATCTATCTTCATCAAATTCTATCTATCTATTTTAAACCCCTATATATTATTAAATATATATAATATTTATTATATAAATAAATATATATATTTTACCTACACCCCCATACTACAACAACACCACACACACACACACACACACAAAACGCAACACACACACACACAACCAACACACACACACACACACACACCCCACACACACATATATATAAATTAAAATATTATATTATTAATATATATTTTAATAATATATTATATAATAGTGGGTGGTTTGTGTGTGTGTATGGTGTGTGTGTGGGTGTGTTGTGTGTGGTGTAGTATAATATATAATATATATATATTAATATATTATATTATTATATATATAATATATATTATTATATAACATACATACACCAAAACATTTTATTTACATAGTGCACACACACACAACAATATATGGGGTATAAAAAAATTTATATATATATATTATATATAATATAATATATATTTTAAAATTATTATGGATGTAAAATAGTGTGCGCGTGACTTAGTGCGTGTGCTTGTGGGAAAACCGGGGGGTACCCAGCCAGAGCTGCCGCAGGAAAGGCCCCGAAGGACGCCTTTTTCTCTCCCTCAGGATGGGAAGAAAGCGTGCCGGTGGCCCCGCAGCGCCTCACGAACTTCTTTTAAAAGAAGGAAGTGGGGGAAAAACCCCCCAGATTCAGAGAAGGAGGTGAGTCATTTTTCCGCCTTCAATCAGACACCAACGATTTTAAAGAAAATGGTTATGGATTCATCACAACGCAATAGAACATCGCCCGTTGCCTTTTGACGCCATCATAGGTTCCTCGCTTTTTTACAGGGTTAATTTTTGGTCGTTTTGGCCGCCGCCCGCGGGGCGCTTTCCGTGGAAATATTTATCATTCTAATTAATTTGTTGACCAGAATTTATCAAAGAATGTTTTTGCAAAACGAACGGCATCCCCTCTAAGTCGGGTCAGAAGTAACCCCCTCTAGGGCCCTCCCCCCCAGGCCGGCGTGTGCTCGGGCAGTGTGTGGGGGCGGGTCCTCATGAATTCCGGCGGATGAGCCGGCGCCGCGGTCCCCGGCCCTCCCCTTGCCCACGCCAAGAGTTCCCTTTGCCCAGTATACCGGGGATATCCAAGGGTGAGGGCGGCAAAACTAAATATATTATAATTATATATAAAATGATTAAATATATAAATATTTTAATTATTATTAAAATTTATATTTACACATATTATACATACATATTATATATTATATATATAAAATTTTATATATATATTATAACATAATATATTAATATATAAAAACATTTTAATATATATATATAATATTATATATATATATAATATAATAAAATTTTTAATATATATATATATATATAAACCCACAAGGGACAAACAAAAATTTATGAAACATCAGTTTTCAAATCCAACTGGGTCCATCTTCAAGTATACCTTGTGTTTTTTCTACCATTATATTATAAAATATATAATATAATATAAATATTTTATAATATATATATATATATATATAATATAATATATAAATACCCAAAGAAACCCAAATTAGAAAAGGCAAAGGGCAAGGGTTCACAGCACGATTAATTCCCTTAGGTACAAGCGCAAACACAAAGCCCGGTGGCAAGGGGTCTCGCGCGTGTCGCCAGACCGGCACGTAGACCGACCTTCACGAGTGGTTTTTCGGCGCCAAGCGGCCTGGGGAACGCCCGGAGCATGGGGCCCGCAGCAGGGGAAAGGGGCTGCAGGTGGGGGCCGTCTAAGGTTGTTTTTCTGAAGAAAAAGGGCTCTGTTTTTTTTTTTGGGAGTACTGAATTATGCACATATGTTATAAAATTTTGGGGAAAGCTGTACCCTGTCTTTCGTGCCTTTTCTTTTAAAAAGATGGGTTTGTTTTTTCAAAACCCTACGCATGTCATATACGTTTGTTGATAAAAAGCCCAAAGAAGACGTATGCTCCCAAAATATTTTTACTGAATATGAATAACAGCTTGAATTGGGGGGAAAGGGAAGTTTTTGTGTGTTTTTGTTTGTTTTTTTTGCCCCCCAAAGTGCCCGGTTGGTCTGTGTGAATGTCCTTTTTTTTAAATTCAGTGCGTAAGTGGGTGTGCATTGTTTTATGCGCGGTAGCTAAGTTTTCTTTTTAATTTCCTCAAGGTGTTTTATCCGCCACATCAGCCGGGGGAAAGGAAAAGTTTGAAGCGATCTTTACGCACATCGAAACGCGACCGACGGGGGCAATCTCAGGTCTGCCCCTCATACACACACACCACACACAAAAACACCCTCACCTCACAACCACACACACACACACACCACCACACACACACACACACACACACACCCCCACACACACCACCAAAAACCCTACACACACAACACCACACCCTCACCCCCACACACGCCCACACCCGCACACACACACACACACACACACCAAAAATCTGTTTTTTTTTGCCTAACAGTTTTTTTTTCATGCAAATATTGGGTAACTATTTGTTCTCATTTCACCTTTTTTATAATAACCACAATCATTTCTCAGAATCGCCTCATGTAAAATCACGTCGGGAATTTTCATGAACTCATAGTCCAAGCAAAACTGTTTTTTGGGCCCCACGTAAGGGCAGCCTTCGAGCTTTTTTTATATTTTTATCTTCCAAACAATGGCAGTCTCCTCTCATATTTTTTCTTTGTTGTCACAAGCGGACGCCATTTCCTTGGTCTCTGTGAAATGGTGCCTAGACCGTCTCAACACCCACGCAGCAACCAAGCTAATGTCTTCAGACAACGGACACAGTCCTCGCCCCAGCGCAGAAAAACACTGCTTTCCCCTAGCTCTACCAATGAACACTGAAGCTTCCCTTTACCCTCAGCAGCAGCACACAAACCACGGCACAATCTGGCTCTACAAAGCCCGGCGAGGATGGTTATTCGTACCATGTATTCTCTATCATCTTTCTTTTTCTCTACTTCCTTTTCCCTCTCCTTCTATACTCTCTCATTCGTACACCGTCTCTCCTTACTCTGTCTCCTGTCGATCTTACCCCACTGTGCCTCCTCTCTCTTCTCCTTTCTACCATCCCCTCTATATTTTACATTTTTGAACCTCTGCGTCTTCTTCTCACATACCTTCTTTCACACTCTCTCCTCACCCTCTACTCCCCCCTCTCTCAACACCACTTCACCCTCCACTTTCTTCTATCCTCTCCGCCATCACATCCTCCTCCCCTCACACTCGCCCCTCTCTCTCTACTCACTCCCACTGCCTACTCTGCAGGTCGACGATGGACGGTGTTCCCCTCAGCGCCTGTCCGGCCCCCCGGGGACTTCCGGTGGGGAACCGCAGTGACGCCTACGCCGGTACCGAACGACGAGGGCAGCGTGAGGGGGGCCCCCGCGGGGCCGAGTTCACGAGGTGGGCCTTCGGGAGACTTCGTTTGCTGTTCTGTAAACATGATCAGAATATGGTTATCGTTATTCCCCATTTGTGCCGTTTTAATTCTCTCTTACATTTTTAATTATATTTTTTAGAATTTTTTTTTCCTCCCCCTGTATCGGTCTCGTCCTTTCTCCCCCCTCCCCCTTCCTTTCCCGTTTTTCCCATTCCCGAGAGGCCGTTACTTTCCTAAGCCGGAACCGTGTACATACACCTCTCGGTTTTACGATAGACCCCGACGATCCATGCACGGTCCCCCGCACGCCCCAGGGTTGCCAGGAGCGGGCTGGCAGGGGGAGGCGGGGGGTTTGACATCTCCCGCTGGGCGTGTCGACGCCCAACCCAAGACCTAAATGGTTCGACATCCCCCCCACGACCTGTCCTGGGGTGCCCCGGAACACCCCAAATAGGCGCGTGGCGCTGGGGTTCACGCCCGGAAATATACCCTGGTCATCTATGCCATATATATTTATTGTATACTATTATATATATATATAAAATATATAATATAATATAATATATATATAATATACAAAATAATATAATAATAATAAATATAATATATATATAATATGTATATAAATATTTTAATAAAATAAATATATAATAATATTTTATATATTAATAATAAAGTATTATATATGGTAATATATAATATATATATATTATATATAAATTATATATATAAAATATAATAAATATATATATATATTACCCCAAAACATCTATCTATTATCTTTTTATCTGTCTATCTATCATCTAATATATATGTAATTTGTATGTATGTAGTCCCCCCCTTGTTCATCTTCTTTTTTCCTCACCTCTTCTCTCTTCCCCCTTTAAAATAATATAATTTAAAAAATATATATTTATATATTTTATATAATATTAAAATATATATAATATATTATATATATATTATAATTATATATAATATATAATAAATATAATATGCCAAAACATATTATATATATTTTTAATATATGTATTATGTCTATAAAACATATTGTTAATATTTTTTATATAAAATATAGCATATTATAAATGAAATAATATATAAAAAACTATATTTATATATAATTATATAAAATTTAATATAATACAACCACACACCACAACACACACCCCCAAACAACACACACACCCACAATACATAAACATAATTATTATATATATATATTATATTATATAAATATATATTAATATATATAATATAATTAGTTTTATTAAATAAATTATATTATATTTATAAATTATATATATCTATTATAATATTATTATTATATATTAAATTTATATACTATTTGTATATTATATATATAATATTTAATATATATATAAATAATATATAAAACATATATACAAATATATATAATAAAATTTATATTATATATAAATATTATATATAATATATTAATACATATATATATTTTATATTTTAATATATATATATATAAATGTACATATGTATATTTTATAATCAATATATAATATACACAAAAATCATATACAAAAAATATATATCTGCATATATATATATATATATATATAATATATATATTTATAATATAAAATTACATACATGCATACATAGAAGAAGATGATAGACGAAGAGGGTAGATAGATGACATAATAGACAGGTATGTATAGATATAGATAATAGATAAAACAGATACATATATACGTATATTAGTATATTACATTATAAAATATAAAATTTATATATATTTTATTATAATAATATATATATTTATTTTTATAATAAATATATATATTTATGCCATAAAAACCGATATAGTTATATATATCATATAATATAAGAAACACACACACACACACACACACACACACACACACACACACACCACACAACACACACCCCACACACACACAAACACACACACACACATAATGTATGTATTTAATCTAATAGTTATACGACACATATAAAATCATAGTATAAATGAAAAATTTAATATGTATAAATTCTAAATAAAAATATAACATACTATAAAATATATGTAAAAATAAATATATATATATATATATATATTTTATTATATAATAATATATATTTATATATATATATATATATATATTTTATATATTATATATAAAATATTTCCCACCCCCAGATACGACGGTTCCGAGAGCGGGGGTGGGTGGTTCGCGCTGCCGGCCGTGTCGGGCATGGTTTGCGGCCCCGCGGCGGCGTCGGGTTTCACCGCCGCGCCCTTTAACGGGGGGTTACCTGTGTCCGAGATCCCCAGCAGGGCCCTCGCGACCCCCAGCGCAAAACACATCAAGGGGGGGTTCCCCCCCGTGCCGTCTGGGTGAACTTCCCCTCAGTAGAAGCTGATGGGTGATGTGTGGCTTCTGTAGAGATAAATCTCTCGCAGCGAGTGGTTGCGTTTCCGCTTTGCTCTGTATAATCAGGCTCCGGAAAGCAATGTTCTAAACTTTCTGTTTGAACTCGTTATTTGCTCTCTGTTCCGTTCCTTTCGCCATCTTCTTTCTTCCTTTTTCTTTCTCTTCTTTCTTTAAATTACTTATATATCTCTATCCCTTTTTAAGGCGGTGGGCGACAAACTCGGGCTGCCTTAGACACGCGCACTCCGTCACGCTGTGAAGGACCAGGCTGGCGCTCGAGGTCAACATTGCTGTGTGCATCAGGACCAGGGGCGTGCGGAGAGGCAGCCTCTCTTTCCCCTCTATGTTCCCTGTCTCTCTACCTTTTCTCCCTTGCCCCCTCTCTCTCTGTTGATCAGATTCTTTTCGTCCTTGCCTTGCAGTCCCACTGACCGCCCCCCGCCCCAGCAAGCGAAGGTGACGCTGGTCGACCACAAACCGTTGTCTGAGCCTTCAGCAGTTCTTCGCCAAACGAGCACCGGAGCGAGGCGGATGCCCTGCCGAATGGGTGTGGGATCGTGGCGCCCATTTCGGGCTCCTCACGCCCGTCTTCCACCAAGGAGATGTCTCTATACTACTTGAAGCCCGCCTACGAGTACCAAGGAAGCTGGCTGGTGGCCTCGCCAAAGCAAAACGGATGCTGAGCGGTTGAAGACGGAGGCCTCGGCCGGGGACAAGCAGCGAGCTGTCCTTCAGGATGGTCGCTTGTGGTAGGTTCGGAGGAGAGGAGGAGGAAGGAGGAGGAGAGGGAAGGGAGATTGTTAATGGAAATAATAAAAATGGGACAGGAGAAGGGGAAATGTAAAGAAACAGAGGAGATATGGTGGATAGAAAGAGAGAATGTGGAGAAAATGAAAGAGGCATCTGTAAGTTGAGATCACATTATATTTTCAAGAAAGTATCAGAAACACGAGCGCAATTAAACTAATATAACACATTATACATTAGTATAGTTTGTAAGTGATACAATAATTATGATAAAACAATAATGAATAGATGGATAAAAATGCACATAAATTCACACAAGTTGCCAAACATAGAGAACGAGAAATGAACAAGCTAACCTCGTGCAGGCAGCGTGGTTCAGCAAGCGTCCTGGTATACGCGGGCGCGGAGCAGGAGAGTCCCGCGCGACCATTCCTCTACGCTACGGAAAACAGGGAAGTCACAGGGCGTTTGCGCACGAACTCGCAGATGTGTTCAGGATAACTTCAGCGTTCAGGTAAGCTGAAGGCGTTGAAGTGGGGGGGGGGGGGGGGTAAGGGAGTAGGAAGGGAAGAGGGAAAGGGGGAAAGGGAGGAGGGGGGGAGGGAAAACAGGGGTTTGGGAAAAGGGAAGGAAGGGATGAGGGGAACAGGGGAAGGAGGAGAAAAGGCAGAAAGCTAAGGATGGGGGACAGGAGGGAGAGAAAAAGGAGGCTGGCAAAGAGAGAGAGAGAGAGGAGGAAGGGAGAGGAGAGAGAAGAGGAGAGAGAGAGGGGGGAGGGTGAGAGAGAGAGAGAGAGAATGAGAGAGACAGAAAGAGAGAGGGAGAGAGAGCCAGAGAGAGAAAGAGGCAGGAACAGAAAGCGACTGAACACGAAAAGCATCCCATCACCTTCACCTTCACCCCCTCTCCCAGGTCCGCAACATGAAGGAGTACGAGGCGAGCGCCCTCAAGGACGAGCGCTTCCTGCTGGTGGTGGCCCCGACGGCGGGGAACGGCGACCCTCCGCTCCAGGCTCAGGTCGGCTTCCGTAACTATTACACGTTTGATTAGCTGTCGGCTAATTACAATCGCAGTCGTAAATCGACAAAGGAAATGAAAAACAGTAAATGTGAAAAAGACATGAAATGAAATGCGTTAACTTTGTAAAAAGATGGCCTAGTGCTATAAGTATGTTAAGAATATAGAATGAAAAGCCTATATTTGTTATTATAATTACATTTATGGGTTTTGTTATGTCTGCCAGGGATATTTTGTCATCGCAAAATAAATACATAATTCAGCATCTGAAGGGCAGGACCTTTAATTGTCTATACATTTGCTTATCCTTAAACCTGCTAACTGCATGGCATGACTAATTAATGACTAAATCAATGCTGTGGAATGACTCTTCGAATGCTAATATTTTCCTTTCGGTTTTTAAAAAGGTTTTCGGAAGGAGTGTCGAAACTGACCCAGCAGAGGACAGCAGAAGTGATTCTTTTTTTTGTCGGTAATAATTTTCCATTAAGGGGACCCTTCGTCTTTCTAGGATTTTTTTTATAAAATATCTAGTTAATTTTTTAGAGGGCGAAAGCGTTTTCACCCCGAAAAAAAAGATGGTCAAATTTTTGAAGGAAAAGGGAGGAAATGGGTTTTTCGGGTAGTAATTTTTGCCAGGCCCGTCTGTTCCACTTCGTTCAGTTTCGATTATGCATTTTGAGAAAATATAGTGATCATTTCCTTGACCAGCCAATGTCTCTCTTGCTGCATGCGCTAAGATCCATCCATCGCCATCAGTCAAAATATCTCCTTGAACAAGGTCTGAAAGGATTTTTAAAATCTTTCTCTTACTTACTTGTTCGTATAAGGATTTGATACAACTTATCCCCTAAAAGTTATTTCTCTCTTCTTGTACGTATCTCAGAATTATGAAATTTTACCTTTTCTGGCTATTTTGGAGGGGGAGGTTCCTTTAATATTCTGTTATTTATCTTTTCCTGAAAACATCGCTATATCTTTATATCTATGTGTGCTCAATTGACTGTCCTTTTAAGTGTATGTTGTCGACATTCAAACTGTTTGACAGTCTACCTGTCAATCAATCAATCCCTGATAGTTCTTCCCTCCATATCATAGGAACAAATACAGAATTTTATCTTAAATGAAAAAATTACAATATAGAACAAAATTAATGTAAATATACAAACACACACACACACACACACACACACAAAAAAAAAATATAAAAAAAAAAAATAAATTTAATTAAAAAAAAAAAAAAATAGAAAAATAAAATAAAAAAAAAAATACAAAATAAGTGGGGGGGAAAACAGGGAATGCAAGGTGGGTGTACAAGAAGATAGAAGAGAAAGAAAAATAGAAAGAGAAGAACACACAACACAAAACACACACACACACACACACAACAACCACACACACACACACCAAAACACACACACACACACACACAACCCACACCACCCACACACAACCACACACAAAAAAAAAAAAAAAATAATAAAAAAAAAAAATTGTGTGTGTGTGGTGGTGGGGGGGGGGTGTGGTGCAGGGGGGGTGTGCAGGGTGTGTGGGGTGATTGTGGTGTGGTGGGGGGTGTGTGGGCGTGGGGGTGTTTTTAAAAACAGGGAATATCTACTTCAAATTTTATTATCTTCATGTACACACACACTAACATATACCTGTAATAAAAACACACACACACACACCACACACACACCAACACACACACACACACACAAAAAAAAAAAGAAAAAAAAAAAATAATTAAAAAAAAGAAAAAAAGGAAAAAATATAAATAAAAAAATAAAAAAAAGAAAAAAAAAAAAAAAAAAAAATAAAAAAAAAAAAAAAAACAAAAAATATAAAAAATAAAAAAAAAAATATTATATAATATAAAAACACACCACACACAACACAACACACACACAACACACAAACACACAAAACACACCCCACACACAAAACCCCAAAACACACACAAACACACAAACACCCCCCCCCACACAACAATATATATTATAATATAAAATAAAATATATAAATATTATATGTGTGGGGGTGTGTGGGGTTGTGTGGGGGGTGTGTGGTGTGTGTGTGGTTACATATGAGTGTGGGGGCACAAAACACCCCACATACACACCACCCACACAACCCCCACACACACCACACACACACACACAAACACACACACAAAACACACACACACACAAACACAACCACCACAAACACACACACACACACACAAAATAAAAAAAAAAAAAAAAAAACAAAAAACAACAGACAAAAAATATGAAAAAAAAAAAAAAAATAAAATATAATATATAAATTATAGGGTATAAAATATATATAGAAAATAAATTTTAAAAAATATTATAATATAATATATAAAAAAAAAAAAATAATAAATATTAAAAATATATATATATATAATTTATAATATATATAAATATATAATATTAAATATATAAAATAATATTATAAAAATATAACATAATAAAAATACAGAATATAACATAAATAAATATTTAATAATATATATAATAAATAATTATATTTTTTTATTTTAATATATATTTATATATTATATAATTATATATTATAATTTAATATTGCACAATATATTATATTTTATATAAAAAAATGTTAAAGTTTTTTTTTTTTTGAATTTCCTGTTCAAAAACTTGATATAAAAATCTTTTTTTTATAAATTCAAGCAAAACAAGGGGGCCTCGAATTTGGTTTTTCAAATTTGTTTTAATAAAAAAGTTTTTAACAGAAAACATTTTTTAATAACTGCCTATGAAATGGAAAATTTATGATTTTAATTACAACCCCACCCGGGGGGTTTCCTGCCAAAATATAATTTAATGGTTCACAAAAATTGGGTTTTTTGCAACGGTGGAAATTTATTATTAGATCCAAAATTTTTTTTTAGCATGCGAAAAAGGGGGGTGCAGAGGTGCATCAATTCCCAAAGGAAAAATACTTTTTTGCAAATTTTTCCTTGCCCCCGGGGGGGAATTTTTTTAAAAACTTTTTTTTTTTAAAAACCATCACCAAAAAAATTTTTTCCCTTTTCCCCCCCGGGGAGGGGGGGGAAAAAAAAAAAAAAAAAATTTTTTTTTTTTTTTTTTTTTTTTTTTTGGGGAAAAAAAAAAAAAAAAAAAAAAAAAAAATATTTTAAAAAAAAAAAAAAAAAAAAAATTTTTTTTTTTTTTTTTAGGTTTGGGTTTAAGAGGGGTTTTTTTTTTTTTCCCCCCC
>NC_051402.1:39658866-39663677 GCF_015228065.2 Penaeus monodon | reverse complement strand
TCACTAGATGGCTCTGTCTTTCCCGTCTTTCACGTGACCACCATTGGAGTGTCCTACAAGGTCTTGCGAGGACTTCCTGAGCGTGAGGCGACTGATCCAGCTACTGAGGACTCCCCGCTTCCGCTCCTGCTGCCGCTTTTCCACCGCCCGCGAGACCTGCTTCTGCTGCTGCTCTTGCGGGTCGTTTGCGAGTTCGTTCCTGGTACGAAGGGGGAACTAGGGTATAATTTAATGTGTATGTGTGTGTTTATATATATATATATAATATATATATATATAGATATATATATATATATATTATATATATATATATATATATATATTGGTGGGTGTGTGGGTGTGTGTGTGTGTGTGTGTGGTGTTTATAATATTAAATATATATATATATATAATATATAGTATATGTTGTATATATATATACATATTATAGTATATATATATATATATATATATATATATATATGTATATATGTGTGTGTGTTTTCTGGGTGTGTGTGTGTGTGTGGTTTTAATATATATTGTGTGTGTGTGTGTGTAATATATATATATAGATAATAGATATAGATGTTACATACATATACGATGCATACACACACACATACATACACAAATGTGTGTGTGTGTGTGTGTTTTTATATAATATGTTATAATATATATAGATATATATATATATATATATATATATATATAAATATATAATATAATAGTTATATATATTATATATATAGTATTATATATATATATATTTATATATATATATATATAGATATATATATATATATATATATATATATTTATTTATATTTATGTGTGTGTGTGTGCGTACACGCATATATTCCCTGTGCATACATTTTTTCTGTTCAGTAATAAAGACTAAATGAAAAAAAGACATCACATCAACTACAAAACAACAAACGACTCTTACATCCTAAATTCGTTGTAGTGCTCCCGGAAGGTCCACCTGCGGGCAGAGAAGACGAAATGGTGAGTAAGTGCCAAGAATTCCCCGGTGCCAGGATGCACAAGTGGAGTTTTTCCTATGAGGATGCATGCCCCCTTGGGTCATCGGGAAACCGCATTTTCGTATGGGAAAGAGAACAAAAAGTGAGCAATCATTAAAATAAAATTTTCCCTTAAAATTCGTCTGCAAAAAACCCCCTTTTTTTAAATTTATGGGACCATTGGAATTATATATTATTCAGCACGGAACTCCTCCGGTGGGGATGGGGAAAGATGCAAAAATCATGCAACTTCCCCCTTTATAGAAGAACGTGTATGTAAAAAGATAAAAAAAGTTTTGAAGAATTTTAGAAAACATTTGAAAGTTTCCACAGCGTTGCAAAGCGAAGAGTGGTGTGTTTAACCATTATAAGTTGCAGAGAAGCTCCCATAATGTTTTGCTTGTAATTATAAATCTACCCGCTATTTAGTACTTAAAAGGGGTTTTTGTTAAATTTTTATGTAAAATTCAGAAAAAAAAAATTTTTCATGAAACAAAAATTTATGATTTCATTTTGCAGGACCAGTACAAAAAAAGATAAATATCAAAATGTAAGGAACTTCAAAAAAGGTTTATAAATATAAATATATAAATATATATATATTATATATATATATATTATATTTATATATATTATATTTTCTATTATATTGTAATGTATGTATATATATTTGTTATATATGGTTGATATATAATGTTGTATTTATGTAATTAAAAATATATATAATATATAAATTAAAATATATTATAAGTGTGATTATATATGAAGTATTTTTATAATTATAATATATAATTTATTATAATATTATATATATATTATTGTATATATATTATAATATTTTATATCTATAAAATTTATATACTAATATAATTTTATTTATTAAATTATAATTATATATTATAATTTTATATATCATAATAATATGACTGTATGTATATATATTGTAATATATAAAATTTTATTTATTTTAAAAAATATTCGTGTGTGGGGGGTGTGTGTGGTGGTTTGTTGGGTGTGTTGTGTGGTGTGGTTTTTTGGGTGTGTTGTTTGGTGTGTGGTGTGTGTGGGGGGTTTTGTGTGTATGGTTTTGTGGGGTGTGTGTGTGTGGTTGTGTTGTGTGGTATGT
Organism: Penaeus monodon; assembly: GCF_015228065.2. Taxonomy (NCBI): domain Eukaryota; kingdom Metazoa; phylum Arthropoda; class Malacostraca; order Decapoda; family Penaeidae; genus Penaeus; species Penaeus monodon. The sequence goes on along the minus strand of NC_051402.1, from coordinate 39,661,550 downwards.
GCGTGTTTGTGCCCCCCACATCACATATGTACAAAAACCCCCACACACCACACACACACACACACACACACACAAACCCCCATATATAATATATATATATATTATATATATAATTTAATAATAGTATTGTGTGTGTGTTTGTTGTGTGGTGTTTGGGTGTGGTGTGTGTGTGGTGTGTGGGGGTGGTTTTGGGGGTGTTTGGGGGTGTGGGGGTTTGTTGGGGGGGGTGTGTGGTGGTTTTTTTGATAAAAAATATAAAATTTAATATATATATATATAATATATAATTTTTTTAATATATATATATAATATATATAAAATAATATAATATATATAATTAATTATATACCCCAAACAATTTCAAAATGTATATAAATATTTTATTTAAAATTATATATTTAATATTTATATATATAAAATATATATATATATAATTAATTTTATTATATATATATATATAATTTATATATTATTTATTATTATATTGGTGTGTGGGGTTTGTGTGTTGTGGGGTGTGTGTTGGGTTTATTAACAGGTATATTTTAAAATGTGGTACATAGATAGATAGAAAGATATGAAGTAGAATTTTGCTGTATATTAAATATACACACCCCACGCAAAAACACACCAACCCCCAAACACACATAACAACCCCCACACACCCATCCACCCCCATGAAAACACACAACACACACACCACACCACACACCCCAAAAATATTAAAAATAAAATAATATATATATATATTTTTTTTTGGTGTGTGTGGTGTGGTGGTGTGGTGTGTGGGGGTGTGTGTGGTTGGGGGGTGGGGTGTGTATTGTGTGTTGTGTGTGTGGGTTTTTGTGTGTGGGTATCATACATAATAATCTAATTTTATCTATATCTTCATTATTATCTATGTACACAACCCCCAGCATATCTTATAATAAACACACACCAAACAATAAAGTTATTTTTAATAAAATATAATTAATTAATATTATATATTATATATATAATAATAATTATATATATTATAATATATATAAAATTAATATATATTATATATATTATATTTTTGTGTGGTGTGGGTGTGGTATGTCTGTTATGTATATTACATGTATATTTGTATCTATATATGTATATATTTACATATATAGATATAAATTCTGTATTTGATTATTAGAATATAGGAGGGAAGAACTATCGGTTTGATTGATTGCAGGTGACCTGTCAAACGTTTGAATGTCGAAAACAAACTTAAAGGACGTAAATTTTGAGCACACATGATTAAAGATATAGGTTTTTCAGGAAAGATAAATAAAAGATTTTAAAAGGGAACCCCTCCCCCCAAAAAGCCAAAAAGGTAAAAATTTCAAAATTTTAAAAAAACGTCAAAAGAGGAAAAACTTTTGGGGGATAAGTTGATAAATCCTTATACAACAAGTAAGAAAGAGAAAGATTTTAAAAATCCTTTCAGACCTTGTTCAAGGAGTTTTTTAAAGATGGGATGGATGGATTTAGCGCATGCGCAAGGAGACTTTGGCGGTAAAGGGAAAATGATCACTATATTTTCTAAAAAGCAAACGAAACTGAACAAGGGGAACAGCGGGCAGGGTCAACAAATCCCCTTATAACACCATTCCATCCGCTTTTCATTCAAGATCTTGACCCTTTATTTTGAAGTAATAAAATTTTCGCCCTGTAAGAAATAAATCTAGTATTGTAAAAAAAAAAAAATCCTAGAAAGACGAAGGGTCCCCTTAATGGAAAAATTATTACCAGACCAAAAAAAAGAACTCACTTCTGCTGCTCCTCTGCTGGCATCATGTCTTCGTACAACTCCTTCACGAAATCCTTTTAAACCAGAAAGGAAAAGTATTAGCATTCGAAGAGTCATTCCACAGCATTGATTTAGTCATTAATTAGTCATGCCATGCAGTTAGCAGGTTTAAGGATAAGCAAATGTATAGACAATTAAAGGTCCTGCCCTTCAGATGCTGAATTATGTATTTATTTTGCGATGACAAAATATCCCTGGCAGACATAACAAAACCCATAAATGTAATTATAAAAAACAAAAATAGGGTTTTCATTCTATATTCTTAACAAACTTATAGCACTAGGCCATCTTTTTTTCAAAAATTAAGATTTCATTTTATGTCTTTTTTTAAATTTTTGTTTTTCATTTCCTTTTTTCGTTTAGACTGCGTTGAATTGCCCACAGCTAATCAAAGTTTAAAAGTTAGGAAGCCCAATGAGCCGGAGCGGAGGGTCGCCGTTCCCCGCCGTCGGGGCCACCACCAGCAGGAAGCGCTCGTCCTTGAGGGCGCTCGCCTCGTACTCCTTCATGTTGCGGACCGGGAGAGGGGTGAAGGTGAAGGGATGGGATGCTTTCGTGTTTAGCGCTTTTTGTTTCCCGCCCCTTTCTTCTCGGCTCTCTTCCCTCTCCTTTTGTCTCTTCATTTTTCTCTCTCTCTCTCTCCTCTCTCTCTCTCTCTCTCTCTCCTCTCTCTCCTCTTCCTCCCTTTTCTTTTTCTCTCTTTGCCAGCCTCCTTTTTCTCTCCCTCCTGTCCCCCCTCCTTAGCTTTCTGCCCTTTTCTCCTCCTTCCCCTGTTCCCTCACTCCACTTCCTTCCTTTCCAACCCACTGCTTCCCTCTCCCCTCCGTCCCTTTCCCCTCCTTTTACCTCGTTCCTTCTCCCT
>NC_051402.1:39641366-39643866 GCF_015228065.2 Penaeus monodon | reverse complement strand
ACACACACATATATATATATATATATATATATATATATATATATATATATAACAATTGCATTAATAAGTCACAGCAGCAAAATTTTGTTGAAAATTATTGCTGAAAGAATGAAGTTAAAATTAAGACAAGAAATTGCAGACGAACAAGCAGGTTTTCGCCCTGGAAAAGGTACCAGAAACCAGATTCTAAATTTAAAATTGATCATAGGGAAAAATAGAGAACATCAGAAAGACCTATACCTGTGTTTTATCGATTACTCGAGGACTTTTGATACTGTTGATCACGATATCCTCTGGAATAACATGAACGATATAAAAAATTCCAAAACACATCATCCAACTAATAAAAACCGTGCATGACCAACAACAAGCAACTGTAAGAACCACTTATGGGTTAACAGAATGGTTCGAAGTCAACCAAGGAGTACGACAAGGTTGCCTTCTGTCTCCGCACCTTTTTGATATATATTCTGAAGCAATTATGAGAGGTGCTCTAGAGAATTTTGAAGGAACTGTAGACGTTGGAGGATACAAAATATCAAATCTAAGATACGCCGATATGGCTTTAATTGCCAGCAGTATCATTGAACTACAATAACTACTAGATAAAGTTAGAGAAGCAAGCGAAAAGGCTGATTTATTTCTTAATGCCCAGAAAACTAAGACTATGAAGATTCGAAGATAACCGACAATGAACGATGATGAACATGTTACAATCAATGGAGTGGATGTGGAAAATGTGAATGAGTTCACTTATCTTGGAGCTGTTTTTACTAATACATATGATGATTCACTGGAGATAAAAAGAAGAATTGCCATTGCCAAAAACGCCACAGTTGCTCTCAATAACTTCTGGAAAGACCGAAGCATTATCTTACGGACAAAGCTGAGGTTATTGAACTCATTAGTTTTCCCAATGGCATCATATGGTTCTCAATGTTGGGGACTGAAGAAGATAGACAAGAAAAAGGTTAATAGTTTGAACAATGGTGTTACAGACGAGTACTACGTATTAACTGGACAGAAAAGAAAACGAATGATGAAGTGCTGAGAAAAATAAATTGTAAAGACCGGCTGTTGGACATCTTGAACAAAAGGAAACTAAAGTTTATTGGTCATGTGATGAGAAGTAAAAGTATTGAGAAAAACTTGCTGACAGGGATGGTGATAGGAAACAGAGGAAGAGGCAAACCGAAGACAAGACTGAGAGACAACATCAAAGATATTTGCGGGCTGGCGATGGTACAAGTGGAAAGAAAAGCACAAGATCGAGTTTAGTGGCGAAGGATGGTGGAGAGGTCCACGGCTGCTCAAACATGAGCATCCCGTTATTGATGATATATATATATATATATATATATATATATATATATATATATATATATATATATATATATATATATATATATATATATATACCTTATATGTGTGTGTGTGTGTGGGTGTATGTGTGTGTGTGTGTGTGTGTGTGTGTGTATATGTATATGTATATGTATATATATATGTATATGTATGTGCATATATATACATACATATCATATAATATATATATATATATATATATATATATATATATATATATATATATATATATATATATATATATATATATATCAATGGTAACTGCCGCGATGTTCCAGTGGTTAGAGCACTGGACTCCGACCCTCATGGTCCTGAGTTCAATTCCCTGCCGTGGCAGTTGTAAAAAATTCCGGCGCTCCGATTAGTGGCTCGAGCCAGATCTCACGGGGAGAAAACGACATATTGCCTTCAGACGTCAAAAATACCAGTGTCGCAGGGGAAGTCGCCGCCGTGGAATAAATCGTAGTGCGCAGAACAGCGGTTGGTTAGGAAGGGTATCCAGTCAGGTAAGAGAGGTACTGCCAAATGACCTTTCATTAATGAACTGAGAGAAGCCTAAGTCTTGCAGCGGAGTTAATGGCTGTTAAAAAAAGAATATATCAATGATCAAACACCCTACCGTATTGACACTATGGTAGAAAAACCTGCAATGCACAGATTAGAATTATTGAAATTGAAACAACAGTTTCGGAATCCGCCTGGATTCCATCTTCAGGTCTGAAGAGGAAAAGGAGAGAAGGGACTATAAGAGAGAGAGAGAGAGGAGAGGCAACGCGGTGAACACGAGACAGGTAAGGACAGACGAATGGAAATGAAGGGAGGTCAGGTCAGGTTAGAGGACTGGGCGGACTATGTGCAGGATGGCCGGCATAAGGGAGAAAGTGGAGGATGTGGAAAGCGAGGAGACTGTCGGCGGGAGAAAAGCCGCTGTTCAAATTGAAATTAGACGCAGCTTTATTAAGGATGATTTCACCAGTCTGCGGGCGTGGACACCAGCGGAAGAAAATACAATTCGCGCCGCTGACCAGTCCATCTGATGGCCTGTGTCCCACAGGCCATCAAAAGAGGGCGTTGTTGATACAGCGTACTTACGTGTTGAGACAGGCGTTCAGTGTGACTGGCGCCCATCTCGGCATAG
>NC_051402.1:39616366-39618866 GCF_015228065.2 Penaeus monodon | reverse complement strand
AAGAACCTGCGATACTCGGCGGCCATGTTGTCCCAGCGGAACTCGAGGCTGGCCCTGCGCGCGGGCGAGAGGGCGGTGTCATGGCCGGTGTACAGTGGCCAGTTGTCGAACAGGAACGTGTGGCTGTACTGGAGGCCAGCGCTCCTCATGACCTCCTCGACGGGCGCGTCATCGACGGCAAAAGTGGCCAGCAGGTGGGTCACGGCCGCCACGTCGCTGCCCAGGAGCGACGTGAACGCGGCCAGGACCTCCCTCTGGCCGCCGCAGACGCGGTTCTCGTTGGCCTTGGTCACCAGGCCGATGCAGTGCAGGCTGTCGAAGCTCGGCTCCTCCGTCAGGAACGCCCGCAGGCGCTCCGTGACGGACCGCCGGTGCTCGGCGCCGCGCGTGTCGCCGAAGCCAGGGGTGTCGACGAGCAGGTAGTGCTGGCGGAAGGGCGCGCCGGCCCCGCCGTAGACCAAGTAGGCGGTGATGTAGTCCGTTTGGCTGTGGACGGGGCTGCGCGGCGCCTCGTCAGCCAGTTGGTCCGGCAGCTCGAGGCGGAGGGAGTCGCCGAAGCGCACGCCGAAGAGCGCGTTCAGCATGGCGTTGAGGGCGCGCGTCTTACCCGCGCCCGTCTCGCCCAGCAGGAGGACCGCCCGCACCGCGCCGGCCGCCCACTCGCCCACAGCCGCCACCTGCGTCCGCCTCTCCTCGTCGCGCCGAAGCAGCCTCGTCCGCGGCGCGTAGATCGCCAGGCCGTCCTCCTCGCGCGCGCGCGCGCACCTCCCCTCCACCAGGGCGCGTAGGTCGACCTCAGAGGACGACATCGCGCCTCGCCGCGCGCCTGGGGATGAGGGAGACTTAGCCGGGGGGAGGGACAGGAAGGGAGGGAAGGGAGGGACGGACAGGAAGGAGGGAAGGGAGGGAGGGAGGAACAGGAAGGGAGGGAGGGAGGGAGGAAAGGGAGGGAGGGACAGGAAGGGGGGAAGGGAGGGAGGGACAGGAAGGGAGGGAGTGAGGGAAGGGATGGAGGGAAGGGAGGGAGGGACTAGGAAGGAAGGGAGGGAGGGACAGGAAGGGAGGGAGGGAGGGAAGGAAGGAGAGACGAAGGGGAAATAAGGCGTGCATGTGTGTGTGTGTGTGTGTGAGCTAAGGATATGCGAAGCTTAGCCTCGCCCGGGCTATGCCATGAGGGGAGCCCGGCCTGTGTCGACGAATGCCGACTCGCTCACGCGTGTCAGCTGGTGCCGACTCGGCTGAACCGAGTCCTTGCCCGCCGTGGTGCCCAGCCACAGCAGTAACCTCCAGGCGACAATCGCGCGAACCGCCGACTCCTCGGATGAGAGGCCGACACGTTACCACTGTACTAGCCCGGAGGCTCGTGTGTGAGCATGTCTGTTTTCTTTACATGTGTGTGTGTGTGTGTGTGTGTGTGTGTGTGTGTGTGTGTTGTGTGTGTGTGTGTGTGGTGTGTGTGTGTGTGTGACACCTGTGGGCGTAATGAAGAACAGAAACATAGAGGCATACATGAATCTAATATAATAAAAAACAAAAGGAAGTTTGATATGAAAGATAAAAGTGGCATGTGATAGATAGCGCTTATCACCCTTCGCTGAATTCCTTCTTCGTCTCATTCAGATTCTCATAAAAGTTGAAAGGACAGGATGAAGATGATAATGTGAGTAAGGATCATCATGGCAACTGGAACAATTACTTTATTATCATAATCATAATTTTATTATGATTAGCATCATTATCGTTCTTATGATATATACTTATTACTATTTTCTTTACAGCTAATGGTAAAAATGACGATTTTGTTACTATTGTTGTTTTCATTATCATATAATCACCATGATGACAATAACTGTAAAAAAAATAAGAATAATGATGATGATGATGATAATGATAATAAAAGTAATGATAATAATAATGATAACGATAATAATTATAATAATAATGATAATAATAATAATAATGATAATAATAATAATAATAATAATAATAATAATAATAATATTGATAATGAAAATAATAATAACAACAACAGTAGTAATTATGTCAATAATTATAGTAATAAGGTCAATAATAATAATAATAATAACAATAATAATAATAATAATAATAATAATAATAATAATATGATGATGATGATGATGATGATGATGATGATGATGATGATGATAATTATGATTATAATAATAAAACAATGATAACAATGATGATAATGATAATGATAGCAATAATAATAATGGTGATATTAATAATGGCAATAACAACAGCAGCAGCAGTAATTATGTCATTAATGACAAGAACAAGAGCAATAATAATAGTAATTATAATAATAATGATAATGATAATACTAATAATAACAGTGATAATAATGATAATAATGACGATAATAATAATAATATTGATGATAATAATAGCAATGGCAATAATGAAAGTAATAATGATAATAAATAAAAAAGAAATAAAAATTAAACAATGGCAATAATGAAAGTAATAATGATTATAA
>NC_051402.1:39606366-39608866 GCF_015228065.2 Penaeus monodon | reverse complement strand
TGTGCAAGCGTGAATGTAGCGTGTGTGTATGGTGTAGGTGTTGGATGCGAAAATTTAAAGGTCGGTAAGAGTGAATGTAGCCGAGAAGAGGCGTGTGCGGGGAGAACTCTCCAACGCAATGAGTAGCGTAATTAATGCTTAGAAAAGGACTGGTTAACGGGTTCAATGAATAGATCCTTTTTCCTTTTACAATTTGCGAGGGAGACGGTAATATAAAAGTATAACTGATAAAACATTTATTAAAATAAAACGGACAGTAAAAATACCGAAACATAAAGAGCACTAGCACAGTAAAACAGAAAAACTTAAAAAACACGAACATAGAAATCACTGGCACAGTAAAACAGTAAACGGTAAAACAGAACTGTAAAACACACAGACATCAAAATGCAATAAGAAAAAGGCACCAAATCACTAGGGTCACTTTCCGAATAAATATCTCCACAAATGTTTCTCACTTCCTGTGTAAAATATATCAACACGACCACTTATCTTAAGGAAGGCCCATTCCGGGGACTCCTTAGTTGCAGGCAGGACGAAGACCAATCCCCGAATCCCCCGGCTCTTGTTGTAGGCCTCCCCACGTTAACTCGTTCGCGGGGAACTTTTATAAAAAGTGGTTCTTTTTAGAATTTAGAATAATTAAAAACTACGTTAAGATTATATCTTAAATATAAAATCATAATATTTATATAATAAAAGTACTTAAAAAGTTACTGACGTGAAATAAATAAATAAAAGAACTTGTTAAAAGAACCATCGGGAAAATTAATAGAATTCAATAAAACTGTATAAAAGAAAGTAATTAAATTATTGAAGCTTTGAATTAAAATGAATAAAATTGTGGAGACTTAAAAAAGATAAAACTTCAAATATGATAAATACTTAAAATACAAGAAAAGAGGATTCGACCCAATGACTTTCTTTATGGTTTAGGAGTGACTGGTGCCGACATACAAATACATATGTTTATTTGAAAGAAATATACAAATAAAAACGGTAGCCGCTTGTGGCAACACCATGTGCGGGCATCCTCCTCACTCGCGGGATAAGTGGCTCGCCCTCGGCTTCGGCGAAGTGCCAGCGACCGAAGTCCAGGTCCTGCATTCTGTCTGGAGATGCAAGGGAACTCTTTGTAATGCAATAGTCCCCCCCTCATAGTTTTCCACGCGTGGGGAGGGCAAAACTTCGCCACGCTGTGGCTCCTACAGGAGTGTTGCCACCTCGAGTTCTTTTTGTTTGAACCATTAGATTATTCCAGGCCTGTCGGAGAGGTGGAGGTGAGAAGAGATATCGAACATGGTTTTATACCTCCTGGAGTGAACGACGAGGTTTCGCGAAGCCGTTCACTACAGACTCACCTTGCTGACGCTCCAGCCTCCCCTCGTCCGGAGCCAAGCAAGCGTTCGCCCAGCAACAACGCTGATACGTCCGCAACCGCCATGGGGAACGAAGCAACAGCAACATCCTGAAAAAGCTATAATCGCGATAGAAAATTCCCACGATTATAAACCAATGCTTTAGACCTTCATTTCAGTTGCTTATAAAAATTTATGGTTTATTTTAAGAGATTTATATATTTCATTTGTACTGACATAGGTATATGTCGGCATAATGAAATATTAGCTTATATGTGTATATATATATATTTTTTTCTCAGCAGCAAAAAAATCGTTATCAACATCAGCGTATGATATGAAACATGTAGAGGGCGAATGCTAATTGCCATTACACAGATACTCGCTCTTTCATGCAAAACAGCAGATTTACTTGCATCTTTGGTACACGTACTATGAACTGATCAAACTTTAATCCGGAATTAACTTGTGTGACGCATACAGAAGACGCCTGTAAGAATAAAGCACATCAATGCACGATCCCACCTCGGTCACTTCGAAGACCTTGATGAATTGATAATTAAGGAGAGATGCGTTGACATTTTGTGTATTAGTGAAACTTGGCTTCACCAAGAAATATCAAACAGTTTTATCAGCATTCCAAACTTTCATTTGATGATGTGATGGGGTACAGGTCGTGGAGCTGGAGTCTGCATATATGTGAGAGATACCCTTAAGTCAAATAAGATCTCCACATCTGTCAATAATACGGCAGTAGAGGATATGTAGGCAGTATGTATCCTTCCTTCCCGTCGGCACAATCTACAGACACCCTAAATAAAACAAATGGAAAGTTAGATGGGATAATCAATAAAAATAAATTAAAACATCCTATAAGGATTACAGAAAATACCTTGTCCTTATTAGATGTTATAATAACAAACATACCCGATATTATACTTCACACAGAAGCCATCCATGATTAACCGTTTAACCATGCTCTTAAATGTAGAAAAACCAAGTCGAAAACCAATCACTAAAACCTCTAGCGACTCAACGCATTATGATCCTCAATTACTCTGCCAACATATCATAGCCAACCAATCGTCCCTCTCAGAGATCTTAACAATCAGATGTCCTCTCGCCCCTTGAATAAATAACAA
>NC_051402.1:39583866-39598866 GCF_015228065.2 Penaeus monodon | reverse complement strand
CAGTGGGAGAGAACAGGGGGAGAAGCGAAGGAGGACCCAAGAGAGCTCGAGAGCGCCTCCGCACCTTCAGGTTCCGCCACTTCTTGTCGCACTCGGCGCCCGTGCAGTTGTGGCCCTCCCCGCGCATCCTCTCGGCGACGGCCTTCCAGATCATCTTCTTCTTCTTGGTCCCGTCGTAGAAGTCCTCGAAGAAGTCCTCGACCTTCGCGATGAGCGACAAGATCTGGCGGCGCCCCCAGTGGAACTCAGGGTCGGCCTCGGGCTGCAGGGGCGCCACCGCCGGGGCGGGAAGCGACACGGTGGGCGCCAGCGGGCAGCCCGCGCCTCTGTGGGCGGAGCTGGCGGCCACCTCCGGCGGGAGCGGCACAGCGTCGGCGGCGTGAGAGGCTGCGGCCAGGAGGGCGCACGGGGCGTTGGTGACGGCGGCGACGGCGGCGGCGGCGCCCTCCAGGGACACTGCCACGGGAGGGAGGGGGGCTCACGATCATGATTATGATGATAATGATAAAAGGATAATAACAATATAATAATAACAATAATAATGATGATCAAAATAATAATAATGGCAGTGATAAACATGATAATAATAATAATAATAGATATAATAACACTAATCGCAAAAATGATGATAATAACACTAATCGCAATAATAATAACAAGAACAACAACAATAATATTAATAATAATAATAATATCAATGTTAATAATAATAACAATAAAAAACAAAAATGATACTGATAATAACAGTGATGATTAACAACAACATTAATAAGAATAACAGTAACAGTAGTAGTAGTCGTAGTAATCATCATCATCATAGTTATGATAATAATAATAATGGTTAATGATAAGAAGAAGAACAATAGTAAAATATCAGTAATGGCAGTCTCATTATTTATATGACCATTTGCAGTAATAATGTAGTTGCGTGACTTTAATCATCATTATCTTCATTTCTTTTATTATTGTACTGTCAATATTGTTATCATTTTATTATAATAATAATGGTTATTATTATTATTATTATCATTATCATTACTATTATTACTAGTATTATCATATTAGCACCATTACCACTATCCTTGTTCCTGTTATTGCTATCGGAATTATCATTTGTATTGCAACAATATTTTTTTTATTATCATTATCAGTATTACAATAGTGGAATTCTGCTTTTTCTTCATTTTCTTCTTGCTATCATCATTATCATTACTATTACTATTACTACTACTACTATAATGATAATAATAATAACAATAATAATAATAATAATTATTATTATTATTGTTATTATTATTATTATTATTATTATTATTATTATTAATTATTATTATTATCATTACTATTGTTGTTATTATTATTACTATTATTGCTATGATCATTATTATTATTATCATCATCAACATTATCAATAAATAGCATTAGCTTTAATAGCATTACCATTATTGTATATACAATCATTAATAATCACGATCATCATTACCATAGCAGAAAAGGAAATGGAAAAGTAATATTTGTAAAAATTACATAATAAAAATAAGTCATAATAATTACATCAATAATAACTAAAACATCTCTATTACTACACTCAATCACTGTCACTGACTTTAGCAGTAAACAGCATCAAGTGTAGAATTGTTAATAGTATTAATTTTACAACAATAATAATACTTAGGGTGGCAATACTAATGGAAATAATTATAATGATAATAATAATAACAATACTAATACTACTACTAATAATGATTATTATTTGATATTATTTTTTTTATTAACATTATTATTATTATCCTCATTATCATTAATATTATTTTTCTATCACTATTGTTATTATAAGTATCACTATTGTTATTATTATTATTATTATTATTATTATTATTATTACTGTTATTATTATTATAATTACTGCTATTATTATCATCATCTTTATCATAATTTTATCATCTTCATTTTTATTGCCATTATATCACCAACAACAAACCGCCATCAACAATCATAAGGTGAATAAAAATAATAACAATAACAATAACAGTAATGATGAGGAGGAGAATCATAATGACAATGATTATGATAATGATAACAACAAAAATAATAACAATAAATAATAATAATCAATAATAATAGTAATAACAATGATGATGATGATGATAAATCAATAATAATAATAATAATAATAATAATAATAATAATAATAATAATAATAATAGTAATAATAATAATTAACCATTCATGATGATAATAATAATGATAATAATACTGCTGTGCCAATGATGATACTACTACTACCTCTAATAATAATAATAACAATAATGATAATAATAATGATAATAATAATAATAATAATATATAATAATAACAATAATAATAATAATAACAATAATAATAATAATAACAACAACAACAATAATGATAGTCATAGTGATAATGGCAGTGACAGTGATTGTGATATTATTGATGATAATGATAAAGATATTAATAACGGTGGTAATAACAATAACGCTAATACCCCTATTGACAAGGGCGTATCCTCTCAATCCTCAATAAGATTTAAAGGCGACGATTCGTGAAGTAAATACGATTTCGTTGATCAAATAATAAATACTGTCGACTGTCAACTCAGCAAGTTAGTCGTGAGTGGAGTAGATTTGTTCCCGAATTCGGAAATTGGCGCCGCAGGCCGAGGGCGGCCGAACCTAGCCTTTTATGCTCGATAAGCACTTTTTAAGCGGATTTGCGAACCTGTGCGGATTCCTCTCTTCTGCACGGGTGATTTGTCTTATCTAGGGTGTCTCACCTTTACCGTCCTCGCCAGGGTCCATGACAAGGGTCGGGGAGAGAAGGGAAAGCGCAGAGAAGGGGATAAAATGCGAAAAAAACAGCGAAAATGGCGAGCAGACGTTCACGCTCGCGGCCGCCTCTGCCTTGCGCTCGCCTCGCCTCACTTGTCGGATTCGAGCCTTCGGAGAAAAGGAGGCTGGCGACTGATAAGGCTTTCTGAGCGATAGCGCATGTCTAAAATATCACTCTGCCGAAATATGTATTAAAAGAAATTAAGTATTATTTATATTTTGTGCGATAAAAAGTTTAATACCTGTTCGGTCACCCGTTTATATGTTATTGAAAACATAATATTTCCGTTGTACCTTATACCAATCCATATATAAATAAATTTCCACGGTTTCCTTACTCATTTATCGCAGAAGTAAGTGAGAATATATTGAACATTTTTCACGGGTGAAGCTGCGCATGTTGAACGTCATTTGTCTCGGGGAAAAGTAAACAACAAACATGGCGGTGAGTAAACACGTGAAAGGGAAATTCCACATTGCTACGAGGGTTTTACTGTTAGGACCTCGTGAATTTAGCTTTAAGTGCTATATTTGAGTAGTTAGTGCTTTACTCTAGGAGATATTAGGTTTAGATGTTCTTGATAATGTTGTTATATATATTTGATGGTAGCTTTACTACGTTCACCTATAGTGTAATTTGGGATTAAAACACGAAAGTTTTGATGATTGTTATGAATAAAATGGCACATGAAAGAACAGGGATTAGTCTCATTCTCTTTGAATAAAATTTGCATATTTCATTACGATAATAATACATTCAGGTATTAATTTTCTTTACCAGGCGCATAGGCACTGATGAATTGCTTTTGACGTAATTATGTGTTTTATTTACTAGACCTTAGAGTCTGGCACTGGCCACTCACGAACTTACTTGATTTTTCGCTTACAAATCTTCCGCCTTTTGTCTTGGCACTCAGGCAAAGATGAGCACACTTCCCCGCACATGCGACTCTCTAAAGAGGTCGTGGATCCGTATGGTTTCTTATCCTTTATAGTAATTGCTCAGGATAAATATATGGATCCAACTACAGTAACAAAGTGACTATGCTTACAGTAATGTAATGCCATGTATATTGATTTGTTTCATGGGAGTTCAGTCATGTGTGCGCATTGTGGAATTCTTGCTCTACGCACAGCAGGGTAGAGCAACCTATATGCTGGAGTGCCCGATGCCAAGTGTCCTGCTGTGAATTCATGAAGGATTCTTTGTTTTCCTGGGTGGGGGCAGCCTTGCAGGAGGGGGTCTCAAGGTGCACAGCCCTTTGCATTAGGCAGTATAGGGACTGAGTTGTTACTATGATTACAGTAGAGTTTGAGAATTCCACACTGCACATCCTCAACTTAAACTCCCAGAAAAACAGTCAATAGGCATTGCTTTATGACAGTAAATGTAACCCCACAGCCTTACAGTAAATTTTTTGAATATTCACATGCATTGATCACATTGATACTGATGAATTCCTTCCCCTCTCAACTACATATATATATGAATAATGCCTATGGACCCCCCCATCACACCCCATAAACTTGGCCCCACTAGTAAGGGGAGGCACGGAGATTACCAGCCTGCTGCCCCGTGACCCCATCCTGGATTACAAAGAATCTTCTAGATATTTTAGGCAGGATGGAGTGTATGACAAACCAAATTATAAAATATAGGGGGCTTATGTTCTATGGCAGGGGTTAGGGGGCATATGCTTCCTAGAGAGGATGCACCCCCTTGCATCAAATAATATAGTGTAGAGCTCATTTTCTTTGCATTTCACCATACAAGTAGGTCATAGACTCCATTCTGCTGTGTATTCATGTAGTATTCTTAGTGTGCCAGGGTGAGGGTTAGGCCTGCAACCCCCCAACCTGTGCCCTGTAACACAATCTCCCTGCATTATATAATTAGCCTCAGCCTTAACTCCTTGCTGTAGATACTTGAAGGATTCTTTGTATTCCAAGGTGGAGGTTGGGGGGTCAGAATCCACTGCTATCAGGGCTAAGTTTGTGGTGTATGGCATAATTCCTTCATACATTAGTTGAGGGTGAAAGGAATCCATTGGCACTAGTATTGTCCTGATCAAATGCACATAGGCCTTGTAAACAGTTAACTAATTAGGAATCAGGGCAAACATATTTAGCCATGGTAAGTTGTACGTGGTGAGGTAAATTTCTAGAACAGGCCATCTGTGTGCAGCAAAATCCTCAAAAAATTACAGTGATTGGATTATTGGGTTAAAGATGCACATTAGTAATGGTGAAAGAATTAAAGTGTCTTTGGCTGTATCATATGTCAGAACTCTCCCTCTTAAGGTCCTTTCTGTGTTCTGTTGCAGAAGCCAGGCAAGGTGGGCAAGGGAGGCACTAGTAGCAAGATGGGGAAGCGAAAGGACAAGAAGGAGGGGGGACGAACGTCCAAGAAAGTCCACCCAGAGAAGCTTAAGAACATTATGAAGGCAAAGGAGGCCAAGAAGAACAGTCGCCGTATGACCAATCGCAGTGAAAAGAAGAAAGAGAAGCGGGGTCTTCTGCGCCAGAAGGAGGCCCAAAGGGCATACCAGGCCAAGATTGACGAGGAAGTCGAATACCAGAAGAAGCTTCAGATTGAGCTGGCTGGTGGAAATGACCCCAAGAGTGAGTAGTTGGCCAGACTTGAGTGGCAATTAAACTCTGTTTCAAGTTCACTCTCATTTTCCTTATATTTTTCTTTCTTTTTCATATACTTTTTCCCAACTTCTTATTCATCCTCTTCTCTATGTCTTCATTGTTATCCGGTATATAGAAATCTCTTGTTCTCATAAATATAATCATAGGAATATATGATTCATGAAATTTATATTTTATTTTATTTATTTCAGGTAATCAACAGATAAAAGTGATGAACAAAAAGGAGCTGCAAGAACTTGTTCAGAGGTAGTGTGGAATTCCGTTCAGTGTTTAAGTTCAAATGCTTGGACATGCACATATATATATTATCTAAGGCTTTTGACTGATATAACCAAGAATTTTGTTGTACAATTCAAAGAATTTATATTTCCCATCTTTATCATATTCCATATTTCCACACACTATTACAGCCAGAAGAGAGTCCTGTTAGATGAGATGGAGGATGAACTGGCCAAGGAGGATATAAGGGTAGGAAGGACAGCTGCAGTCAAACCAGACCCTCTCTCACAATACAAGAGCGTTGAAGACAAACCACGTAGCTTTGAAAAAGACCCCATACCCAGCTGGGTCAGGACCATGTTACCCATCAAGAACCAGCAGGGTGGCATCGTGGCGCGGTACCTGGCTGTTGATGGTAAGCAATAAAGAAGTTTTGTGGTAGGAATTTTGATAGTAATGAATGTGGTGATAACAGAAAATAAATGAAAAAGTCCCCAAAATTACAAATATATATGTACTGCATTTTTTTCTTTCTTTCTTTCTTTCTTTTAAGACTATATTTTTTTATGAATGCTTTTTTTGAAAGATAATGCAAATAAGGAACCTAAAAATAAGGTCAAAGTATATGTACATAAGAATAACAAAATATTTATCATAAAGCATGAGTACATTGTAATGATGCAATACCAGTATAGAGAAGGGTAAAGAGATCCCCATCGCCCTTCACCCTCCACCTCGAAACAAGTTGAATGATGAAAGTAGAATATTGGCAATAAGGACAGACCAATATCATAGACATTTAGCCAGCTCATCTTAATTTTTTTTTTCTCTCTCCTTTTTGTCCAGATAAGAAAAAGGAAAAGAAAGAGGAGGAGGAGGAGAGAGATGACGACAGCGATGATGAGAGCAGTGATGAGGAGGAGCTCCGCGTCGGCACAAAGTCCTATGTGCAAATCTTGGTGGAACGAAAGCGCAAAATTGATCAGAAGAAGTTGGAAATTGCAGCTCTTGCTACGGCCATCATTGGAGAACCGGAAGAAAAGGTGATTGGGCAATAATTTTAGTCTTGTGTTTTGTTATGTTGCTATGCCCTTCTCTGTGTGTATTTTTTTTTTCTTGGTATTTGATCACCTCCCAATTTATTTCTGTTTTCTTTTTAATTCTCTTCCAATCATCCTCTTCCTCTTCCTACTCTTCCTCCCTTCCCTAATTTTCCACCTCCTTTTCAATCTCTTCCTCTTTCTTGTCTGTCTCCTGCTCCTCTTCCTCTACCTCCTTTTCCATATCCCCCTTTTTCTCCTCCTCCTCCTCTTTCTCCCTCTCCCTCCCTCTCCTCTCCTCTCCTCTCCTCTCCTCTCCTCTCCTCTCCTCTCCTCTTCTCCCACCCTCTCTTCCTCCTCTCTCTCCCTCTCCTCCTCTTGTCCCTCCCTTTCCCCTCTCCTCCTGCTTCACATTTTCTACTTCTTTGTCCCTCCTTCCTCCTGCTGAATTTTTCATATCATTCCACATTTTGTTCAAGAGCAAATATTCTGTGAAATATCCCTTTCTTAACTAAGCACAGTGCATAATCATTTACATTTTTGTTTCTGTGTTTGGCCTTCCTGTCACTTTTTTCATTTTGATTTTTCATTCATTGACAACATTTGCTTGAAATATAAAACAGTACCTATTGATTTTCAGATCAAGTTATTGAAGAATCTGGAAGCCTATCTAAAGGAGGAGGACCCAGAGATTGCCATTACAGTGAGGAAATATGCAGCACTCAGCATGTTTGAGGTCTTCAACCACCTTATTCCCACATTTGAGCTTGGAGAAGAAACCAAGGATCACAAGTCATTATGTAAGGAGTTTGTGTTATTGTTACTATTTATTTCTCTCATTTCCCTTATTTCAACCACACTTTTATATACACAAGAGTCAATATTGTGAGATCAAAAAGACTTAAAATATATTCATCTACAATTTAAGAACATTACCCTCAGAAGAAGTTCAATCTCTGGCTCCATTTACTATCAATTTACTCTCTTCTAGTGAGAAAAGAGAAGAAACAAGCCTATAGGTTTGAGGATGACTTGCTCTACGAGTACAAGCAGTACCTAATTACCCTCGAGGCAAATTTGAAGGACAAGAAGCTGCAGAATGAACATTCGAAAGATGCCTTCAATGTGAGTGGAATATTGTCTTTCGTGTGTGTATGTATGTCTGTCTGTTTGTCTCAACAGTAAAAGAAATTTCCATGGCAGCTATAGAGTAGAGATCCACATTACATGCAAAAAAAGATTAGGAAGATCTGGGCAAAGAAAACTGTAGGTGTGGCTCCCCTTTTTTCCCAGATAGTGTGCATAGACCCATCTATAATGGGATGATTTCTGGTTTGATACTGGTTTGAGAGTTAGGTAAAGGAATCAAGGTTCACAAGTTTTTCTCCTATTTTATTAATCCATCTTATACAACATTTTTCTTTCCCTTGCCTTCCTGCAGCAATTGATGATTGCTGTGCTTAAGTGCTATGGGGAACTGCTTTTGCGGAAAGGCCACTTCAATTACACTTTCAACATCGTGCAAGTGATAACTCCATATGGTAGCTACAAGGTCAAGGAGGTCGCGCAGGTCGTGCTGGATACCTTCAAGAAGCTCTTTATCCGTGACAAGACAGGCGAGATGACTCTGGAGGTAAGCATTTAAGAAAATAGGCAAATAAGTAAGATATAAAGGGATGGCAGATTAATCCAATTCATCACTTTGAAAGTTTCATAAGAAAAAAACAGTAGCAGCAATAATAAAATGGATGATAATGATATATAAGATAACATTAGTAGTACTAACAAATTAGCTGTACATAATAGTAATCATAACTTGTAGCTATATTTCGCAACTGTTATTCCTTAGTCCTGCAGGGAACAGCGGAGAATTAGGGGTCTGAGAGCTTAGTTCAAAATTGTTAAGAGGTTCCAGGGTAAATTGTAATATAACAATAAAGCTATTTAAGGTGTATATGCTTTTGTTTAATATATATATATATATATATATATATATATATATATATATATATATATATATATATATATATATATATATATATATATATATATATATATATATATATAAAATGTTTATATATGTATATATATACATGCATACATACATACACATATGTGTAAATATTTTTCTTTTCTTGTTTTCTTTTTTCTTTTCTTTTTTTTCTCTCTTTTTTCCTGCCTTTCTTATTTCTTTCTATCTGTCTCAAGAAATGTAAAAATTGATTCTCAACCCCCAAAAGTGGATGGTCTCCTCAATGCTGTACTCTCCTATAAAACGGCAACCAAGCAGGAAATTGCTCGCGAAACGCCCTCCCTCACCCTCACTCTCTCTCCCTCCTCCCCCCCAGATTGTAATGCAGATGGACAAGTACATCCGCAGGAAATTCTTCAAGGTGGAGCCGTATTACATACAGGCCTTCCTCGACATCAACATTTCAAACGTGAAGAACCTTGATGCTCTGATTGAGGCTCACCGCAATGCATCGAAGAAGCTTACACACACGCAAAAGCTGATTAAGAAAGTGATCGAGGAACGAGCGCCAAAGAAGTCCATCAAAGAGCGGAAGGTGAGTGGGTGATGAGGGCTTGTGTGGCATCATATTTACTTTCTTCTTTTTCTTTTCTTTTACTCTATTTTCATTTTATTTTTCTTCTTTCTTTTTTCCTTTTTTGCTTTATCCCTTTCCTGTTCACTTTTCCTTTATAGTTTTCTATGACTTTTTCCCCCTTTATTTCAATCTTTCTTCTTTTCTTTCTCTCCCTGTCCAGAACAGAATAGATAACCAATTTACAATAATGTCAAACTTTGGGAATTATTTCGATCTGGGGCAATACTGCTTGGTAATATGTGTAGAGAGTCAGAGGATCAACTTAGAAGGGATGAAAACTTCTCTAATACAGTAATGGTCTTATTTATGGCCAAAGGGCAGATAGCTACCTAATGATCAGAACTCTTATTCATATACATGTGTGTATATAGTTTGCCTTTTTATTTTTTATATATTGATTTTATATATGTTTTATTTATATATTCTTTATACATTTATATATTTATATTCTTGTATTTTTATAAATATTTCACACTTTTTTTTATGTTCCTAGAAATGCAAGAAGCAGCGCATCCTAGAGGAAAAGATGCGCGAGTTCAAGGATATCAAATCAAACCGCAAGCGCCAGGAGGCCCACAGCAAGATCCTGCAGATCGTCTTTGGTATTTACATCCATGTACTGAAGAGGAAGCCCAACAAGGTGCTCAATGAGGTCGTCTTGGAGGGACTTGCAAAGTGAGTATTGCATATTGTTTTGTATAACCATATCTTTATCTTTTCCCTTATCCTACTACTCCTCTTTCTCCTCCTCCTTGTTCTTCTTCTTTTCTTTCACATACTTCAATTTTTTCTCTCCATCCCCTTCACCTCTTCCTCCTCCTCCTTCCTCATCTCCTCTCCCTCTAGAAGGTATTTAGCTAAATATATGCACATTACAAAATCATTTATGGATCATAACACAAACCTTTAAAAGTCATCCCACAGAGCACAACTAACCTTCTCTCCCTCTCCACCCAAACAGATTTGCGCATTTGATCAACATCGAGTTCTTTGGTGACCTTCTTGATGTCCTAGGCCAGAAGATGCTGGAGGGCACCATGAACTACCGCGAGTCCATGTTCTGTATCAAGACGGTGTTCACCATCCTTTCAGGCCAGGGCGAGGCACTCACTCTAGACCCCAGGCAGTTCTTCACGTATCTTTATGCCAATATGTTAAAGATGGGCCAAGGTAGGGATCACATGGTTGACCTGCTGTTTGTTGGGTAAAGGGGTATATAGTTAATTGCAAATACCTTTTTAAAAGGTTTTAACTGTTTAGGTAACTATAATAACCATAATAATATATCCCTGCACAAGTAATTGTCTCGAATACTCTATATTTGTCTCAGAGAAATAAAGATTAACATGATGTAGTTTAGTGGAACTTCATGTTGGAGTTGTTTCCCAGTCAGCCAGTCTTCCTTTAAGTTCTATAAGTAGAAATTACAAGCTGTTTTATTTTCTTATTTTTTCTTTTTCTTCTTGTCTAGATGGTAATCAATCAAATGTGTTCCCAACACTGGACGCCCTCAAGATGATGCTTGTGCATCGTCAGCGGTGTGTAAATTCAGAGCGGAGCTTGGCCTTTGCGAAGCGGCTGGCCACACTCTCACTCGCACAACCCTTCCACAACAATGTCATCGCCTCACTCTCTGTCCTCAGGGGTATCATTCTGGTGAGGACTTTTTTGGATATGTTTATTTTTTCATGCTTGCATTTTCTTCATTTGTGTTTCAATAATAATGGTTGTAGTTCTAATAAGGCATTTGTTTTGCTGTTCAAGAGTGATTACATATTCATTAACACATTTTACGGGTTTGTTATACATTAGTTGTATATTGCTAATAAAATTAAACACAGCCACACTATGTAGTTAAAATTGTAACATCTCAAACTTTTTAGATATGCATTAATAAAAAAACAAAATGGATAGTCAAAATAAGTTTAGACAGTTTGCTTCCACTGTTGATTTCATTGTTTTACTCTGTCCAGAAAGGAAGCATATTTTATTTTGCTATAAGTGTGGGTGTGTTTAATTTTTACCCCTCTTGACAAGTTACTAAGTTCGTACATTTCTGCATTTTGTAATGCTCAACATCTTCCCTGTCTCTACAGAACAACCCAAACACCAAATTCTTACTGGATTCTGACACTGAGGGTACAAGTGGCATATTCCAGCCAGAGGTGAAGGAGCCTGAGCACTGCAATGCTGGTGCAACAGCCTTCTTTGAGTACAGACTCCTCAGTGTAAGTTTGCCAAAAAGTTTTTTTTCCTATTAATTATTTTCAAAGCCTGAGTGTATCTTACTGCTGAAGTCAGCTCAGTTTCTCTATTGCTTAATCATGTCCATAAAGCCAGAATGAGATTATAAAGGTTAGTTTCTCATTTAGTATATCTACCATTAGTAATTCCTTATTATTTTGTTACTATTACCTTCCAGCGCCACTACCATAACTTTGTTCAGAAATTGACCCTGCATCTAGTAAACAGTGCTCCCCTGCATGGGGAGGGATCCCTGCCCATTGACATGACTAGAAAGTGAGTAGACTACACCTTCTTCCTATCTGTTTGTGTGTGCGCGTATGTGTTTTGATAGTAGATTATAACAAAATATTATACATTTTGTCAATATACACCTTTTAGTTGTATACAAATAATCCTTTATTTTCCAGAATAATCATTGTATTCATTTTATAAGTCTTTGTTTTTATTTGTTTTTTATTTTTGATACTTTCATTGGTGGTATAACCCCCTCCCATCTCTCATCTCTGTCTTCCTCGTTCCAAATACCTTGCATGACCTACTGCCATGCACTCGTCGTATCTAACTTGCCCCCGTCTGTCTAGGACACTGCAGGAGCTGCAGGACATGTTCGACCCTCATGAGATGTGCTTCAACCCAACGGTGCCAAAGCCGGAGGTGCACTTGCCCAAGAAGGATGAGCGCAAGATGACCTCGAAGAAGAACCGGAGGGCGCGCTTCATCACCCCATACATGCAGAAGCAGACAGAGGAGCTTCTCACTGACGAGAACCGGAACCGCCTGCTGGGACACGAGGCCAACGGAATGGGCCATCCCCACGGACACGCAGCCAATGGCATCAACGGAGTGAATGGAAAGCAGGAGGAGGAGAACGGGACGGCTGCACACATGAATGAGGAAGCACTGATTGGTGATGCAGACTTTTTCAAGGGAATGATCTGGAATATGGACCTGGCGAGCATCCCCAGCAGACAAAATGCAAACGGAGAGCCTGAAGGGAGATGGGACAAAGATGTGACGTTAGAATTAGTGAAGGTAGAAATGAAATAATAAAATTAGGTTTCTGTATGCCTACCTTGTTACATGTTTTTTTTTTTTCTTCTTCTTCTTTTTTTCTTTTTTATGGGGGGAGGGGGTTGTTTTTGCAGTATATATTTATAAATTATGTGCTATGAACCATTGGAATGTGTACATAGTTTTACTTTTTGTACCAAATACAAAAGAAAAAGTATATACAGAAATATGTGTTATTTTCTTAACCTTCCTGATATGAAATATGTGTATTTCTTCTCATATAGAGAAAGTTATATGTCTATATCCTCCGCTAATGACCTTGGCTGTTGACGCGGCAGATAATATGAAATAATTAATTAATTATGTCTATATCCCAGATTAGGGCCTTGACTTAGAAATATAGTTTGATTGTTGTCTTCAGACATATTTCCTCATGTTTTATATATAGTGGGATGATGATGATTATTATTATTAAAATTAGCATCATTATTGTTATTATTAACAGCATTTTTTATAGCATCATCATTATTTTTATTGTTACTATCATTACTATTAAAGTTAGTTTAATTATTATTTCTATTATTATTGTTACTATTATTATTGTTAATAGTATTGCTATCATTATCATTATAATCATTACTGTTATAATCATCATTACTACTACTGTTAAAATCAATAGTTATTGTTATTGTTATTGCTATTACTATTATAATTATTAACAGAAGTAATATTATTATCAGTATTGAATTATTATTATCATCATTAATACTTTATCATTTTCATTATTATTAGTAGTATTATTATTAACATTAGTATTATTATGATCATAACTAATGTTATTGCTGTTATTGTTTTTATTATTATTATCAGTATTATTATTGATTATTATTATCATTATTGTTACTGTTATTATTATTTTTGTTATTGTTATTATCATTATTATTGTTATCATTATTATTATTATTATTATTATTATTATTATTATCAGTATTATTACTATTATTATTATATTTGTTATTATTGTTGGCATTGATATTATCATTATAATTTTTATCATATGATTATTATTATTATTGTCTTTCTCAGTGCCGACTTAGCCTTATAGAGAGCCTACATACACAAACAAATGGTTAAGAAAATTACTTGTGCTTCCAGCATAATCAGTGCTTAAACATGCTTTACACTAAAGATTAATGGACACAGTGTTTGAAGAGTTTAACACGTCATAAAAGACAGTGTGTTGTTCATCTGGATAATAAAAATGTTTTGAATCTAGTCTTACGTCAGAGCCAAGGTTGATATAATATTAGTCAGCTTGGGACAAGGCCTGAATAATTAGACATTCTGCTTCCATAATGAACAAGTCCTTCCTTACATTATACTTATTATATTGTCTAGATCTACATTCCACAATTTTCATATCCTGTATAAGGGCTTGTCCATTCACACATCACAAGCTATCAGTACCTGGTTATTAGGATTGAATCATAAATTCGTAATCCTGAATAACTACTACATGCTTATCCTACAAGTCGTCCATCTACATTAATCAATGCCATTTAAATATAACCAACGCCATTGGTATTACTTTGACCATGAAGATGCAGAGGTGACCGTAATACTAAATCAGAGGCCAATGTTAATACCCACTTGTATCGCAATATCAACTATTCAAAGTTTAGTATAGTACATAATTTATTTATTCAAAGCAAGTCACAGCATACATAGATTAGCATGGAGGCCCCATGCTCGTGGGGCTCGGGAGGCTGCGCAGCGGCCCGAGCGGCACGACGGCCCTGGCGACTGTTGTTGTTGCTGCTGCTGCAGCTGCAGTCGCTACTTTATTATTATTCCATTTTTTTTTATTATTATTGTTTTTCTTCACATGATTAATATCAGTTTTATTATTGTCGTTATTATTATCATCATTATTATTACTAGTCCTATTATTTGTTTATTGTTATTATTGTTATTAATATTATTGTTATTATTATTATTTTTTATTATCATTATTATTATCATCATAATTGTCACCATCATTGCTATCATAATTATTATTATTGTTGTTATTTCTGTCATTATTAGTATTGTCATCATTATTGTTGTGATCATTATATTAACATTATTGTTATGGTTGTTATTATTATCATTATCGTTTTATTTATTATTATCATCAGTAATACTTTTACTATCAAAGATCATTATTATTATTATTAATATTATTATTGTAATTATTTTTATTATTATGATAATGATGATAATCATCATCATCATCATCATAGTTATTATCATTATCATTATTATCATTACTATTATTTATATCATTATTATTATTATTATTATTATAATCATTATGATACCTATTATTAT
>NC_051402.1:39566366-39568866 GCF_015228065.2 Penaeus monodon | reverse complement strand
CACACACCACACACACACACAACACACACACACACACTCACACACCACACACACACACACACACACACACACACCACACACACACACACACACACACACACACACACACACACACACACACACACACACTCACACACTCACACACACACACACACACACACACACACACACACACACACACACACACACACACACACACACACACACACACACACACACACACACACACACACAAGCCAGTGTGCGAATGCGTTGACATCTGATAAGACCATCGTGGGTGGGTGTGGGGTCGGGGGGGGGGGGCGGGTCAGTTCCTCGCTTGACCTTCAGTTTCGCGTCTTCTTCGCGAACCGTTTGTGATCTCCATCTCCTGTTAATCGACTGTTCGCTTCTTCTTTCTTCCATGGTTTAATGTTTTTTTCTTTTTTTTTCATTGCTTCAATCATTTTGTAACTTCTGCTTTTATTATTATGAGGATAATGGGAATGATAACAGATGATGAGGATAAGAATGATTATGAACACTTTTGTATTCCTGTTGTTATTATTTTTGTTATTATCATTCTGTGGTAGGTATTACAAACACGATTGCTTTTTGTTATTTTATTAGTGACATAATGTTAATAATGACTGATATCATTGCCACTATTAAGAGGAATATCATTATCTCAACCGCCTTCCCTCCGCCATTCATCCTTCTTCTGTCACTCATATTCCCCCATTATCCGCTCTACTCTCTCTCCCTCATTCTTTGCGCAATAATCTCATGGTCGTCTTGAATTCCAACATTATCTACACAGGTCTGGGTGTCCTGCCCTCCCCCCCACCCCTGTTACGTACACGTACATGTAATGTATTGTGTATTATGGTGTTTATGAGTCTTCAAAACTTCCTGAGTATGAGTTGAAAGGCTTACATATTCTTCTGTGTACGTGTGTGGGACTTTCTTAGAGTGTTTTGTGGTGCTCAGCGTCTGTATATATATCCCGATTAGTTCATTCATAATTTCTCACAGTTCATACTTTTTTTCCAAACCTAAACAGGCACCCTCTCACCCCCCTTCCCCTCTACCCCCACCTCTACCTCCACACATGAACGTGAAATCAACATGTAAACGCATGACCACACGCTCGCCTGTGCGTATCAGAGCTCAGTTGCGTACACAAATAGTCAGGCGCACACATACCGTGATATGTTGATGACGAGTTACGCACACTTTGCCAGTGGTAACACATGTGACGCTTTTTAACTCAGTGGCGCGTATCTGGTAACACTGCTGCTTGTCTTTCGGAATGTTGTGGATCATCTCGGGATTTGAGCCTTAGTGGTATTGCTGGGATGAATTTGTTTGTGATGTCATTATGGGTTCGGTTACTGTTAATGTTATCACTGTTGTTGTTACCATTATTCGCTCATGGGTATATTCGTTTATAATCATTTTTGCTACGAGGTACTATCGCCTTTTTGAATGTCATCACTGATATTATTTTTTTTTTATCCCGCCTACTTCACAGCATCACATTTCAACCCAAGTAGAAAACGACCCGAATAAAAAACGCCTAATCTCCGTCTGGAAACGAAATTCATATGGAATTCCTTCCAGCTGAAACCGAACCAATATCGAGTCCGTCGAAGCGAAAGCGAAATCATGCCGCGGACTTATTCCCACGGTGTAAGTAGGCTACAATGATTAATATAACGTCTAATTTACAGATGAGATAACCACAGAAGGCGCTGTGGGATACGGACGCAGATCACTTCTTAATCTAGACGACTCGGCGAAAAGTGTCGAGTTTGTTGACGTTTCTGTTTATGTTTTGTTGGCGATTTTAATTCGGAGAAAGTGGTTTGTGACTTGACAACTCGATGAACGAGAAGAGGAAAGAAGTGGTGTAATGATGTGATAAGTGTGTGTACTTGAAGGAAAAGGATAAGATTAAAACAAAGGAGAAGTAAGTGAGGAGAGGACGAAGTGTGGAGAACGAAATACATACTAGTGCATAATTTGTGAATTGAAACACGAAAAAGAAACAACCATGGAGAAGACGCTAATTTGACAGAAAAAAAATTATTAACGTGAAATGATAGAAGACGCGCAATAATGCCAATGAAGGACAAATAGCTGTCGGAAGAGAGCCAAAGCAACAGCCATTAAATGCGCCAGTGACAGTGTGATCGTTGCAACAGAGCGGAAGACGAGCCTTACGCACAGCGACACAAGGCCTAAAATGACCATCACGCCGTTATAGGCAGAGCCAGAGGAGTTCGAAGTGATGTCTGGTGTCAGTTTACGCCGATGGAAGCGCCCTCTTGGTGGCATTGTTGTCAGCAGTGCCAACAGCAGGAGCAACGGCAGGATGGGGGGGCCGCTGCACTGCCTGCTGCAGCGCCTCCCGCTCGTGGTCCTCCTGCTGGGCGCCCTGCCTGCTGCGCTCGCCGAAGGTCAGTCTATCGCATTTTTTATTCTGTTTCGTTATAATAATTGTTATCATTTATTGCAT
>NC_051402.1:39558866-39561366 GCF_015228065.2 Penaeus monodon | reverse complement strand
CTCCTTCTCTCTCTCCCTCTCTCTCTCTCTCTCTCTCTCTCTCTCTCTCTCTCTCTCTCTCTCTCTCTCTCTCTCTCTCTCTCTCTCTCTCTGTTTTTACAACTAACCGGATATTCCGTTGCAGAAGCCGTCTTCCGCCACAAATTAACTTTAGGCTGTCCGTTCCCCTCTGGACTTCGGCTTCCTCTCCCCGGGGCATCGCTGGAGTGTTTGCTTTCGTGAAAACCGTTTATCGCGGACGAGGGCGATTTCTTTCGGCTTTTGGCCCATTTCCCGAAATGTTCATGTTGATTATTATGATTATGTGTTCTGTTTTTTTTTTACGTCGGTGTGTACGGTAATGAAGTGGCAAGTAACGGTGTTAAGTGATATTTAAAGTTGTGACTAGCAGTGAGTGCTTGTTTGTAGCGTAGCGCTAGATTTACGTAGAAAATAACCAATTTGTGCCGCGCAGTTCCCCCGGAAGATGAAAGGCAATTTCCCGCCGTTTCAAAATATCGACAAATTGAACCTTTCCAAGCCATTCCGAGAGAGGAACACGTACGAGACGAGCCTTGGCGCCGACTCGTACCTTGTGCAACGTCGAGTCTTGTCCCCTTCGTGTTATATTCACAGAGACATCGCCGCCGAGCACACCTGTCGCGAGTTTCACTAATCTGTTGAAGTCTGCCCTGTATTTGCTTGGGTATTTTGGGGGGGGGCAACAGAAAACAGAAGCTGGTACCTTTTGGCGTGTGGGATGAAATTAACCTCAAAAGAATCAGTCTCGAGGGTGTGAGACTCTTAACTTTAAGTGGCTGCTTAAATCTTGCGGTTTCTCCGACAGCTTCAACAGACGTTAACGAAAGCAGGTCAGCATATCGGAAAGAAAAAGAGAGAGAGAAAAAGAAAAATGCAAAAAAAGTGTGTTGTGAAATCGATATAAGTATTTACAAGATTTCGTAACTCATAGCGCGAGAGAGAGATTTGAACCGGAAACGCAAATGGTGTAGCCTTTCTTTCGTTTTTTTTTTTTTCTTTTTTTTTTTGCCTGGCGAAATGCACAATCGGGTATGACTGTTGCATTGTTCTCGACTTCACGAATGTTCATCGCGCGAAGAACAGTCGCCGTTTGTGTCTTTGTTTTTGTTTGTTGTTTTCCATCACACGCAAAGTGAATAACGTTCTTGTTTTTTGTGGGCTGTTCTTTTCTGCGTCTTCTAAGAAGTTTTAGTCTTCTTCGTTTTTCTTTGACTTTTTTCTTAGCCTTTCCGGTTGAAAAATCGCTTGGTTTTACGTCGCCTCAGAGCGGCGACCCCGATGGCCTCCGCTGCCTTGCTTCTGGGCTCTCTGTGGTCGCCTCTTCTGTTGCTCTCCAGCTGAGGGCCATTAATTCACGCTAACACGCAGCTCATATTATGTACATAAACATACACGCAAATATACTCTCGCACGCACACGCATATGTGTGTGTGTATATATATATATATATATATATATATATATATATATATATATATATATATATATATAGGTATGTATGTATGTATGTATGTACACACACACACACACACACACACACACACACACACACACACACACACACACACACACACACACACACACACACACACACACAGAAAGATACACAGACTGCATGTACGTGTCTCCGTTTACTCACTCACAAGTCGCAAGTCAAAAGGGGAGTCGCGATCCAGGGGGAGGGGGAGGGGAGGGGCATGAGTCACTGACGGGAAAAACGAAACAATGAAACAGGCGGGAATTTCGCCGGAGAGAATGCCTAATTACAACTAGATAAAATTTCGGCGCCAAAGAAATGACACGATTTCGACTCCTTTCGATTAAGGTCGACGAGCGCTTTCAAAGGACATTTCGTCAGGCGTCACAACGGTAACGGAGGCGCTGAGACAATGGCCAACGCGAATCGGGATTTATCGGGGCGGGAACACCGAAGGCTCGCTCGCCCTCGCTGTCTCTCAGTCTGTCTCTGTATACACACGCACACACACACGCACACGCACACGCACACGCACACGCACTCACCCATTTTTGTATAAACATTGTCTATATACTTCTTCCCTCCTTTGCCCTTTGACCCCCCCCCCCCCACCTGACACCCCGCCCACCCGAGAACCGGACGCGTGAACGAGGCGAAGGAGTCGTTACATCAGAGCCTCGTTGCTCACTCCTCGCCGGACCCGGGGGCGTGTTGGCGGCGGGAGGGAGGGGAGGGGAGGGAGAGGGGGAAGGGAGAGGGAGAGGGGGAGGGGGTGGGAGATGGGAAGGGGGAGAGGGGAGAGGTAGAGGGGGAAGGTTAAGTGGGAGGAGGAGGGAGAGGAAGAGGGGGAAGGGAGAGGGGGACGGAGAGAGAGAGAGAGAGAGAGAGAGAGAGAGAGAGAGAGAGAGAGAGAGAGAAAAGGGATAGAGAGGTAGGAGGAGAGACAGCAGGGCGGGCGGAGGGGAGGGGGGATAGAAGTCGAAAGAATGGAAGAGGGAAGAT
>NC_051402.1:39533866-39541366 GCF_015228065.2 Penaeus monodon | reverse complement strand
TCGTTAATTGCCCCCCCCCCCTCCTCTCCCATTCCCCATCGATCTTTTTCTGTGTTTATGCTTTGTCATTCCGTTCCTCTATCTGGTTTTCTCCGATTATCTGTCTCTCTAGCCATCTATCTGTCTGCCAGCCTGCGTGTGTCTGGTGATCTGTCTGTTGTGTGTGACTGTCTATCTATCTGACTATCTATCATTCTGTCTACTTGCCTACATCCATCTGTCAGCTTATCTACCTACTGTTTACCATTCTATCTCTCTCTGTGCATGCATCTATTCCCCCGCTCTGCGCCCCCGCGAGCGCACTCCGTCGGCGCCCCCAGCAGGAAATCTTTTCTTCGTCGCGCAAAGAAGGATTTTGGCGGCTCTTCTCCTCCGCCCGCGTCTCGAGCAACGTCACGCACGCGCGCCCACAACCCCCTCACGCCCTCGCCTGCCTGCCTGGTTACCGCGCACGCCCCCGCCCGCGACCGCCCTGCTACGCCCGTTTCGCTCCTTCGCCTCTTGTCGCAGTTCGCTCAACGGGTTTCTCTCTCTCCGCCTTTCGCGAATTTCGGATCCTTTTTCACCTTTTTTTTATCGTCCTGTGTCTCTCGTATTTGCTTTTTTTTTTCTTTTCTCTCTCCCTGTTTCACTTTCTCTCTGTCTGTATGTCAACCTTTGAGCTTTTTATTTGCCTGTATATTCCTGTCTCTAGAATAATATTGAATAGTATCCATATAATGATTAAAAAGAATCACGAGTAGATTATAATGAATCGTAATAAACCGAACTGGCAACTCCCGCTCCGTGAATCGCGTCAAACTGCCTTCAAGACACGCGAATTTCCATCATCTGCGGTCCATAATTAAGGCTCATTTTACCTTCTTAGGCTTATGTTTATAGTATGGCAGGAATCTGAGGGTGGGCGAAGGGAAATTGGCACTTATGCAAAGGTAGCAGAAGGAAGGTGATAATAAGAGAAAATAGAAAACGTCCTGTCGGTCGATATTTTTCATTTTCTTGTTTATTTTTTTGTTGTATTTGCTGTTGACTCACTTTTAGATATGTCAGTGGCTTGTCGTGGCAGATAACGGTAATTTTTTTTTTTGTATTTGTAAAGTCTTCATGGATTCAGGATGAGGGATCGAGAGGAGGGAAAGGGGGGTGGAGGAGGAGGAGGAGGAGGAGGAGGAGGAGGAGGAGGAGAGGGTGGATGGAGGGGAAGGGATGTAGAAGAGGATGAGGAGAGAGGAAGAGGAAGAGGAAGAGGAAGAGGAATAGGATGAGGAAGGGAGGAGGAGGAGGAGGAGGAGGAGGAGGGGGGGGAGTGAGATGAAGGAGGAGGAGGAGGAAGAGGAGGAGGAGGAGGAAGAGGAGGAGGGGGGGAGGAAGAAGGGGAAGAGGAGGAGGAGGAGGGAAAGGGGAGGAAGAGGGGGAAGAAAAAGAGGAGGGGAAGGAGAGGAAAGGTCGATTTGCTGTGGTCGTGTTTTGGAGAGGAAAGAGGAAGGGTGGGTGGGTGGGGGGGGGGATGTCGATTTGCTGTGGTCGTGTTTTGTGAACTTTGTTTGCGACAATTACAGGACTAGGAACGCTTCCGTCTGTCCTTGTCGGGGCGAAGGGGAGCGGGGGTGGGGGGGGGGGGCAATTAACGTGTTTCTCCGATGGAACGATTCGCGCGTGCGGGCGGGGGGGGGGGGGGACTGCGGCGCCACAGGTAGTAAAGGACTAAGGTGTAAACACACACACACACACACACACACACACACACACACACACACACACACACACACACACACACACACACACACACACACAATCCAGCCAACATACAGTCTCACAAATTCCTTTGCAAAATGAGAGAAAAGAAAAAAAAAATCGAAGTACACAAGGTTCGTACGCTAATGACGATTATAGTGATCATGATGATTATGATGATAGGAAATTGTAATTGCACTGCTAATTATGATTATGAAAACGATAATGACGATAATAATGATAATAATAAGAACTTTTAATTGCAATCATAATAAAGACCATCCTACTATTACTACAACCACTACTGCTGGTGATAACTCGAAGGCACTCGGAGAGCCCAGAGTTGTCCAGCGCCACAAAATCCACACAAATAGTCTACATTTAAGGACACTTTCGGTGCTCCCAAGCGCAGGCACGGCCCACCCTCGGAATTCCATCACAATCCGTCAGTAACTTTTGGCGTAATCCTGCTGACAATAAAGCCGATAAAGACCTTGGTGGAGGTAACGACGATGATTGTGATATATATATATATATATATATATATATATATATATATATATATATATATATATATATATATATATATATATGTATATATATATATATATATATATATATATATATATATGTTTTGTGTGTGTTGTGTGTGTGTGTGTGTGTGTGTGTGTGTGTGTGTGTGTGTGTGTGTGTGTGTGTGTGTGTGTGTGTGTGTGTGTGTGTATGTATGTATGTATGTATGTATGTATGTATGTATGTATATATATATATATATATATATATATATATATATATATATATATATTTATATATATATATATATATATATATATATATATATATATATATACATTATATATATATATACATATATATATATATATATATATATATATATATATATACATACATATATATATGTGAAGAAAAGAGAGAGAAAAAATGACAAACAGAAAGCGAAAAGAATAAGCCAAGGAAAGGGAGGACGAGGAACCACTCAGCCGGAGGCGTGACGGCCTCCCGTGCAGGCGGCGGCGGAGGAGAAGCAGAGCGCTCACGGCAGCAGTTGGTCGCGGGCGGGGGGGGGGGGGGGTAGAGGGAGGGGAGGGCTACCTGTGGTTGTGTGTTTGGGAGAGAGGAAGAGGGAGTGAAAGGGGAGAGGAGATGGTGGGGAGTGAGGGAGGAGGAGAGAGAGAAGAGGGGGAGAGGAGATGGTGGGGAGTGAGGGAGGAGGAGAGAGAGAAGAGGGGGAGAGGAGATGGTGGGGAGTGAGGGAGGAGGTGAGAGAGAAGAGGGGGAGAGGAGATGGTGGGGAGTGAGGGAGGAGGAGAGAGAGAAGAGGGGGAGAGGGAGCAGGAAAGGGAAAGAGAGACAGAGGAGAGGAGAAATAGAGATAGAAATAGAGATAGGTATAGAGATAGAGACACATGTAAATTCATATCAACAAGGCGAAGGAATTATTGCCAGAAAGTATGCTGCTGCCTCTCCTCCCTTCTCCTTTTCTTCCTGCCTTCGTTTCCCGCTCTCCTTCTCCTTCTCTCCCACTTCCTTTTCCTTCAGTCTTTTCTTTCCCCTTCTTCTCCTCGTCGCATTCTTCCTCTTCTTCTTCTTCACCCTTCTCCCTCTCCCTCCTTCGTCATCCCAAAAAGCTCCGAGAAAGTGCGACACCTGGCTCGTGCGTCCGGCTGTCGCCCCCCCCCCCTCCTCCTTCCACTCCTTTCTCTTCCTCCTCCTCTCTCTTCCCTTTCCTTTCGCCTACTCTTCTGCTTCTTCTCGTTTCACTTCCTCTTTTTCCTTTTCTTCTTCCTGTCTCTTTCTCCCTTTCTCTTTTCCTCTTCCTGTCTCTTCCTCTTTCAGTTTCTCTCCCTTTCTCTTCCTCACACTCTCCATCTCCTTTCTCTCCTTCCTCTTTCTGCTTCTCTTTTCTGTCACTTCCCCACTTCTTCCTTTTCCCCACTTTCTCCCCCTCCCCTTCTCCCGCTTCCTCCTCCCGTCTTCCTTTCTCGCTGTCCTTCCCATTCCTTCTCTTCTCTTTCTTCCACATTCCTCCACCTCCTCTTCCTCTTCTCTTCCTCTTCTCTTCCACTTCCTCTTCTCTTCCACTTCCTCTTCCTCCTCCTCTTCTCTTCCGCTTCCTCCTCCATCCTCTCCTTCCCTTTCTTCCTTCTTCCTTCCTCCCTACAATGCCCCTCCTTCCTCTTTCCCTGTCTTCTCATTCCTCTCTCCGTCTTCCCTTATCCCTTCCTCCTCTTCCTCTCTTCCCCCATGTCCTTCCTCCCTTTTCCCTCTCCTCATCCTTTCTCTCTCCTTCCGTGCTTTCTGTCCCCATGAAATTAGCGGATAAGGAAAAAAGAAAAGACAAATATACTACCGAAAGTATCGAAGTAAACAAACAAACAAACAAACAATTGCAAAGGATTCACTTTGTTTTAGCTTCCCTCCCCCCCTTCTCCTCCCCTCCCCCGGACCCCCCCCCCCTCTCCCAAATGTTCACCGTAGAACATGGAACGAGTTCAGTTTTACTCGCCGTTTGCACTCGCTCGCTTAATTACGGGCCGGAAATGATGTCTACGCAATATATATATATATATATATATATATATATATATATATATATATATATATATATATATGAGTATATATGCATATATAAGAATATATATTTATAAATAGGTATATATATATATATATATATATATATATATATATAATATATATATATATATATATATATATATTGCGTAGACATCATTTCCGGCCCGTAATTAAGCGAGCGAGTGCAAACGGCGAGTAAAACTGAACTCGTTCCATGTTCTACGGTGAACATTTGGGAGAGGGGGGGGGGTCCGGGGGAGGGGACGAGAGTCAACAGACAGTCAATTGAATAAGAATTACTTTTACTTGTGTTTACTTTCCCTCTTTCCATCCCCCGCACCCTCCTCTCCCCTCCTCCCTCCCCTCCCCTCCCCTCCCAACCCATCCTCCCACCCCTCCCCTCCCCTCCCCCACCCCTCCGTAGCTCATTAGAGAGATATGAGACTTAATGAACTTTGCGGTTGACTGGTAGACAGTAGATGGTAGATGGTTGTTATTCAAGTGGGAAATGCCTGGAGCGGAAGGAGAGGATGGATGGAAGCAACATGGAATGTGATAGAGAAAAGAAGAAAAATAAAGGATGGTGGACGATAGGGAGAAAGGAAAGAGAAAAGGAGATAGATGAAAGATGATGGAAGGAAAGGGAGAAATGAAGAAGAAAAAGGAGAAAGCAGATAAAGGATGGAAGGAAATGGAGAAATGAAAGAGAAAGGGATGTAAACGAAAGAAAACAGGGCAGAGAAGAAGGTTAAAAAGGAGAGAATAGATGCCAGGGGAAGGAAGTGAGAGAAGAGGAAGAGGAAGGCAAGAGGAGAAATAGAAGGAGAAAAGGGCAAGATGATACGAAAGGAAAATAAGGATAAAAAAGGAAGGTGAAATGAAATGAAAGAAGGCAAAAGGAAGGAAGATAAACAGAGGGCGGAATAAAGAAGGGAAAGGAGAAACGAAAAGGAACACGAAACAGCGGGAAGAGAGATACAGGGAGAAAAGGAGAAAGGAGAGGGGACAAAGGACGGGAAAAAGGAGGAGGGAAAGGGGACAAGGGAGGGAGAGAAGGAGAAGGAAAAGGGGACAAGGGAGGGAGAGAAGGAGAAGGAAAACGGGACAAGGGAGGGAGAGAAGGAGAAGGAAAAGGGGACAAGGGAGGGAGAGAAGGAGGAGGGAGGCGAAGGAAAGCCGGAGTGCCATCTGGCGGGAGGACACGGAAGGAGGTTGTCTCCTGCGTCGGGTGTTCTGCCGAGTCATGCAGGAGGGAACGGAGGGCGGGAGGGAGAGGGAAGAAGGGGAAGGAGAAGGAGGGAGGAGGATGGAAACAAGCACACACGCGCAAATGCAAACACACACACACTCACTCACTCACTCACTCACTCACTCACTCACTCACTCACTCACTCACTCACTTACTCACACACGTACATACATACACACACCCAAACGCCCACTTACGCGCATACTAATACCTACAATTACGCACACTTACACTCGGCGACACACTCACGCAAACACTCTTGCCGCCGCAAGTGTATCGGCGGAATCGGCCGTCGCGCGGAGGGAGAAAGTCGGGTGGCGGGTGGGAGGAGAGGGAGGGAATGAGGGAGGGGAGAGGGATGGGGAGAGAGGGGAGAGGAGGAGGAGGAAGGGGGAGGAAGGGGGAAAGGGACGATGCAGGAGGGGGAGGGAGGGCTGGAAGTAGAAGGGAGGGGGGGGGGGCGTCGCTTGGAGCTGAGGAGGGCGACGCCCTTCGGACGGAGGTACTAAAGACACTCGGTGAAGCGTGAGATGATGATAGTAATGCTAATAATGATGGTGATAAATGATAATGATGATAATGGTAATGAAAGTACTATTAGAATTTATGCTACTACTAATTTTTTTATTACTAATACTGCTAGTACTACTGCTTCCAATTCTTTTTCTACTTCTACTACTGCTGCTGCTACTACTACTTCTACTACTACTTTTACTACTACTTCTACTACTACTACTACTACTACTACTACTACTACTACTATTGCTACCACACCACTGCCGCCACTAATAAAAATAATGATGACAGAGATGGTAATAATAACGACAAAATCGGTGATAATAATATAAGGAACTAGACGAAGGAACGCTAACAATTCCGCTTAAATTCCTTCCTGACGAGACTCATGACAGGCGCCAGTGTTACCAGATGAGAGCCAGGTACTTAGGGCGGACGACAGTGTTGCCAGAAGAGAACGCAGCTGTCACCTGAGACGTTTAGCATCATTTATCTGTTGTTTGAGAAGGAGGAGGGGACGCTGACGAGCTGCTGACATCCGGGACTTCTCGTTTCGCCGGGGCCCTCCTCCTGATTTGGTTTGCCGTTGCGTGTTTCGTTTGTTCTGTTTTCTTGCGTTTGTTGTTGTTCTGGGGTTTGTAGTTGGATAATTTTCTTTTTGGATGATCTTTCTTTTTTCTCCCTTTCTTCTCTTTTCCTTATGCGTGGTCTTTCATCTCCCTTTTCCTCCTCCATTTCTTCTCTCTCCCTCTTCGCATTATTCTACGCAACTTCTGTTCCAGGGCCTGCTTATTTCTTCTTCCTCCTTCCTCCTATGCAGTTCCTTTCGTCTCCATTCTCCCCTTTTTTCTTCTCCTCTCTTCTCCTCATCCCCTTTTCCTCCCTCCGCCTCCTCCACACCTTTTCTTCTCCCTTTCCCTCCTAGAACCGGGTTCCGTCACCCGCTGAAGGGCGTCTGTCAGGGCCTCTTCTGCCTTTCGTCTTCTTCCTTTTTATCTTCCATTCTCTCGGTTTCAGTATTTCTTCCCGGCTGTCCTTCCTTTTCCTCTTCATTCTATATTTATTATTGTAATTATCATTGTTATTGTTATTGTAGTTGTTGTTTTTATCATTGTCATTGTTATTATCAATGTCATTTTTTATTATCATTCTTCTTATTATTATTATCCTCATCCTCCTCATTATTACATATTTTTTCTTCATCATAATTTTCCTGCTTCCACTACTTATTCCGATTTTTATTCTTGGCTTTCTTATTCTTATTATGATTAATATTCCTTCTCGTCCACCTCTTTGCTTCTTTTGTCTTCTCATTGTTCACCTCCACCTCCCATCCCACTGTCTCCTCCTCCTCCTCCTTCTGTTTCTCCTCTTTCTCCCTCTTCTCCTCCACCTTCCTTTAAATC
>NC_051402.1:39526366-39531366 GCF_015228065.2 Penaeus monodon | reverse complement strand
ATTATTTAGTAAAACTATTCTGATATTTATTATTGCAAATATTAAACCCATTGTAATATGCCACGTCATTAAGTTGTCATTAAGTTAAAAGATTTAAAAAATGTGTTAAAACTGTTTTATGACCTTTGTATCTTTTGCACACACTCAGCAGGGGGATAATTTCATGCCACCCACGAGCCTTAACCCCGGATGGTAGCGCGCATATGTGTGTGTGTGTGTGTGTGTGTGTGTGTGTGTGTGTGTGTGTGTGTGTGTGTGTGTGTGTGTGTGTGTGTTTGTGCATATATCCATATGTATCTATTTATCTGTCTAAACATATTCATACATATGTGTATATATAGGTATATATATATATATATATATATATATATATATATATATATATATATATATATATATATATCCGCACAGAGAGACAGAGAGAGAGAGAGAGCAAAAGAATTAGGCTAATTCTCACCTGAAAAGAAATGATAAAGAGATTTTCCACTCTACAAACAAAGAATTAATGACCCTATGTCTCCAAAGGCGGGATCCCTTATTTTCCGTTAATTAAGAGGTCTTCTCTCTGATGCTATATAATTACGGCGCGAGAAAGTGACTGAATGATAAGAATAAATGAATAAAGGAAGACATGTCGAGCACTAGATGAAACAGGTAGAGCGAGGGAAACTAAAGGAAACATTAATGAAATAGATAGGAAAATAGTGAACGAAAAAAAATTGACTTGAAAAAAAAATTACGTAAACAAATCAAAACCATCAAGGCCTGAACGTATACTAGACGTAATTTTTTTTATTCAAATTAAAAATGAAAACGAAAAAGAACGCTTAGATATAGATAAGGGGATTAAACGAGGAGCGGAAAACGGGACGATAAATGTGAAAAAGCAAATCAGAAGATAACTGAACAAGAAGCGAAGCGATGAGATGCAATAGCAAACGAAAGAATAAGAAATGGCGAAAGAGAACGAAGGAAAAGCCTGATCGAAAGGCCATTAATTAACGATAAAGATGAAATTTAGAAAGCAATTGAAGGGCATGACTTGCAGAGAAAATGACTTGATTATTGCCTTAACTTTTCTCGTTTTGGAGAGACGTGGCGTTTTTCTAAGCGATTTATTTAATTATTTTTACGTGAGTGACGGTTGTTGTGAAGAGAACGGTAGTTCAGAAGATAATATGACAATCATTGTGACATGAACAGCAAGCGCGCGCGCACACACACACACACACACACACACACACACACACACACACACACACACACACACACACACACACACACACACACACACACACACACACACACACACACACACACACACACACACACACACACACACCACACACACACACGCACGCACATACGCAGAGAGGGAGAAGGACGCACACGCGTCAAGGATAAATGTCGCACCAATCTTCGAGAACAATCTGCAGCAGAAGAATATACATAATGGCAGAGAACTTCATTGCTGGGGGGTGGGGGTGGGGGTGGGGTAGGGTTAATGCATCTTCCTTTCCGTCCCCCCCCCCCCTCTCTCCTCTCTCTCTCTCTCTCTCTCCTCTCTCTCTCTCTCTCTCTCTCTCTCTCTCTCTCTTTCTCTCTCTCTCTCTCTCTCTCTCTCTCTCTCTCTTTCTCTCCTTCTCTCTCTCTCTCCTTCTCTCACTCTCTCCTTCTCTCTCTCTCTCCTTCTCTCTCTCTCTCTCCTCTCTCTCTCTCTCTCTCTCTCTCTCTCTCTCTCTCCTTCTCCTTCTCCTTCTCCTTCTCCCTCTCTCTCTTCTCTTCGTCTTCCCCCATATCCGCTCCCTGCTTCTTCTGTGCCTTTTCCTTCCCCTCTGCTTCGTTAATCCCCTCTCCCTCTTCTCCCTCCTTTATCCTCCGCTTCCTCGTCTTCCCCTTCTTCTTCTTCTCTTTTGTCTCCTCTTCCCCTCTTTCTCATTCGCTTTACCCTTCTTCCTCCTCATTCTTACTGCTCGCTTTCTCTCTTCTCATCCCCTTCCTCCCCTTCCTTTTTCCTCTCCTCTTCCCCTTCTTCCCCCCCTCTATTCCCCTGCCCCTGCTGATCTCCTGCCCCTCCCCCCCCCCCTCCTCCCAAGCGAATTCCTTGCCAGCTGCGACGCCACCTGTGGTTTGTAGGAGGATAAACTGTCCTGAATTAAATGAATTCGTTTGCATATACCTGTATAACATATTACATACATGTATCTGTATAACTGTATATATACACATTGGTCCGGTTGTCACTTTTTCCGGCTTTCTGTGTGTCAGTCTCAGAGATACAAGAAAATTAGGCCGTAAATAATACGCTGTGATTTAATATAGTATAGTGCATTTAGTGGTCTCATGATGCTTGTTTCTTAGGGTGTCCGTGTAAAGGTTTTCATTTGAATTTTCATTGACTTGTTGTTTGTTGATCGCATCGTTGATTGTTTGTTTTTTGTTGTCTTGTTTGTTTATCTTGTGTAGAGTTCATTTACCCCTTTGTTTGTTCAGCTGTTTGTGGCTTCTGGAGTGTTCGATTTTACAACTATTTATTAACG
The DNA here is from genome assembly GCF_015228065.2 of Penaeus monodon. NCBI lineage: Eukaryota > Metazoa > Arthropoda > Malacostraca > Decapoda > Penaeidae > Penaeus > Penaeus monodon. Next base: position 39,528,826 of record NC_051402.1, on the reverse strand, counting down.
CAGGTGTGCATTTTTTTATGTTTGTATTTATTTGTTTTTTTGTACGTTTATGGAAATGGATGTGTGTGTCTACTTGAGTGCACATACAACATGTACTTATGTATGTGTGTACTTCTGCGTCCTTGGAACTGTCATGGGATTGCAAATGAGTGTTTTGTGTACATTGCATCTTCAAGACACGTCAGTACACCCTTGGCACACTTACATGGACTGGACCCTCGCATTGACATAACCTGATATTCTTGTCTTGACACCAACCCACACTGGACGATGAAGGAAGAGACAAGGAAGAGTGGGAGGAGGAGGAGGAGGAGGAGGAGGAGAAGGAGAAGGAGAAGGAGAAGGAGAAGGAGAAGGAGAAGGAGAAGGAGAAGGAAAGGAGAGAAGAAGAAGAAGAAGAAGAAGAAGAAGAAGAAGAAGAAGAAGAAGAAGAAGAGGGGAAAGAAAAAGAAGAAGAAGAAAGGAAAAGGGAGAAGCAGACGGAAAAGAAGAAAAACAGACATAAGAATAGCAGAGGAGGGAAAGAACAGAAGAAGGAAAGGAAGAAATAATAGGGAAAACAATAAAGATGTGAAGAGAATGTGTCCGAAGGCGTGGGAAATCATGGTTAATACGAAGCTTTGGTGTACGAGCGACAAAAAGCGAAAGTGGAGGAGGGAGAAGGCACGAAATGCTACAGAATGATAAGGTAATGAAATGAAAGGAAAGATGAAAATGCCCTCAGTGTTATTGTAAAGCTAAAGGCATTATAAATAAATAAGGAAATGTAACGGAAAACTATTAGAATAACAAAGAAAATTAAGCAAAATGGAAGGGAAGGTTTCCTTGCCTGTGGAGGAGGTCCCTTTCCTTGTTTGTTGTTTTTGTTGTGTGTGCTTTTCTTGCTTTCCTTGCTTTTCTCTGTATTGCTGTTCTTGTTTCATATGTTTTCCTTGAGGTTATTTACGGCATTCTTTCATTCTGCTTTTGGTTCCTCATGTGTTTATTTTGCGTATTTTTCTATTTTGATTAATCTGTTCGAATCATCTTGTCTCAATTGTCCCCATTATTTCTTCTTCTCTTATTTTCTATTCACTTTTCCCCTTTTTTTGCCTTCTCCTTATTTCTTATTCTTTTTCTTCTTCTTCCTTCATCATCATCTTTCATTTTCTTCATCTCCCTCTTTTTTAGTCCATCTCCCCCTTCCTTCTCCCTCTCCTTCCTTTACCTTCGCCTTCCTCCTCCTTCCTTCTCCCTCTCCTTCCTTTACCTTCGCCTTCCTCCTCCTTCCTTCTCCCTCTCCTTCCTTTACCTTCGCCTTCCTCCTCCTTCTCTACCCCCCCCCCCCCCTCTTTCTCTCCATCCGCGCCACGAGGAGGAATTAAGCGCTGAGAAAAGAGCTGTTTTCGTCCCACGCTTTCCAGAGGAAGGTTTCCATTGCTGGGAAGGAAATGGAAACGGCTGGACACAGGCAGACAGACAGGCTGACAGACACACAGACAGACACGTATTAATGCATAGAGAAAGCGACTCACAACTGATTGCGCGCATTTAAGAAAGAAATTGATGATCGTAATAGCTGCCGTCAAGTACCAGAGCGCCATGACCACACTAACTCCGTATGATAATCAGCGTCGCGTTGAATGAGTGACAGATGACGTGAATATCTCAGTCTATGTATTTCTTTTCTCCCTTTATTTCCCATTGTTGTGCCCTTAGACTAACGAAGACAATGGAAAGACAATGACCAAGCAAAGAAGACAAAGAACTAACAAACAAACAACAAGAACAACCTTCGAGGCCACGAAAATTTCTCTCGGTCAAGGGTATAGACATGTGTTGTCCGAATCTCTCGCCGGCGACTTCGACTACCAAATGAGCCTCGTTGGTACTTAAAATTCTCTCAAAGATATTTCGTATTATTAAGATAGTTCTTCCAAAATAACCATAGAATAATCTAGCATATGTTTAGACATATTATAACTCAAAATGACGTATTTAATTGAGTATTCGGCAACGCATGGGGGAGAGGAGGAGGGCCTTTGCCACGAGAGAGAAATCTGTCCGTCAGTAATTACCTATGATGAATTTTATCACTCGGGGCATGCGGGCACGGGCGGGGCGCTCAGCAGGCTCGCTGGCATAGTGATAAGCGGCAGGCAGCAGGCGATGGGGCGCGTAAGCAGGCAGGCTGACAAGCAAGGAGGCAAGCGCGTAGGCTAGCAGACAGAAAACAGGCAAGATTAGGAGCAAACTGTATTCACAAGATCAAGCAGACGACTAGTAGACGTGCAAGCACATACGAGGCGACAGAGCAGCATGCTAGCAGAAAGCAAGGCGGCAGTTTATCAGCCGGGCCAAAAGCGCCAAGCAGTCAAGCTAGCAACAATCTGAGACGCCGGTGAAGTTGGCATGAAGAAGGTCAGGGCAGCAGATCTCGCAGACACGTTTGTCAGGGAAACGGACTCACAACAAGAGAAC
>NC_051402.1:39516366-39521366 GCF_015228065.2 Penaeus monodon | reverse complement strand
TGCAGTGGTGGAGGCGGTTTGTGCAACGACCCAGGGATTCTTTTAATTCTGTGACCCCCCCCCCCCATCCTGCCATCGCCCCCTCTCCCCGCCTCTCTTTACCCCTATCTCTACCTTCCGTCCCCTCTTCTTCCTTTCCTTCGCCCCCATCCTCTGCCTTCCCCTCCTCCCGCCCTCCCCTCCCCTCTTCTCCCTACGGGCGATGTACTCGTCTTCGGTTTGTTGTTGTTGTTATGATGATGACTATGATGACGATGATAATGATGGTGATGATAATGATGATTATCATTATAATATTGTTGTCGTTATGGTTGTTATTCCAGGGTATCGTTTATCATCATTATTATTTTGTTACATTTAATTACTTTTATTATTCTCATGATTAGCCCTTGCTTCTCATCATTACGCTTTGTCCTGGAGCGAAATAGCCTCAGGTTCTCACAATAACTCAAGTCCGACAAAGAGCGCATAAGCAGTTACTTTCTTTACGTAACTTCATCCCGCGTTCTCTCTGGTTCCTTTCGTTTTGCGTCATCAAAGGCATGTTGCGTTCTCACTTTCTCAGTCTCATTCCATATGGCCCGCCTGCGTGTCATATAATACGTCATGTTTGTAATTAAAAAAGTACGGTTTGTCGCAGCCGGCAGCCAGACGGGCAAGGGACGGCCTGGCTCACTTTCTCTCTCGGTCACTCTTATGAACATACGTGTATGCTTGTAGGTGTTTGTGTGGACTTAAAGATGTAGAAGTATGCTTAAAAATACACGTGCATGCAGACATACTAACGTGCATATTCCAAAGATTAAAATTACTCAATTGTGAGTACACAATGTCATTCAAAAATAAGTTCGTATACAAAAGTAAATTACATATGAACACATGCATGCGCACATATATGCATACACGCATGTATGTACATCAGTCAACTTGCTTTCTCTTTTCTCTGTCTTCCGAGTTAATTAACCTTCGCCAGGTGATGAGACCAAGGAAGAAGAGTGTTTGCTCGCCTCTTTTCCTCTCCCTTCTTTTCCCCTCCGTCTCCCCCTCCTCTTCCCTTCTTCGTTTCCTTGCCGCACCTCCTCATCATCTCAGTCTTTCCTCCTCCTCCTCCCCCTCCTCCTCCTCCTCCTCCTCCTCCTCCTCCTCCTCCTCCTCCTCCTCCTCCTCCTCCTCCTCCTCCTCCTCCTCCTCCTCTCCTCCTCCTCCTCCTTCTCCTCCTCCTCCTCCTCCTCCTTCCTCCTCCTCCTCCTCCTCCTCCTCCTCCTCCTCCTCCTCCTCTATTACTTCTTCTTCTCCTCGCCCCTTCCTCCCCCCACTTTCTTCCTCTTTCTCTTCGACCTCCACCTTCTCTTGTCCCTCTGCCTTATTCTTCTCTGCCTTCATTTCATAATCTTTCTCCTTACTTCCTTCATTGGTTTTAATGTAAGAAAATATGAATTAAATTGGGCAGAGAACAGACGAAAAAGAGAAGAATGAGATAATGAAGATACAAGAAAAATTACCTTGGCAGATATGAAAATTGAAATCACAAGAAAATAAATGAGAAAATCAAGGCGCTTCGGTTAACCACTAAATAGGCGAAAATAGACGGAAACGAACGAATAGTTATTGAGATCGTGAATAAAATTTCAAAACGATGTTTCTCAAGGAAATTTGTAATGTGTTAAACCTTCGAGTGAGGCGACACGTTCTCAAAAGCCAAAGGTTTCTGAAGGATCCGCATTTAAGCGCTGCCGACAGTTCCCGGGTCGCTCCCACGCACATGCACTCGCACGCGGGCAAGACAGAGCCACTGGCTTACAGGCACGTACACAAGCCAGTGTGTATGTGTATGGACACGATTAATGTGGATATGTAGACTCACAAGGTAATACACATAGGACTGTATCCCACACGGGATACACATGACTGCACGCTCATAAGCAAATGCACTTGCATATGCATGTGAACACGACAAGCATGGAAATGCATTTACGCAAGCAGCACATACCAACACACACACACACACACACACACACACACACACACACACACACACATACACACACACACACACACACACACACACACACACACACACACACACGAGGTAAATGGCCACGGCAGAAAATGAATTAACAAGCGCATAGAGACGCACGCGCAGCCCTGTTCGGGTCTCGCTCAGAGACAAAAAGCGCCTCACAGGCACGGACTTTTGCACAACGACGCGGCGACGATAAGCAAACCTGACCTGAGTTGGAGTGAGTGACCCCTCCGAGCGGTCGACCTCCGGGCCGCGTGGGCAGCAGGTCACCGGCGGCTTGGGAGTCGAAGGGGGGGGGGGCGGGATACGGAAGGGGGGGAGGTAGGGAGGGGAGGGAAAGGAGGGACAGAGGCAGGGAAGAGAAGGAGGAAAGAAAGAGGGGAAGAAAGGTAGGAGAAAGCAGGAGGAAAGGAAAGGGGAAAGAAAGAACGGAGGGGTGTGGAAGGAGGAGGGAAGGGAGAAAAGAAAAGAGAAAGGAAGGGAAGAGAGGAAGCATGAAGACGAGCGAAGGAATTAAGAAGGCAGAAGTGGATTAAGTGAAGAGGTGAAAGATAGGAATAAAGAGGAAAATGAAAAACAAAAAGAACAAACAGCAACCGTAGTAAACTAAATGTTGTCATTTCTCTTTTTTGCATTGCAAGACTTTGGCAACAGCTCTTGCATTTCATGTTTGTCCCCAAGTCTTTACTTCTGTTTTCTATTCGTTAGAGCCTTCTTAACGGGGCACTGAAATATTTTTTCCTAAGTACACACGAATGAAAAAAATAAAGAAAATATATTTGGTGAAAGAGAGAGAACAGTGGGAAGAAGGAGAACGCAAGAAATAGAGGAGGAGGCGAGCCGGGAGGCGATCAGATCGCAGGCAATTAATCCCCAAAAGTATATATCGTTTTTCAGTCTTTCTCAAATTTAAAGTTTGCTTTCCTTTACACGTACATTTTAGGTTTTTAAAACTCGAGCTTCACGAAGAGATCAGAATCGAGGCATTGCAGATCACTGACCTCTGACCTGGCTGTTGCTCCACCAGACCGCCTTTTGCAACTGACCCCCCCCCGTCTCCCCCCTGTTGCCAATATGTTAATTATTCTCTTGTGTTTATTGCCTTTTACTTCTCTGTTGATTTTCGTTTATTGTGCTTGTGAGTTTATGGGTTTGTTTGTGATTTCGATAGCCATGTATTCTAAAGTTTAACGATTCGCTGAATTTTAAGTGAGACATGTCCGTTAATTATATACAAATAAACACAATGTCTGATAAATGAAAGAAAATATAAGGAGAATATTGGAGTAAAATGACGCAAAATATAGAAAAAAAAATCTTGTACCGCATACACATTTGCATATCGCGAAGGCCTATTCTTGTGAAACGCCGTGTTAGCTGTGACCCAGCCAGGACGCCCTTAGTGAAGGCGGGCGTAAGGGCGACGGGGGTTGAAGGGCTTTTGTGGAAGAAGGGCTCAAAATTAATAGTAATGGTAATGATGATAATGATGATAATAATAATAGTTATGATAATGATAATAATAATAATAATAATAATAATAATAATAATAATAATAATGATAATAATAATGATATTAATGATAATGATAATAATGACTATAGTAAAAAAAAAAAAATAATACTGCTACTAGTGATAATGGCAGGAAGGAGGGCACAAGGGTCACAGCGGTTTGGGAGCTCGAAAGCCCATGGGTCTGTAGGGGGGGGGGGTCTGAATGTCTGTTTTTGTCTAACTCTTCTTAATCGTTTTTTCTGTTCTCTCTCTCTCTCTCTCTCTCTCTCTCTCTCTCTCTCTCTCTCTCTCGCTCTCGCTCTCTCTCTCTCTCTCTCGCTCTCGCTCTCGCTCTCGCTCTCTCTTCTCTCTCTCTCTCTCTCTCTCTCTCTCTCTCTCTCTCTCTCTCTCTCTCTCTCTCTCTCTCTCTCTCTCTCTCTCTCTCTCTCTCTCTCTCTCTCTCTCTCTCTCTCTCTCTCTCTCTCTCTCTCTCTCTCTCTCTCCGTAGAGTTTCCCAACGCCGCCAGTGAGTTATCAGATCGGCCGACCAACCGAGTTTGATTTTCATCTCTGTTGCTCATTCTCATGCAGTCTAACACACACACACACACACACACACACACACACACACACACACACACACACACACACACACACACACACACACACACACACACACACACACACACACACACACACACACACACACACACACACACACACACACACACACACACACACACACACACACACACACACACACACACACACACACACACACACACACAATCACAATCACAATCACAATCAACCGCATATAGAAAAACGAAAGAAAATCAAAGATGACGGAGTAATAACAACAATAAGATAAAGAAGAATAGAAAGTACAATCTGTTTACATCTCCCCCCCCCTCCCCTCCCCCTGGAGCACATGTCACAGTTTCTCGATTGCAAGGATCTGTTCGTTAGTCGCCGCCGCCGCCGCCAGATGGCCGCGGGCCCGGCGGACCAGCTGATGCTCCTCCTCGGAACAGCTGGGCGAGGCAGAGCTGCGCGGTCTCCTCGATTCTTTTTTATTATTATTGCCCGGCTTCTTGTTTTATGGTTTTGTTGATTGGTGCGGGTATGTCGTTTCTGAAAAAAAAAAAAAAAAAAAAAAAAAAAACATTTGCGAAGGTTACATGAGTGTTATTGGGTTTCTGGATTATCTTAGGGACGTTTATTTCGTTTTCGTGACGTTTTTTACTGTGTATTTTTTTCTTTTTGTCTTCCTCCTTCGTCTTTTCCATCGTCTTTTAATTTGATCCTCTCATTCTTCTGTCTTCTTCCTTTGCTTTTTCTCCTCTTCCTTCCCTCCTAGCTCTTCTCCTTTCTCACTTTAATATCCTCTCTTTCCCTTCCTTTCCTCCATCCTCTTCCTTCCTCTTTCTCCCTTTGCTTTCATTCCTTCCTCTCTTCTATCTTCCTCCTTTCTCTTCACTCC
>NC_051402.1:39503866-39508866 GCF_015228065.2 Penaeus monodon | reverse complement strand
GCGGGATTCTAGGCTAGTCTTCGTCGGGAGGGGGAGGAGGTGGCGGGGGGGGGGGCGGGGAGAGGAAGGACAGGGAGAAAGAGAGAGGGAGGGAGATGAAAAATACATCCCGCTCCCCACAAAAGGTGGGGAGTGGGATAAAGGTATGAATGAGAATGAATATATATATATATATATATATATATATATATATATATATATATACATATATATATATAATATATATATATATATATATATATATATATATATATATATATATATATATATATATATTGTGTGTGTGTGTGTGTGTGTGTGTGTGTGTGTGTGTGTGTGTGTGTGTATGTGTTTGTGTTTGTGTGTGTGTGTGTGTTTGTGTGTGTGTTTGTGTGTGTGTGTTGTGTGTGTGTGTGTGTGTGTGTGTGTGTGTGTGTGTGTGTGTGTGTGTGTGTGTGTGTGTGTGTGTGTGTTGTGGTATGTATGTATGTATGTATATATGTATATATGTATATGTATATATATATGTATATATATATATATATATATATATATATATATATATATATATATATATATATATATATATATGTATATTTATATATATGTGTGTGTGTGTGTGTGCGTAAGTGTATACATCAGGCAGCAAGAACAGGAAGAGAGGGCGAGGCGAGTCCGGGCAAAGGCTTAGACCGAAGGAGAAAGAAAACAGGCGAAGGAGAAGGAGGACGCGGGGAGCAGAGGCAGAGGAAGAGGCAGCGGGAGCGACGAGGATCAGCTGGAACTTCCTTTGCTTCAGCTGCTTTGCTTCTCTCATCCTTTCCTGCGTGTTGTTCATCCTTCTCTCCTACCTTTTCCCTCGTCTTCCGAATAGAATTGATAGCTAAATAAAGGACTAAAGACAGAAATCGAATAAGCTATAAACAAAAAGTGAAATATGTATATCTACCTCAAAATAGCACTGCGCTCAGAATGGCATAAGAAATTAACACAGATTTCGATGCCGCTTTTTACGGATTTGCGCTGCGTCGCCGTGCCGGGGGGGGGGGGGTTAAGTAAGTACAGTAAGTAAATAAGGAAATGCATGGATAACTGAGTAGATGAAGAGGTTGATAGATGCACTGATTGATCGACAAGTAAAGGATGAATAAGCGTACTACGTAAATGAATAGATATGTATAGGGGCTCCGCGCCGTTGTTCTTCTGCGCCGTAAATAGTGGTGATCATTATTATAATGATAGAAGATTGGGATAAAGAAGGCTGTGGTTATGGTTATGATGAATGATGGTGATGGTGATGATAATGATGGTACTGATGATAATAATAATAATTATTATTATTATATTGATGATAATGATAATAGTAGTAATAATGATAATAATACTAATGATATTGATGATAATAATAATGATGATGGTAATCATAGTAATAATGATAATAATGATAATGATAATAATATGATAAAAATAATAATGATAGTGTTAATATTATTGATGATGACACCACCAATGATACGATACTAACAATCCCGCGTCGCAGTCGCCCCTCCCTCCCTCTCCCTTCCCCTCCCTCCCCCTCCCTTCCTCTTCCTCCCCCCCGTCCCTTCCCCTCCCTTCCTCTTCCTCCCCCTCCCTCCCCATTTCCCCTTCCCTCCCCTCCCCCCCGTCCCTTCCCCTCCCTTCTTCACCAACTCAGTCATTCGTCTCATTAATCTTACATTCACTCATTTTCTCGACACGAGGAAAAATAACAACTTAAAAATGCAAAGCTAAATAGAGCTCGACACCGCAAAGAGAAAATTTACTTAGAATCGACAATTTTCGAGAAAGCCCGCAGCAGAAGGCTCAGCAGGCGACAGATGGCTCCGGTGCGCCGCCTCTCGCCCGTGCGGGGGGGGGGGGAGTAAATAAACAAGGAAGTGCATGAATAACTAAATGAAGAGGTACGTAGGACTGATTGGCCGACAAGTAAAGGATGAATAAGTGTACTACGTAAATGAACAGATATTTGATAGATAGTAAATATATAAATGAATAGATGAGTTAATAAATTAATTACGTAAAACGCGAGAATTGATGATGAATTTTATTATGATCTAGTACTAATTGACTGAGACAGACAGACAGAGACAGACAGACTGACAGAGACAGAGAGCGCCAAAATACGGCGTCGGAATATTCATCAGCCTAATAATGTTCTGAATCTCCGCCCTTTCGCCGTGACGCAACCTGGGTCCTTCTTACTCACTATCATTCTCAATTATTGCATTTGATTTTCTCACCCTCCTTTCCTCCTCTCCCTCCCTCTCTCTCACCTTCATTCCTCTGTCTCTGTTTCCCCTTCTTTCTACCTCGTTTTCCTCTCTCCTCCCCTTCCTCCTTTCCTCCCCCTTCCTCGTTTTCCCAGTCCCTTCCTCCCTCCCTCCTTCCCTCCCTCTTTTTCTCCCTCCCTCCCTATTTTTCTCCCTCCCTTCCTCCCTCCTTCCGCCTCTCCCAACTATCCTCTTTCATCCCTCTTTCCCTTGGAAACGTCCTCCTTGACACGGCCGAGCCTTCTTCCGGGACCTTCAGGCGCGAGGACACGTCGGAATGGTCTCGGGGTCTCGCGGCGGAGCCTCTGGCGTGGGGCTGTTGCTTGTTGTCCTACGGTTGTTTGGAGTTGGGGCTGTTAATTGAAATTTTTTCCCAGTTATTTTTCGTCTCTTCTAAGTGCAACTAAGGGAAGGTATTTCATTTTAATTGTTGTTCTTACTCTAATATTTTCATTATTCAAATTTCCAGGAAATAACAACAGTGATTACAACAAGAATAATAACCACAAGATCACGAGCGTCATTCCGGCCGCATTCCGGAGTCGCCTCGCGCTCCGCCGCTGACCTTACTCGGAGCGACCTCGTGCGGGTCATACTAATTAGGCGCGACCCTCATTAAGCCTCCTCATTAGGCACACAGAAGCTCGCCCGCTGTCCTTGCTATCGACGCCTCGGGGTTCGCCCGCCTCGAGAAGGCGCAGCAGGGCTTATCTTTGATCCTGTTCTTGTTCTTGTTCTCCTCCTGTGTTGGTTCTTCATCCTATCTTCTTTTTCTTCTTCGCCTTCGTCCTCTTCCTCTTTTTATCTTCGCCTACTCCTGTGTTTCCACCCTCTTCCTCGCCGAGCGTTATCGTCACAAGGGGTCCGTCACGTCCCCTCCGCCACGGCCTCCGAGCGACGCGGCCTTTGGGGGTAACGGGGAATCGGCGTCGAGGGAGGCACTTCGAGGGCTCAGGAAGGGCACGATGCGGCTTGGAATGAGGACGAGGGAGAGAGGGAGGAAGGAGGTAAGGAGGGAGGAGGGAGGGAAGGAGGAGGGAGGGAAGGAAGGAGGGGGGAGGGAGGGAAGGAGGGGGGAGGGAGGGAAGGAGGAGGGAGGACGAGGGAGGGAAGGAAGAACGAGGGAGGGAAGGAGGGAGATGGGAGGAGGGAGGGAAGGAGGAGGGAGGGAAGGAGGGAGGGAAGGAAGGAGGAGGGAGGGAACGAGGGAGGGAAGGAAGAACGAGGGAGGGAAGGAGGGAGGAGGGAGGGAAGGAAGGAGGAGGAGGGAAGGAGGGAGAAGGGAGGGAAGGAGGGAGGAGGGAGGGAAGGAGGGAGGAGGGAGGGAAGGAGAGAGAGAGAGAGAGAGCGAGAGAGCGAGAGGAGAAGCAAAGGGAATGGAGAACCAGTGTTTAGATATAAGGTAAGAATGAGAATGAAAACTACAGATAAGGAAAGGGAGTAAAACCAAAACGAAAGAGGATGGAAGAGTAAATAAATCATGAAGTTTAGGGAAAGGATGAGAAACGAAACGCAGGAAAGCAAGGAAAAAGTAAAACGAGAAACAAGAAAATTAAACAGCAGATGATGACGTCACGGCTGGAGATCACAAGATCCTCTTCTCTTTCATTCTCCCTTCTCCTCGTTTCTGCTCCCTTCCTCCCTTCCCCCTCCCCCTCCCCCGTCCCTTCCCCTTTCCCCTGTCCACTCCGTCTTCCCCTTTGTCTGTCTTTTCTCTGCTTTCCTTCTCCCACTGCTTTCCCTGCCTATCTCTTCTTTCTTCATTTTCTTCTCCTTTCCCCATTCCTAGTTCCCTCCATCTTTCTATTTTCTCCTTATTCCCTACCTCTGTTTTCCCTCAGTTCTCCCTCCTACCACCCCTTATCTCCTTTTCTCTCTCCCTTCTTGTCTCTCCCTACCCCATAACTCCCCTACCCCCTCTCCCCTCCCTCCCTCCCTCCCTCCCCCTCCCTCCCTCCCCTCCCTCCCTCCCTCCCTCCCTCCCTACTCTCGCATGAAACCCGAGAGCGCGAGTGTTACATTGTGCAAGTCCCTCTCCCGCGAGTTGCTCTCTAACCCGGCTTGTCGTGTTCTCCGCCGCCGCTGCGACCGCGTGTGGGAGGCGCCCGGCTGTGTGCGTGCGTTGAAGGGGTGTGGGTTGGGGAGGGGTTGGGGAAGGGGTTGGGGTTTGGGTTGGGAGAGGGGTGTGTGGTTTGGGGGTTGATGGGGGTTGTGTGGTAGGTCTCCGTAGCAAGCGGCCTGTGCCGGCGTGGAAGTAATGCGCCATCCATTTTGAATACGAGATTTTATGTTCGTTGTCATTTATATACTTGAGAAGAATTGCTTGCAGCTTTATATGCGTGGATTTATAGTTTTTAGAGGAAGAGAGAGAGAGAGAGAGGGAGGCAGGCAGGCAAGCAGGCAGACAGACAGACAGACAGATAGATAGAGACAAATCACACACACACATACACATACACACACACACACACACACACACACACACACACACACACACACACACACACACACACACACACACACACACACACACACACACACACACACACACACACACACACACACACAAACACACACACATACAGAGCACGCACACTGGCACTTACACATTCCTCATTCTTGCGCCTTTTTCTGATGCCATAATTAATGTGCAGTTTTTACGCTCCTCGGCGCTCGTCCTCGCAGAACAACTAAATTCGAGGCGTCTGC
>NC_051402.1:39483866-39488866 GCF_015228065.2 Penaeus monodon | reverse complement strand
TTATTATTGTAATGCAGGTTCCACGAGGGAGATAACGTGCTTGCCGAATGCTTGGGAAAAGACAGACGTTATGAAGTTTATTCGAAATGTTGGGAACCATCACTCAAAACACACACACATGTATTGCCCCTGAAATTTTGTATGTAAAGATCTGAAATAATATCTGTTCTGTATTGTAAATGCATTTTAATTATATATATAGTATATCTATATAAAATTTTAAAATCTAGATTATAAAAATTATAAAATTATATATATATTAATATATATATACTATAAAATATATAAAAATAGATATATATTATATAAATATATCATAAAAAAATTTATATATAAATATATATATATATATATATATTATAATATATTTTATACCCATAAAAACCCCCCAAAACACAGGCACACAAAACACAAACACCCCAAACACACACACACCCACACACCCCACCCACACACAAAACACACCCCACCCCCACACACCCCCACACGCAATATATTTATATATAAATATTATATATATATTATAATTATAATAGTATATGTATAAATTATTATATAATTTTATATTATATATAATTATAAATATATTATATATATATATATATAATGTTTGTGTGTGGGGTGTTTTATGTGTGTGTGGGTTATTATATATAAAATATAAAATTAAAATATATATATATATATAATATAATTATATATATATATTTATATATATATATATATATTAAAATTTTACCCCCCACCCCACACCACACACACACACACACACACACACACACACACACCCCCCCACACACACACACACACACACCACACCACAAATAAACACACACACACCCCTATATATAATATATTTTAATATATTTTATATATATTATATATATAATTTTATTATGAAAAAATATATTTTTATAAAATTATAATATTATATATTATATATATATATATATATAAATATATATTATTTTATATAATATGTGTGTGTGGGTGTGTGTGTTTTGAAATTTGTGGGTGTGGGTATATTATATATATAAAATATATATATTTTATATATATTTATATATTATATATTTTATATTTATATATTTTAGGTTATATATATTATATATATATTAATTATTTTATATATATATATATATATGTCTATATATTATTGTGTGTTGTTGTGTGTGTGTGTGGTGTGTGTTGTGTTTTGGTGTGTGTGGGGTTGTGGGTGGGAAATTATATATATATATATTTATAAAATAATATATATATAAAATATATATATATATATTTGTGGGTGTGTGTGTTTTGTGTGTGGGGTTGTGTGTGTGTGTGATTTGGTGAGTGTTTGTGTGGGGGGTATAAAATATATATATAATATATATATATATTTTAAAAAATATATAATTTTATATATAATATATATAATTATATATATAATAAATTTTTTATATATTATATTTTATATTTTAATATACCCCCCCCCACCAAACCACACAAATATAATTATATATAATATAATATGCATATATATATATATATAAATATATAATATTTTTATATATAAAATAAATATTATATATTAATATATATTATATATTTTTAAATATATATATATAATATTGTATTTATGTAGGGATGTATAAATATATTTATTTTTTTTTATATTATGAATAAAAAATAATATATTTATTCTACATGCATCATACATATAAAATTATATATATATATATTAAAATATTATATATTTTATATATTATATAAAATATATATTAAAATATTAAAATTTTTAAATTTTATTTATTTATTTATTTATATAAAATATATATATATATTTTTAATTTTAATAATTATTTTATATATATATATATATATATATATTATATAAATATATAAATATATATATATTGTGAAATTTTGTGGTGTATGATGTAGGGAATTTATGTATTATGAAAATTATCCCATGTATTGCATGTAGGAAAACGTACGTCATTGATTCTAAAGGTGAGGAAAAAGGGGGGGGGGAAAAGGCATGGGGCCTTTAAATTTAGAAATTTTAATTTCCACAGCGCAGGTGTTCAGACGCCTCAATGAACATACGCGATGCCTGCTCTGTACAAACAGCAAAGGTCGTGAGTGTATGGCAAGCTGAGAACGCTGTGATGGCGCGCACGTATCCAAATATAAGCTTCACATCTCAGTGGCGATGATAATGACAGCCCAAAAGTACTATGTAAAAAGTATTGCATAAAAAACTATGCAAACAAAACATTTAAAAGTCCGGGCCCCCCCGAACCAGGGGTGATGCAACTAGGCGGGGGGGGGAAGGGGGGGGGGGGCGTGCGCCTTGGTTTTGGGGGGGGGTTTTAAAAAGGGGGAAACATTTTATAGATGGCCCAATTTTACTGAAAAAAGGGGACCCTCGCACAGCATGGGAAAAAGAAAGGCCAAGTCCCCCCGCCAGGAACCACAAAAGGGGCCGTCAAAGCCCATGAAATCCCCTTATCCCGCCCCGCCCGCGCCCCTGGCTCCCGGGCGGGGTGGGGGGGGCTCGACCAGGGGACTTCACGCCCCGGGGATGGGGGTGGGGGTGCCGGCCCTTTGGGAGTTCCACGCACGAAGAAAGAAAGCGTATAAAGTCGATGAATATAGTAAAGCTTGTTGAGTATGCATGCGGGATGTGAATGTACAACAGACATGCGCAAACACATGAAGCACAGGCAAAGCTTTTTTCCCCCCCCCTTTCTCTCTCTCTCCTCCTCTCCTTCTCTCTCGGCTCTTCTCTCTCTCTCTCTCTCTCTCTCTCTCTCTCTCCTCTTCTCTCTCTCTCTCCTCTCTCTCTCTCCCTTTTTCTTCTCTCTCCTTTCGTCTCTCTTCTCCTCTCTCTCTCTCTCTCACCATTAATAAAAATCGGTTTCATGTGTGATGACTTAGAAATAAGACAAAACGACAAATATTGTATCAATAAGAATTTATTTCAACATATGAGGCAGATAGATGTTATAACTAAAATTATTTTTAAGCAGAGCAAATATTACTCTGAGTCAGTTTCACTACTGTCTCACGTATTTTGAATGAGATTTCATAACATGAGGTAAGCATTTTGTATTATTTTCTTTTGCGATAAAACCTCATGCTTTTTGCATTTTCCTTTTTTTCCTAAATTTTTATTTACGCGTTCGAAAGTGTTTAATCCGGTGAGTTCGCACCGTGCAATGGCATTTTGTTGAAAGGGTTTCCCCCACTTTTTTCGTTCTTGTTGCTCCCCGGGTTTTCGTTTACCTTGCTGTCTTCTCGGCTGTTTGTCTGTCCCTTATCTATCTGTCTGTCTAAGTTTATAAGTTCATCTATCTGCCTGCTTTTCTGCCCGTTTCTTCCCGCCTCTCTCTCCTTTTCTCTTTCCTTTCCTTTCTCTTTCTCTTTCTCTCCTCTTTATCCCTCTCTCTTACCCTCCCCCTCTTGCTCTCTCTCTTTCCCTCCCCCTCTTGCTCTCTCTCTCTCTCTCTTTTCTCTCTTTCTCTCTCCCTCTTTTCTTCTCTCTCTTCCCCTCTTTCTCCTCTCTCTTCCTTTTCTTTTCTTTTCTCTTTTTTTTTCCCCCTTTTTCTTTTTCTCTCTTCTTTTCTCCTCCCCTCTCTTTCTCTCTCTCTCTCCCTCTTTCTCTCTCTCTCCTCGCCTCTCTCTCCCCATCTCTCCCTCCCTCTCTCCCCTCCCTCTCTCCCCCTCTCTTTTCTCTTCCTCTCCCTCTCTCTCTCTCCTCTTTCTTTTCTCTCCCTCTCTTTCTCCTCCTTCGACTCTCTCCCTCTCTCTATCTCTCTCTCTTTTTTTCCCCTCTCCCCCTTTTTCTCTCTCTCTCTCCCTCTTTCCCTCTCTCTCTCTCTCCTCTCCCTCTCTCTTCTCTTCTCTCTCTCTCTCCCCTCCCTCCCTCTCTCTCTCTCTCTCTTTTTTCTTTCTCTCTCCTTCGCTCTCTCTCCCTCTCTCTCCCTCTCCTCTCTCCCTCTCTCTCTCTCCCCCTCCCTCTCTCTCTCTCTCTCTCTCTCCCCCTCTCTCTCTTCTCTCCTCTCTCTCTCTCTCTCTCTCTCTCTCTCTCTCTCTCTCTCTCTTTCTGCATCTCTATTTCTTTCTCTCTCATTCTCGCTCTCTCCACCCCCCCCCTCTCTTTCCCTCCCTCCTCCTATCCCTTTCTCCCTCTCTAATTCTCTTTACGTCTCACTCTTCTTAATAGCCAATTCATTCTCGTTTTCTGTGATGACGAAGGGGTGACTAAAGCGCTCATGCGTGTGACTCAGAAAAAGGGTTCTCCACTCTTTTAAAGGGGTGTTTCCCGGGGCCCAAAAGTCCTTGGCGTAAAACGGTTTTTTTGATTTCCCAGAGAGTGAACCCCCGTTGCCACGGGTGTTTTGCTTTTTTTTTTGTAGTTTTGTTTTTTAAGTAACTGGGTTTGGTGTTGTGTTTGGTGCTGTCTCTGTTGCTGTTGATAGTGTTGCTAATTTTGATGTGGCGCTGATCTTATCATTAGTATCATTGTTATGAATTTTAAAAGATATATAATAAAAATAGATGGACAGCAGACAGGCAGACGACAGGCCGGCGGCGGCCGGGGAGGCAGGAGGCAGGCGGCAGGCAGGCTGCAGGCGGCAGGCGGCAGACGACAGACAGACAACAGACAGACAGACGCAGACAGAAGGCGCGAGAGAAGAGAGAGAAGAGAGAGAGAGAGAAGAGAGAGGAAAAGAAGAGAGAGAGAGAGGAGAGAGAGAGAGAGGGAGAAAAAGGAAAGAAAGAAGAGAGAGAGAGGAGAGAGAGAGGAGGGGAGAGAGAAAAGAAGGAGGAAAAAGAGAGAAGAAGAGAGGAGGGAAGGGAAAAAAAAAAGGGAAAAAAAAAGGGGAAGGGAGAATCGATCAAAGGGTGATAGAAGAGTAATTACTAACTTTGATTTTCTTACATTTACCGGTGAGAAATTTTCCAGATTTCAATTTTGGTTCACTGTCTATAATTGCACACATCGCTTCACTTTC
>NC_051402.1:39473866-39478866 GCF_015228065.2 Penaeus monodon | reverse complement strand
CGTTATAGTAGCAACAGCAGAAGTGCCAGCTGCATAAGGAAGTTGCACATGTCGCAATAATGCAATTTTCTCGACAGCTAGATTCCGGTAATATAATGACAGTCACTGTTATTTATCGAGTGAACTCTTGTTCTGTACTTGGAAGCAAGAAATAGCTTCAGTTCCTGATACGTGTGATTCAATTACTGTTATCAAATAAACATACCTTACATTTTGACATATAAGTGCCTGAAACCATGACCTGTGTTGTATGGATACGATCACTAATTGCATAAGAGGAAAGGTCACGCATTGTTCTGCGTCATTCGTATCATTCGCTGTTACCGACGTCGTAACAACCTTGCAGCTCGAAATTTGTACTCTGCTGGTAATGCCTTTTTTCGCCGACGTAACATCTCACTCTCACTCCTCTTCCACCCGTCATCATCATTACAGTAAATCACATACTAATAACAGTCCTCCAGCGTATCATTACCCGTGAGTCATTATAAGTATCCTTGCTTGTACCGTAGTAAGGGAGTTTCCCTGGACACTCGGGAAACGTCGTCAGCTGATCGTGGCTTCCTTTTCCTTTTCTCTCTTTTTGGCGTGTCTTTTGTCTGTAATTTCGTCCCTTTGTCTTCTGATTGAACTTGCTTTTATTTCCTATTCCATATTTTTTCTTTATTCGTGTATTTTTCTTTCTTTCTTTTTTGGCTTTAAGTCTCCTCTCTTTCGCCTCTTCTTTTCTTCTTCCCTTTCTTTCTCTTTCTTCTGCTGATTCATGTTTTTTATATTTTCTTCATCCTTCTTATTTCTCCTTTTGATTCTCAAGTTTTACAACAAATTCTCCCCATATTCCTCTTCCTTTCCTCCACTTCATCCTCCCTCTTCACCCTCTCTTCCTCCTCGCCCTTCTCTTCCTCTCCCCCTCCTCTTACTCTCTCCCCTCCACCTCCCCAAATTCTCCCTCCAGCACCCCTACCCTCCCCCTCCCTCCCCCTCCCCGCTCTCCCTCCCGCCAGAGCTCCAACTTTCTCCTCCATCCCCCTCCCCTCCCCTCCCCCTCCCCTCCCCTCCCCCTCCCCCCTCCCCCTCCCCCTCGCCCCCTGACCAAGAAGACAAAGACCGTGATGCAAATAAGCAGAGAAACTGATTGGGGAAATAAGAGAAGAAAAAAGAGAGAGTTGACAGTGTTGTGGGCGTGGGCGGCGCCCGCGGCAAAGTTCGCTGTGCGGCCGCCTCGCGAAGGGCGCTGGCGATGCCGGGCCGGCCAAGGTTTGGGAGCGTGTGTGTGTGTGTGTGTGTGTGTGATTCTGTCATTCTTCACTGTCTCTGCCTCTGTCTCTGTCTCTGTCTGTCTCTCTCTCTCTCTCTCTCTCTCTCTCTCTCTCTCTCTCTCTCTCTCTCTCTCTCTCTCTCTCTCTCTCTCTCTCTCTCATACTCTCTGTCTGTCTGTCTGTCTGTCTGTCTGTCTCTGTTAATCTCTGTCTGTCTGTCTGTCTGTCTCTCTCTGTTAATCTCTGTCTGTCTGTCTGTCTCTCTCTGTTAATCTCTGTCTGTCTGTCTCTCTCTCTCTCTCTCTCTCTCTCTCTCTCTCTCTCTCTCTCTCTCCCTCTCTCTCCCTCTTCCCCTCCCTTCTCTTTCGCTCTTACTCTCTTTCTCCTTTTCTTCTTCTCCCTCTCTGTAAGTAGCCCCCCCCCCAAAAAAAAAAAAGTATTTTCCACGCAAAATAAAATCTCACGATGAAGGAATACATTTTCCTTCATATTTTTCGCCACTCATTTTCGCCTCGTGTTTTAGATCACCCAAAATGTCGCAATTTCCGCATAAGAGAAAGAAAGAAAGAAAAAATACATATGAAAAAAGAAAAAAAAAAACATGAGACTTATTCCTAAACCCAAGAAGGGGAATGCGAGCAAAAATGGAATCTGTAATATTTCTCGCAAATTGTTTATTGATATGGTTGTTTGTGAATACGTAAAAGCAATAAAATTATAAACGTAAAAAAAGAAATGAAAAGTTGGTGTAACGGCATTTATTAGCTTCTATCTTATAAACATGCACACACAGGCACACACACACACAAACAAAACACACAACACAACACCACACACACAAACACACCACACACACACACACACACACACACACACAACAAACACACACACACAAACAACAAACAACACAACACACACACACAACACACACCAAACACACACACACACACCACACACACACACACAACACACACACACACACACACACACACACACACACACACACACACACACAACACGACACACACACACAACACACACACACACACACACACACACACACACACACACACACACACTCTCTCTCTCTCTCTCTCTCTCTCTCTCTCTCTCTCTCTCTCTCTCTCTCTCGCACAGACCTTTCGTTACTCTTTAGTTGTTATCGTTATCTTCCTTTTTGTCTATTTTGTTAGCATTCTCATTCTCATCATTATTGTTATTGTAATTATTGTTTGTTATTGTTATTAGTATTGTTGTTGTGGTTATTGTTACTACCATTACTATTAATAATAGCATCATTACTACGTAAATAGTTTTTAGAATCATAAATATTTCCGCAGAGGTCATGTTGCTCCCTCCGTTTCAGCAGCGTTAATTATCTTCTCGTTAATTGATTTCTCATTATGATCTGGTAATTACTTAGTAATCTTTTTTTCTTGATGTTCTGTCTGGCAGTTACGATTCGCGAGAAAGCAAAGAAAGTATTGGTTCTGATGTTGTTGCGCAGCGCTTGGCCGATCTTGCATACCACGATTTGTTGCAGCCCATTGCAAGCACGAGGGCTATGGATAAGCGGAACGGATATTAAGACGAAGAGAAAACAGGCGGTAATGGAGGGGGAAGGGGCAAAAAGAGGAATGAGTAGCAATGCGAAGAGAAATAACAAGGAGAAAAGAAGCGGAAATAGAAGGAAAGGGAATGAGGAAGAGGGTTTACTACTGATGCGATGAAAGGAAATGGGGAGGATGAAAAGGACGATAAAAAGGAATCGGTCGCGTAAGTGAATAGTGAAGAGACAAACCCGAAAACGCGCCAAGGAGACAAGTTGGCGGCACAGCGTCGCGGCGCCGAGCGAGCGCTCACGGCGCACGCTTGACTTGGGACATGACCGCTTGCAAGTGGACGCACGCGTGCATGTGCATGCGAGTGAATGGGGAAAACACACGCATATGTACAAAAACACGCACAAGCATTCTTCCAGGCCCTCTGTATCGAGTGCACACACATTACAAATTGCAACACATAAATTATTGATTGCAAGATCGCCCTTAATACTCTCATTATCTGTCGATGAAATAGTCGCTATTATTGGCCTTTATAAACCACGCAAGCGATGTCTATTACTTGACGTCGTTTCTCTCGGTTTGTTTTTAGTGTCCAGTGTGTGTCTCTGTGTATGTTTATGGGAACGCGTTTACCTGTTATAAAGCATATATGGTTTATATGTAGGCTTACGTAATATGGTTAAGGAAACTGTACACTGTCTTTATGTGTGGTGTATGCGTGTGTGCGTGGGTGTATGTTCATGGAAGTTACCTCAGAATCGCGCGCCGGTCCCTTGCCGCGAATCCCCGCCCACGACCGCCAACCCCACTAACTCCTTCCTTCCTTCTCCTGCAGACTTCAACCTGGCGCGGGGCAAGCGGGCGCTGCAGAGTGCCACGCTGTGGTCGTACGTGCCCGAGATGGCGGTCGACGGCAACCCCGACACCTGCTCCTTCACCCCCCGCGGCCCCGACCCCCGCTGGTGGCAGGTGCACCTCGGCCACAAGTTCAACGTCATGAGCGTCGGCGTCACCATCAGCCCAGGTCGGTCATGGGGCGCCGGAGGGAGGGGAGGGGGGGGCAGAAGGAACTGTGGGTTGGGAAGGGTGGGAGGGGAGGGGCGTGGGGGGAGGAGGGAAGGGAGGGGCGTTGGGGGGAGGAGGGAAGGGAGGGGCGTGGGGGGAGAGGAGGGAAGGGAGGGGCGTGGGGGAGGGGAGGGAAGGGAGGGCGTGGGAGGGGAGGGAAGGGGGGCGTGGGGTGGGAGGGAAGGGAGGGGCGTGGAGAGGGAGGGAAGGGAGGGGTAGTGGGGGAGAGGGAGGGAAGGGAGGGGCGTGGGGGGGGAGGAGGGAAGGGAGGGGCGTGGGGGGGAGAGGAGGGAAGGGAGGGGCGTGGGGGGGGAGAGGAGGGAAGGGGGGAGGGGCGTAGGGGGGGGGGGGAGAGAGGAGGGAAGGGAGGGGCGTGGGGGAGAGGAGGGAAGGGAGGGGCGTGGGGGAGAGGAGGGAAGGGAGGGGCGAGGGGGGTAGGAGGGAAGGGAGGGGCGTGGGGGGGAGAGGAGGGAAGGGAGGGGCGTGGGGGGGAGAGGAGGGAAGGGAGGGGCATGGGGGGAGAGGAGGGAAGGGAGTCGTGGGGGGGGGGTCGGTTGATGGCTGTATTTCGATTTTCTTTTTGCTTTTTTATTCTTGTTTTCAGGTCGATTGTGTCATTTTATTTATTACATTGTACAGGTTTGTATATATAATACACACACACACACACACACACACACACACACACACACACACACACACACACACACACACACACGTATGTGTGTGTGTGTGTGTCTGTTTGCTCTCACTATCCCTTTGTAGCTTTCTGTGAATTCCTTTATCTTTTGGACCTGCTTCTTCCCTCCGCATTTCTCTCCTTCTCCTTCTCCTTCCTACTCCGTCTCCCCCTTCGCAGTTTATTCAGCCAATCCCTCGCCGTCACGACCTGGTTCTCCCTCTAACGACCTGCTGACAATCGACTCTTCAGGTCGTGTCACCTTGCACGACTAACCACTCGTGACGCGCTTTGCTAAAATTTGTTTTTCGCTTCGTAATGTTTATAAAACTTACATTTTAGTTTTCACACACACACACACACACACACACACACACACACACACACACACACACACACACACACACACACACACACACACACACACACACA
>NC_051402.1:39461366-39466366 GCF_015228065.2 Penaeus monodon | reverse complement strand
GGGCCACATCAGCCACGGCTTCATCGAGGTGGCCAACTTCCGGGGCGTGTACGGCTACGGCACGGTGGCCACGTACAGCTGCAACCCTGGCTACGTGCTGCAAGGCAACAGCACGCGCACCTGCGACCACTCGGGCAAATGGACGCTCGAGCCGCCCTCGTGCCAAGGTATGTCCCGGACCTGCTCTCGCGGGCCCCGCCCTCCGCGGCTACTGCGGAGTTTATTTCCGTGTCTTTTGCGCTGTTTTGAGTAATGGGATAATTTTTTTTGTTTCCCTTCATCATCCAGCTATTATCAATCTCGTTTTGTTACCACACTGAGTTTCTAAGTTTATAATCAGTTTTCATTGTAGTTTAATCGTGTGTGAGACGTCTCCTGTTTAGTCTTATGTATTATATTACTGAATATTTTGTATAGAAGAGGTTTGCTCTTCACAGCATGTTTAGGGCTTGCACATTCTTTCCCATTCTTGTCCGTCTTCTGCTTTTCTCCCCTCTCTGACTTGCCTTTTCCTCATTTCTCTCTCCTATTTCCCTTTTCCTCATCATCCCCTTATATCTTTTGTGCACTTTTCTAAACTTTCCCCTCCTGATTACTCTTCCTCTGCTCCCTTTCCTCGCCTTCCTCCCCACTGCCCTCTTCCCCGTGCCTTCTGACGCGCCCTCTGCCCCCCAGCTGTGACGTGCGGGCCGCCGCCGGTCTTCGCCAATGCCCGCTACACCCTCCTCAACGGGTCCACGCACTGGAACGGCATCGCCGTCTACTCCTGCGCCGACGGCTACAGGCTGCATAGAGGTCAGTGGCTTGTGCAGCCTCACGCATGTTCTCTTCATTCTGCCTCGGTATGTGTGCTTTTCACCAGACTGGCATATGCAGTGTCATGAAGGCGATGGCCGAGATATTTAGCGTCGCGTACGAGCTTAACCCCCCCCCCCTCTCCCCCTGCAGACACGGGCGACACCGTTTCCACGTGCATGGACAGCGGCAGCTGGAAGTTCATCAACGTCACGTGCATCCCCGTGGAGGTGCCGGCGACAGCAGCGGGCGTGCGGCGAGGCAGTGGGCGTGCGCTGACATTTGACCAGGACGCTGCGGGCGCGGCCGAGCCGCAGGGCACGCAGGGCCTGGTGGTTGCCTTGGCCATCATGGCGGGCCTTCTGACGGCGGCCATGCTGGTCGTGGGCGTCCTCCTGGCGCGGCGCCACCTCATCTCCGGCCCCGGGTCGCTGCGCTCGCTGGTGCGCTCCTCGCCCACCAAGGACGCCACGCTCTACGGCGCCATGGTCGGTCCGCGCCACCACGACGTCTCCAACACCGTTAGCGCCAGCAGCGTCGCCGGGACCACGCCCAGCTCCCTGGGCCCCGCGGGCGGCCCGGGCGCGCCTCCGCCTAGGGGCGCGCTCTTCCAGCAGAACCTGCTGGCCAACCTGCCGCTGCGGCCGCCCGACCAGCACAGCCTCGCCGGCAGCCAGGGCACCGCCGTCACCGCCTCCGAGCTCGACGACGACCCCAACTACGCGCAGATCCCCGGCCAGGAGCCGCCGTACGAGCGCGTGCGCACGCGCTCCGAGCACAGCTACGAGACGCTGCGCAAGAAGAGCTTCGCGTCCGACCTGGACAGCGAGGCCGGCAGCGTGCTGGACGACAAGGACAGCGTGGGATACGAGTCCCTGAAGGACGCCAAGGGCAAGGACTCGGGCTACGAGACGGTCAAGGAGAAGGACCACGACTACGAGACGGTCAAGAGCAA
Organism: Penaeus monodon; assembly: GCF_015228065.2. NCBI lineage: Eukaryota > Metazoa > Arthropoda > Malacostraca > Decapoda > Penaeidae > Penaeus > Penaeus monodon. The sequence goes on along the minus strand of NC_051402.1, from coordinate 39,464,616 downwards.
GGAGCCCGGCTACGAGACGCTCAAGGGCGCGGCGGACCACGGCTACGAGACGGTGCGCGAGGCGGGGCCGCGGCACCACGGCTACGAGACGCTCAAGCCCAAGCCTCCGCCGCCCAGGACGGAGGGCAGCGCCGGCGAAGGCGAAGACACGGTGCCGGACATCCTGCAGAACCTGTCGAGCGGCGCCCAAGGCGGCGACGTGCCACCAGAGATCATGGCGCTCTACGCCCGCGTCGACAAGACCAAGAAGCGCCGCCGCGCCGCCGCCAGCGACTCCGACAGCCCGCTGCCGAGCGCGGCGAGCTCCCCGACGCCTCCTGACGCCGAGAACCCCCCCTCCTCGCCGAGCGTCAGCAGCGACTTCAGCCACGCCCCCACGAGCTCCGGCGTGAGCAGCGCCTCCGCCCACTCGCCCGTGTGCCCCAGCATCAGCAGCACCAGCAGCACCGCCAGCATCAGCGAGCCACCCACGGACGTGAGCTTCGTGAGCGAGTCGAGCGCGCCGGCCGCCGGGGCCCAGGCGGCGCGAGAACTCATCCGCAAGTTCAACCGCCTCACCAGCGACGAGGAGGCGCCCTTCCCGCGCAGCCGCCAGGGCAGCGTCGCCAGCGACACGGGCAGCCTGCGCCCCCTGCCGCCCCTGCCCAAGGACAGCAACTCGCCCACGACTCCCTGAGGGAGGGAGGCCAGCCACTGACGGCCCCTGGGCGTGGAGAGTCCCGAGAGATTGCCTCGAGATCAAAGAGAAAAAAAGAAATCTGGTCTGCTTGAGGCCGAGGCAGGACTCGGATATGAAAGAAAAGTTGTGAAAGGCTTTCCTCGCATATTGCGTGACACAGTACGTTGCACTGAACACAATACGAGAAACTGATTCACTTTGCAGGTGATGTGATGTGGCTACTCGTCAAACCCAGATTGTGGTTCAGGAAATTCAGATACGAAAGACAGTTTTGCTAAGAAGCTATATCGTCTTCATAAATGTAGTGGAGGATCAGCCGTTTATTGCTTCAGAAAATATATATTTAAAATCTATATTGAGAGATTCCAGTGATTACTGCATAGTTGTATGTAACCTTGTATAATTGTATAAAAGTGATATCATAGTATGTTAGATTTTGGTTTTGTATAAGTTAAAAGCGACTGTGTTAATACAATGTTAATATGATGCACATATGCCTGCACAGTAATATTCATAATATACTTTTATGAACTAATTTCTTTTAACAGAGTATACTGTCTTCTTTTGTTTTGGTAAAATATACAGGAGACATGGACAATAGAAAAAAAAAACGTGGTTATGTTAGTTCTCTTTGTATTCAGAGACATGGTTATTCCTAGCAAACCATACAGTGGTATACTGCATGAACTAACACAAACACACACCAAACACACACAAACACCCACCAAACACCCACCCACAAACACACACACACACACACACACACACACACACACACACACACACACACACACACACACACACACACACACACACATATATACATACATACATATATATATACATACATACACTACACTACAATACACACTACACTACATACTACACTACACTACACTACACTACACTACACTACACTACACTACACTACACTACACTACACACACTACATCACACTACACCACACTACACTATATACATACATACACACAAACACACACCACACACAAACACACACACACACACACCACACACACACACACACACACACACACACACAACACAAACACACACACACAACACAAACACACACACACAACACAACACACACACACACACACCAACAACACACACAACCAACACAACACACACACACAACAACCACCAAAACCACACACCAAACACACACACACAACACACACACACACACAAACAAACACACACACACACACAAACACACACACACAACACAACACACCACAACACAACACACACACACACACAAAAAAAAATAATAAATAAAAACACAAATGCCAAACCACACACACACCTATGACATATTCTGTCCTCCCAAGCTTTCCTGAGTAACTCAAATAAAATAACATATACTTAGGTTCTAATGCCAATGGTTTTCTTGTGAGAACATTGATTAAGAGAAAGTCCATTTACTGTTTATATCTCCTGAGAAGTCATTTACTAGTCAGTTAAATTGCATTAAGTATTTTTATGGTTTGTTCTTTGTGCTCCCTGCTTTTCCGCTATAATTTTAATTATTTACCTTGGGTTATTCCAAAATGGATTAGGTCTTCACACTGTCCGTGCTTTTACTTTCTTTCTCTTCTAATATGTTTTTAGTATCAGTGTGTGTTTGGATGTCATATTTATGAAAGTATAGAGAGAATTTTTTTTTGTGTGTTGTGCTCATTTGTAAATTTCTATGTGAACCAACTGCATCTGCCCACATGGCATATGTAACACTGAGAAAGCCAGAAAAGCTTTCATATAATTATAATTAAGTGTGAATGTACTTATATTCTATAAAATATATTTTTCATCCCTCATAGAGAATGGCTCACTGTTAACACAATATATTTAAATTTATGGAGTTAAATTTCAGTGCTGATATGAATATTTATTTATAAATATATAATTATATAGTTCTTCTAAAGTAATTATCTTTACTATCCTTTGTTTCAAGGACTGTATATTGTGGTTACTAATGACCTTACTGTTCACCTTCATCAGTAACTTCATTAAAAGAAAAGGCATGTGGAAGTATCTCTGTGAACAAAAAATTCTTTTTTATAGTGGATAGCATTTTGTGTTTTTGGAAGACTTCAAAGTATATGAAAAAAATCATCACAGAAACTACATGATTTTTTCATCATCATCAAAGTACTAACTCTACTGCACATTTTTGTCTATCACCATCTTCTGAAATCATGAGTTCTTTTATTATTCAACATATACATTTTAATTTACACTATCTATCCTGGTAACAGAGATAACATAGGAGTACCCTTCATATCATCACATAGAGATATAAGTAATTCCAACTATGGAACATATTAAGGGACCAAACTATTTATTCTTTGTAAGTTAATGCACTTTATATCTATGTGAATAGTGTATGATATTGTACAGAATGCTTTAACCTGTGAATTTTTTCAGTGTAGTGTATTTTATCCTTCACGTTATTGGATGTATTGAAATATATTCTCATATTTTTTCTGAATTATGTGTTTTCCTGACTCCTTGACTTTTTATTAGTATAACATATAAATATGAAAT
>NC_051402.1:39443866-39453866 GCF_015228065.2 Penaeus monodon | reverse complement strand
TGTTCATATATTGAACAATTATAGCAACAGAAACAGAAAAAAGATCTTCAATCTAAACTGAATAAACCATCTTATATATATATCAACTATTTACTTCCAGGCACTAATGGAGAATCACAATACTAAAAGCAATAATCCTACAAATATTATTTCAACAACATATATTATTCTTTGATGTAATCTGGCAACTGACTGGCTGCGCATCGGAACCCTAAGTTGCCTGCTGAGCTGTCAGGCGTGTTCTGACTCCGAGCTGCACACCGATACCTGAAAAGAGAGTAGTGCATGCTTAAGCCTCTGACTATTATGAGCCTTGATTTTTATTTACTTAGTATAGACTTCTGTCAGTACTATATAAGATTTATCTTGAGTATGATGCTTTATGGATAAAATAATTGATGAACTTTTTAACTTTAACTCTTTGCCGACAGGTGGCATGTACGTACATGCCATGGTGTATGTATGGACATGCCAGGAGGTTTTTTTTTGTTACAATCACGGCAAAATATTATTTTTCTGCCACTAAAAATGTGATGAAGTCATTTTTAACACTTTCTCATTTTTACTATACAAAAAAAAAATAATAATAATAAAATAAAAAAATAAACCTACAATTTCAACTCCATGATACCACACACTGCTTATTTTATTCAGACCCTAGAGCAAATAATGATCAACTATGGAGTCTATATAACAACAAAAATACCTTTAAGTCTTGATTTATAAGGAAATACGGCAAGTAGAGACTTTAGAAAATAATGATAACTGAAAATACAACATATGCTCGTAGTATTACGAAGAAAAGGCAAGGGATGCTAGTATTTGGCATGAGGGGTCGCACATGCTAGGGTGACGATATAAGCCCCCGGCAGCGGGGCCCGGGCCACTATGAATACTACCCATTAGGAAAGGGTTAAAATACTTGTTCTATGACAACTACCCTGAATCATTCTTTTCTTATACTCAATTCTTATGAAGTAATTCCTGAATGCACACTGACAAGCTCAACACGACATAGAAGAGAAAAAAAGTAAAAACACACAGTCCTAACTAAACATTCCATCCATTCGCTTTGCTTAACATGACCCTTTCTAATATTGCAAATGCCTCCTCTCTCACTCACCTGTAGCAGTATTCCTTTGTGCACATGTAAGAGCCCCCTTTCTTCACTTTGTCATCCCCTGACTTGGGTCCTCGCTGTAAAATATGCAATGATTACATCAACTATCTCTTCACTCACTATAAATATATGAATTTTAGTTAAAGAAAGAGAGAAAGAAAGAAAGAAAGAAAAAAAAATTGGTCAGTAAATCATATTAACTGATTATAATTCAAATTAACTACATGCAATAATATTCAACTGGTCTCTCTTCCAGGTTGTGATGGCCAGGTATGGGATAAAATTTAGAGATAATGAGTTGGACATTAAATAAATGCAATAGGCCTGTACTTCAATCAAGACACTTATAGTTGTCTATCTGATCCCTAAAAGAAAAAAAAGAAAAAAAAGAAAGAGAAACTTTTTCTAAGGAAAAGCCATGCCATGAATTCCAGCTTATGAGATATTTTAGTCCATACAAAAAAAAGAAAAAGAAAAAAAAAAAAAAAAAAAAAAAAGGGGAAAATAGAGGAAAAATTTATCACCATATTTTTGGGTGGATATGATGAATCTATGTACAAAATATTCTTTTTTTTCTATCTCCAAGGAGAATTTCTTCCCATAGTTTTTAATAATTTATTAACTATTAATTATCATTAACCATGTTTTACTATTCTTTACTAGGCTTCACAATTACTGAAGTAATAAAATCCAAAGATGATGCAAAACTGATTTTTGGAAGGCAGTGCTGTGGCTTCCTTGCACTCCCCACTGATATATTATAAACTAATGTGAGCACATGCTCTGCTGCTGAGTGTTAGGGTAAGGCCACACTGCATGCAATTGCTGGGAGGGTAGAGGGTAGTTGGATGTTTAATGGGTCAGAGGCAAGAACAAATACATGTTGTCTATAACAAGCCTGGAGGTAACCCACTACCCACATCCAGTATGGCCACTCGTATTAGACGTCTGACCTACTGAGCTCTTGGCATCACTAAGGGTGGTGCCAGGAGCCACATAGTAATCACCTCACTTACTGCTGACACACAAATTTACAGTTGCTATAACTTGGGTAGAATTCCAATAATGTAGGTAAAATAATTTCAACCCAATGACTATGGGTTTATATACTGTCTCCTGTATTTTTTGTGAATTTTGTTACATACAGATGGTTCCACATGTGGTCAGCCAGCAAGGAGTCAATCAGTAAGTCCTAGTGACCACTCCCGATTTCCCCATTCCTTGAAAATGCAGGAAAATACTGTTGATATAATAGTTATTATTCTTAGTGATATTATGATTATCAAATTGTTTCAAAACCTTAATAACATTAAAGATAATGAAATAATACAAAAAAACAGTATTCCAAAAATCAAGGAAAAGGGTAAACAGGTGAGATAGGTAGGACTAACAGACTCCTTGGTGACTAAGCACTTGTATGGGCATCTATGTGTAAATATAATAAATGAACTTATTACAGTGGGCATGGCATGTATTCTTGCCATCTGCACTGACTGGGTTAAGATAAGAGGAGTCCCCAAGAAGAATATAATACAACATTTTCAATTCATTAGAGAAAAAAATATAAGCCCCCCAAATTTAATGTTTGATCTTACTAATTCCTAGTAAATATCCTGTAAGATACAGCAAGCCTAAGGTGCCCCAAGATGCAAGCACCTTCCTTTCTATTGGAAAAGTGTGTTCATCTTGTACACCAGACAATAAAGACTGAAAACTGATGAGCCCTAAAAGCACTTACTGGATCAACTTTCATTTCAGGCGAATGAGAGATTCCCCACCAATCAGCTGTCCACTCCCATACATTCCCTACTATGTTCTTGAGCCCATAATCATTTGTGGGGAAGGCTGTAATGGGGCAGCGGCCAGGGTATCCATCCTCACCCGAGTCAGAGTTTGGAAATTCCCCCTGCCATATGTTGGCTCTGCAGAAGGAAGGGAGAATTGCTTTTGAATCTGTTTGATCTGCTTTCCTTTTACTTATACTGACAAGATGGCAAAGACCAACAGTAAATTTAAGAAATAATACAAAGTGATTAACACACACAAAGTGCAAGAGTACAACCCCCCCTCCCCCCCAAAATCCAGATATATAAACACACACACACACACACACATATATGGTAATGTTAATGATATAATAAGAAAAATATGAAAGAATGCTGCACCTGAATTCATTCTTTGGTGTGAACTTGTTACCCCAGGGGAAAAGTCTCTCCCTCTTTCCAGCCCGACACGCCCTTTCCCACTCTGCCTCCGTTGGCAGCCTCTTGTCCATCCACTTGCAGTAAGCGACAGCATCATTCCAGGACACGTGCACCACTGGATGGTCCATGCGGTCTGTTCATTATATGAAAAAGTTACAAACTACAGATGTCTCTACATAGCCATTATATAAAAAGATATATACAAAACCAAAATAGTAGATGATACTAGAACAAACAATAAAAAAAAAATATCATGTACTCATGAATAGAAATATATAGTGATTTTTTTTCTTAACAGCTTTCTTGGCCTTCACTTCCCATTTGTAAGTTCTTCAATACAGAAGAATAAATAAATAAATAAATAAATAAATAAATAAATAAATAAATAAATAAATAAATAAATAAATAAATAAATAAATAAATAAATAAATAAATAAATAAATAGATAGATAGATAGATAGATAGATAGATAGATAGATAGATAAATAAAATAAATAAATAAATAAATAAATAAATAAATAAAGAAAGAAAGAAAAAAGAAAAAAGAAAAAAAAAAAAAAAAAAAGATATAGATGAACTGTCTGATGTTCATTACATAATAGAAAAAAAAAATTACATCTGTTACATTCACAAAAATAAAAAGGTATGTTAGCTAGCCACGATATGTAATATAATCTTTGTGTGTGACACTGCACACTCATTTTGCTTTTTTTCATGCATGTCCAAAATGAGCAAAATATAAAGATTGCTTTGGACAGTTCTCATTATATATATGAAGAGTGAGTGCATATATACATACACTAATATATATATATAAATACAGATATATACATAGATATGTAATATGTAATAAGCATATAGATATATTTGGCTACTATATATATCATAAATATCATAATCTATAGGTACATTTTTTTTCATGAAAGTTAATAACTCATCTTATGATAATGTTTATGCTGGAAAAATCACAAAAATTAACAATTTTATAGGGTAACAATGTTGCACTAAATTACCATAAAAACAAGCATAAAGAGCTTAGCATTTGTAGTGGAGCTAAAAGAAGGCTGAACAGTATGAATTATACAATTATTATCTAATTCAAAAATTTGCAAGGGGTGGGGGGGGAGGACAAAATTAGGCCTACTAAACTGATACCCTTCTCAGAGCAAGACAAACTCTCAAAACTATAAAAATCTAGTGTAAATGCATGAGCAAATTTATATCTAAGCTAAGCAAATATCTCCAAAAAGACTAAAAATGCATTTTCAGCCAATTCCTGACCAGGCAATCCTCTTCACTATGAACTGCAAAAATAATAAAAAAACTGATCTTCTATGGAGTGACAAAATATCTATTATACCTGAGATGTTGGAATCTGGCCCCTCCGGGTGCCGCCAGTCAGCGCCTTTGACAGGAACCCACCAGGGGGCAGCAGCCACAGCATTGGTCAGGGTGGATCTAATGGCTTCCGACACTTCTCCTTCCAGCACAAAGGAATCGCCAAAGGTTTCTGCCTGCGGCACAATAAAAGATCATCATATCCATCAATGCTATAGATAGCAATAATTGTTTGATTAATCTTATACTGTTTTAATTACCAGCAATAAATAGCAATTTCAGACACAGCTTACAAAAAAAAAAAAAGACAAAAAAAAAAGGCAATAATACCCAAGAAAAGCTAAATAAATAAATAAATAAAAATAATTACCTCTGTCTTATATCCAGTAGCTTTGACAAACAATTCAAATGCCATATTTGAAACTTCATATATGTCCATATAAAAGTCCTTGACCTTAACCCTCCTTGCGGGATGTTCCCCATCAGCTTCAAAAACCGGCTCATTTGTCCCCATGATGAACTCTCCTCCAGGAATCTTGACCATGTGGTGGATATCGGGGATGCTTGGCGCTGTGTTGGCTTCCAAAGTGTATTTGAAATTTGGTGCTTCTTCTGGCTCCTCTTTGGTAATGGAAGAGTCAGGATTTTCACTCTTTTGTCTACTAGTTGCTGCACATCCACATGTACCGCCACCACTTCCTTCAGGCTTAGCTTCTGTATCTTTTGTGCCTTGACACTCTTCACTAGCCAGGCTGAATGCAGTTAAACTCAGCACAATCAGCAATGATACCCAAGATACCTTGGTATCCATGCTGTTCTTAGAAAACATTACAGCTAATAATCTTATCATTATAGTGTATCCTTTACTCGCACCTGAAAAACATATAAATAGTAAATTTCAGGAAAAATTACATTAACTTACAGAAACTACGAACATATTTTCATGAAGGTATATGTCACCGAGAGTGAGGCCCCTCCAGATACAAAGTCCCAAAGCCAAAAATCCAGATCTAACTTTTTCTTCCTCCTATAGGGGGAAGCCCCTCTATACCCTCTCTTTATTAGCATTTTGTGTTTATTAAAAAAAACAAAAAAAACACGACACTAAGAACTCTGATCGTGTTGTCCCTTAGCGGTGACATGCAGCGGATATCTTCATTAATTTGCAGTAAATAAGAGGTCGCTGCAGCTGTACCTGTGTTGTTTGTTACTCTATTTTTTATGCTCTATAAGATGGCAATGTCCATTAACTCCGTTATTTTTGAGTTGCGACAGAAGTACATAGAAGATAAGTTTCTTAGATTTATTTGCTTTATCATTTGCATATATTATTTTCCGTTTTAGAGAGGGCTTGTCAAAACTTTACCTATGCCAGAAATTCTACTTTATCATATAATGCCTTAGACCTATCAGCTTGTAATACCTGCTCTCTCAACAACAAAAAACAACTGAAAAGTACTCCATGTAAATCTACCAAGTATTGACACATATCAGTGATACATTATTAAGTAATAAATGACAGTATTGTCATTGTAAATTACTAAGAAGCAAATTATCTTCACTCACTGACAAAGGCTGAAATAAAGACCTGTTTTAACTTTGTTATTCTACAACTGTAACCATTACCGTATACTACTTACCGGACTGTAGGGCAACGCTGGGACTTTCTTCTGTAAACCACCTACCACTTCAACTTAACTGATATGGATACCATTATTAACGACGTTTTATTCACGGACATATGATTCCCTTTAAAGTACCGGGATATGCCCAAGAATGAAATATCAAAATATGATTTTTAAAAATACAAACATTCACTTCCAACTGAAAATAGCTGAATAACATCATATGATATAGTGTTTTCTCCTTGCAAATTGCAGCAACATCATGTAGATAAGAACTGATGACACGTGTGTGCAAGAGCTTGTCCGAGATAGGCACTCGAGGCCTCGTCGTGTCAGCTGTTGGCTCTCAAGCCTTGTTTACGCCCAGCCGTTGCGGGGCGGCAAGTGACACATACATACATACACACACACACACACATGTGCGCGCACACACACACACACACACACGCACACGAACACGCACGCGCACGCGCACGCGCACACGCACACGCACACGCACACGCACACGCACGCACACACACACACACACACACACACACACACACACACACACACACACACACACACACACACACACACACACACACACATATATATATATATATATATATATATATATATATATATATATGTATATATATAAATATATATATATATATATATATATATATATATATATATATATATATGTATGGAAGAAAACATAAACACTCACACATAATATATATATATATATATATATATATATATATATATATATATATATATATATATATTCTATAACTGATTTATATCAGTCACCAATTTATATTAGCATTTTAATAATTTTCAGAAATGAATTTTGCCTGCGAACCACGGTCCACATGCAAGTTATGCCTATCATGATTATGCAATGAGAAAGAGTTTTATTAGATAATGCGGTAATGCAATTCCCACCTATAAATTTCATGGTTAGGTAGGCCTAACATTGCTTCCATTATCATCGCTTTCCAGTGATAGAGGACGTGGTGAAAGTCTTTGGCAAATTTCACATTTTATTGTAAAACAAAACATATGATAAACCTAGACATACTATGTAAACTTTAGAAACCTCTTACAGTGTAAAATATTTGGAACTTAAAGGTAAATGTTTTTTTGTTTTTTTTTTATATGTGATGCAAGCGCAACGCTCAAGAAAAATGCCTTCTTATAAATGGAATTGAACACAAATAGCACGAATTACCTACGTGAATATGTTAGGTTTGCACACGTGACACTTGCTGATGTAACAATAAATAAATTCCCGACATTTTACCTACAATGTCATAAAAAAATGAAACTTCTCCATGTGCACTGTATACAGGGAAAACTAAATATATAAATATTTTCTTATACCAAACTAAAAATACTCAGGCCTTTCTGTCAACTATCTTTTGTGTAAATCAAACTCACTGTTCTTTAATATCTTGGTTCATCTTATTTATGCACTGAAGGTCGACCACGTTACCCCCTCTTGTGCTTATGGTTCTTTCGCGAATCTCTTTAGCCATCTTTGTTTTTTCGACAACTCTCAGTCTTTGCCGACCTGGCGGCGCCCTTGCTCTTCCGACTGTTTCGCTTGTGATGAGACCGGTCTTTGCGCCTGCCGGATGCGGCCTTCTTGTCAGTGCTTGTCCTGGGCTCCTCAGGCAAGTCCACTGCGGCCTGGACGGGACTTGTGTGAGCCTCGTGCGCCAGAGGGCAGTCCTTGGAACACACGCAGCTGTAGCAGAGCGGGTGCTGCCAGGTCCCCGGATTGCAGTTGACGTTCAGGAGCAGAGTGAAGATCTCTTGGCTGCGGAAGGGAGCCTCGCCCCCCACCTCGGGCTCGAATGCCTTCCTCTCTTTACCGTGCTTCCAGTCGCCCGAGCAAGACTTTGTGTGCGCGAGGTCATTCACCTCGTAAATCGGGAGCTGCTCGCAGCGTGAGTCGTCCTCGGCGAAGGTCGATCCGGAGGAGGCGCCGTAGGTGGCCTGCGCTGGGCCGTCTGCCAGGTCGGGGGAGCCGACCCGCTTGCCGGCGTTGCGGCGCCGTTGGTCGCCGTGGTCGGTCGGCCACGGGCGGGGGCCCTCCGGCGGCGCCTGCTGCGCCAGGCCCACGGCCGCCAGCGGGAGAAGCAGGAGGAACAACCTGCAAACAGTGCAAGGGCTTAGCGTCCGTCGATTTGGAGTCGAGAGAATCTTGCAGAAAAAAGGAAGCAAGATGCAGCATTAAACTAAACAAGAATAAAGGCGGAAAACAACTTTTATAAATAAGCTAACATACTGAAATGAATGTGAATAATAAATGTACGTAAGATTACGAAATCAATAACTTTGGTTATTTTCCATTGAAGCCTAGCTACTTTCACTACAATCTGTGCATAAATATTATAATAAAGATTAAGAAACGCCAGTAATAAAACGAAACACGTGGGAAAATGAATTATACAGCAAATTTCATTTTAGAAAAAAAAAAAGTGGAGATAGTCTTGCACAATCAACCCTACAATACTTTTTTTTCCTCTCTTCCTCTATATCCCCTCTCTTTTTTATTCCCAACTCTTCTCACTCCTTCTTTCGTCCAAGTCTCTTTGACATTGTTTAGTTACCGTTTCTGTAATCATTTTCTCTCCCTTAGATTTGAAAGAGGAGATAGTAGGCAGACAATTCTGTGTAATGGAAAGGAGAGAAAAAAGAAAGAAAAAAGTACGAAAACGTAAATACATCTAATGTGAGGTGGGACATACGAACGTCTTGGTGTACGCATGCATATAGGCCTACACACACACACGCACACACACACACACACACACACACACACACACACACACACACACACACACACATACATACACACACACACACATACACACACACACACACACACAAACTCAAGGAATGGATACAAAATACAATCAAGATTTGTGATGATGATCACAGTTATGACAAAAGAAGTGTTAGCCGAATCACATACGTTTTCAGATCTATGCATATATAAGCGAAATTTACAACAAAAGTTACTCATGATTAAACTTGGCATGAAGATATAGAAAAGTTAATTGATTTGGCCTCAATATTTACCTGAAAATCATCGAAATAAGAAGCTTCAGGAGGACTGAGTCGAGACGTGTGGGTTGACTTCCTTGACAAGCGAGGAACTGAACTCCTGTGAGGATTAAATCTTGCGATATTTGCGCACGACAGCATTCAGAATTGTTATTTATTTTTATTCTTTTTAATATTACTGTTTTTAAGTATCATCATGGGGAATTAACTAATTGTCAGTTATAAAGTGTCAATTAATGTAAGCTTTGATTTGATGTACCAAGTTCTACTGAAGATTCAAGAATAACGCCTTCATTAGCCACAAAAATTCCAGCTGTAAAACTAACTGATATGTCTGTGAATATTTAAGATAAACATCGCGCTATAGAGCGTCTGTAAATATTCGAAATTATAAGATATACTTAATATGCGCTGGAAACCCCGTGTCTGAAACAGCTCTACGATTTACAGGAAAAAATATTGCACCTTAGTTTATGCAATGGTTTATTAATAATCATATCACCATTCTTATCCTGCCTTATTGATTTATTTCCAGATAGGAGTTATATAATTTGATTTTTACGGAAGAGTTTGTTCATACTTCTCTTGTTGCACATTTTAATTATAAAACACACACTCACGTGCGTGTCTGCGTTGTTATTATTATT
>NC_051402.1:39438866-39441366 GCF_015228065.2 Penaeus monodon | reverse complement strand
TATAGAAAAGTGTACGGGTAAATAACTTGTGTAAATAAAGGAAAGACTGTCATTTTGTGTTTATTTCGTGCCCTGCCTCGCCACTTGGCGTTTCCTCTCGTGGTGTTCTGGGACGCTGTGGTGCTCGGTGCCTCTTGGAACTGTTCAGTGTTCACGACCCTGTGAATAGCACGCCGTCTGCCTAGCCTGCCTTGTGTTGGTGGCAGAGAGACGAGGCGGCCGGCGTAACAAATGGTGTCAGGAGTGGGATTTGTGATATTTGATCAGTGAGACGCGCCGATTTATCATGTCGTCCAAAGATGGCGGCAGCCATGAGGGAGAGGAGGCTATGACTGAGGCAGGCACGAGTGAGGTGAAGCCGAGCCAGATGGACCTGATCACTGCCATGCTGGCCGGTATGAGGGAGGAAATGGCACAAAGGGCAGAAGAGCAGGCACAGAGGGCACACGAGCAGGCGCACCATCTCGTCGAGATGCAGGCAAGGAAGGCAGAGGAACAGTTCTGCCGACTTGTTGAGGTGCTACAGAGCAATCTTGCATCTGTGAAGATGGAAACTCAGCAGTACACCGACAAGGCCTGCAACAGCATGAAGAGTGAACTGATGGAGGAGGTGCAGACTCTGAAGGGCGAGGTTCAGGGCCTGAGGGAGGAAGTGAAGGAGGAAAGGCGGCGTCACGAGGTAGTAACGTTGCAAGCAGAGAAGGCAGACGAGGTTCTGGCAACAGATGCCAGAGTGTCAGATTTACTGGGGTCTGCTTGGGGTCAGTGGCAGGAAACCCCCGGGCCTCGCAGCGTCGTGTCGGAGCCAGTGGTCGCTGCAGAAGGCTGGGGACCCATCGGAACCGCTCCCTTGGGTATAGGTGGCGGCAAACTCGGACCCGATCAACCCGCCTCGTTGCTTCCCTCACCCCCTTCCTCCCCCCCAGGTGTGTTAGTTCATGGCACGCGTTCTCCACCCTGCAGCCCCTCGACCTCCAGACATTCTGTGAAGCGTAAGCCAGCTGAGTACGACGGGAAGGTGGCCTGGGAGGCATATGTCGCCCAATTTGAAATGCTGGCATCTGGCCAGGGCTGGAGCCAGGAAGAGAAGGCCCTGCAGCTGGTAACAGCGCTAAGGGGCCCCGTGGTGGAAGTGTTGGGGCATCTGCCGGCATCCTAACATGCCTCTTACACCAGCGTGGCGGAGGCTTTGAAACATCGTTTCGGGCACCACCACCAGTCCGAGGTATATCGGGCCCGCTTGAAGAAGCGGACTCGTGAGCGTGGCGAGACACTGTCCCAGCTGGCGCAGGATGTGGAGGCGCTGGTAAGAAGGTCGTACCCAGCGGCTGCGGAAGAGATGATCGTGGTCCTGGCTCGCGATTTCTTTGTTGACGCTTTGCAGGACCAGCAGCTGCAAATCTACGTCAAGCAGGCACACCCTGAGGACCTGCAGGTGTCGCTGGCGAGGGCCTTGGAGTTCGAGGCCTTCCTTAAGGCAACCAGTGGCCTAGGGCCAGCTGCTCAGCCCCGCCATGACTTCCGGGGCCGGAAGGCTAAAGTGGAGAAGATAGCATTGAGGAAGGTGAGCCCGAGCACTTTTCAAGGCTTGTGTTGGGGCTGCGGTAAGGAAGGGCACAGACGTAGTCGGTGTCGGAGGGAGCGGAGAACACGTCCTCTCAACCGGACAGATTCTGATGCCTTCCAGCAGTGCTGCAAGGACTGTGGCAGGAATGGTCACCATCCGAGTGCATGTCCTAAGGCTAAGGAAGTGGTACAGGTGGAAAACTCGGACAGGCTGAAGCAGGGGTCCGAAACCCAGCCGTCCTCGGTTCCCGGGCCCCAACTTGGGTAAGCTGCCGTCGAACCAGCACGATGCAGGTGGAGGGCTCAGTAGATGGGAAGCCATGCCACCTGACAGTGGACACTGGGGCTGAAAAGACCCTAGTGCAGCCTGATATGTTGGCCACTATGCGACTTCCAGACACACCACAGAGACTGTGTGGTGTCATGGGGCATTGTGTGCAGCTCAAGGGGCCAGTGGAGGCTCGTATTGGCGTGGGCAGCACGGTGCAGTGGCTGCCGGTGTATGTGGCCGATCTGGACGAGCACTGCTTGCTGGGCCTTGACTACCTGACGCAGAGTAAGGCGTGTGTCGACCTTGGACGGAAGCTGGTGAGGGTGCCCAATGAAGATGTGCCCTTGCTTCCAGAGGTTGGCTGTGCAGAGGTAGTTACGGCTGAGCAACTGCACCTTGCCCCCAGGACAGAGTCTAGAATCCGGTGTCGACTGTCAAGAGTGATTCGTGGAGTAGAGGGCCTCGTGGAGCCCATTCAAAACCTGCAGCTGACTGATGGTGTAGTGGTTGGGCGGAGCCTTGTTGGACCAGTGGAGGGGTTAGTTACAGTGTTGGTAACTAACTTCTCCAATAAGGACCTGAAGGTGCCAGCTGGTGCAAAGCTGGGCACTTGTGAGGAAGTGGAGCATCCAGAAGAGTCGTCGGGAAGCGAGGAGTTGGTTG
>NC_051402.1:39432697-39436266 GCF_015228065.2 Penaeus monodon | reverse complement strand
TGCAACCTCACCCTCCTCATGTATTATGTTATGATTTTCTATGATAATGAAGATTTTAATGATTAGATGCTGGTAATGAAGGATAATAATATGATGAGAAATAACAACAATATAAAGTAACGCACTTAATAAGGTAATGATGGTGATAATAAATGAGTAAATAATAATGACAATAATAGTATTATAGGGCAATAATAATATAATAAGGTATGATAATATGAAATGAGAGCAATCATAATACAGCAACAATAACAACAACAACAATAATAACAAAAATAAGGATGATGATAGAAAAAAACAGGCAACGATAATAACAGTAATAATGATAATGGTAATAAAGTAATAATCAATAGTAATGAAATTAAGAATGGTAATAATAATAAAATAATAATAATAATAATTAATGATATAAAATAATGATAATAATAATAATAAATAATAATAACAGTAATAATAATAACAATAATAATAATAATAAATAAATGATAATAATAAAATAATAACAATAATAATAATAAATAGTAATAATAATAATACAACTGCTAATAGTAATAATAATAAAAAAATAATAACAACAATTAATAACAATAATAATAATAGTAATAGTAATTATAATAATAATAGTAATAATAATATAATAATAATAATAGTAAATACAATAATGATAATGACAATAATGATAATATTGATAATAGTATTAATAGTAATAAGAATAAAGAATGCTACGCCAGGGGTCTTTGTCTCTAGTGCGAAACATGTGTTAATGAAAAGGATAAACTGGGCATGTGTTAACATGAAGGGACCTGGCAAACAGACGCAAATGGCTTGGAGTGGAGGAGCGGAGGAACAAGCCAAGGGGAGACAGAGTTGGGTGCTGATCCTGTGAAGACCTCATGTTGCCCTTGTGACTGATAAACTTTGTGTTGCCTGTTATAAGCTGTAGCGTGCAGTGTGAACATGCTGGTCCCCTGCTATGTGCCTATAGAAAGTGTCCGGGTAATAACTTGTGTAAATAAGGAAAGACTGTCATTTTGTGTTAAGTTCGTGCCCTGCCTGCCACGTGCGTTTCCCCCTCGTGGTGTTTCTGGGACGGCTGTGGTGCTCGGTGCGTGTTCACGACCCCTGTGGATAGCACGCCGTCTGCCTAGCTGCTTTGTGTTGGTGGCAGAGAGAGACGGAGGCGGTCGGCGGAATATAATAATACTAATAATAACATAATTAGAAACAATGATAATTATGATGATGATAATATAATAGTAATAATAATAATAATAATAATAATAATAATAATAATAATAATAATAAAGAGGTAGATAAAAAATTAATAAACAGTAAACAATAATGAAAATTAAATGATAATTTGAATGATGATATCAATATTGATAATAGTAATAGGTAATGATAATGATATGTAATAGTTAATGGTAATAACAAAAAAAACAATTATGGACAATAATGACATCAGTTACGATAATAGTAATGATGACGACCAATAAAAATATACATGGTAATAATAATTGCTACTATCAAATTACTCCTTTTTTCCCTCCTTCTCGTCATCACTGTCGACAGCATCACTTCTGTTATTAACATTAATCTTGCCTTTTTCCTTAGCAGTATCAAGAGCAGCAACTGAACCCGACAGCACGAATACCGCAAGGCGACGCAGTGAGGAGGAGGCTCACGTCCAGCGGGTCCGCCGTCAAATAAAGTTGGGAGAAGACCTGGACGGACGGGCTCAGTTTTTCAAAGTGGCAGAGCAAAGTGGGACAAACTTGGTCGTGGGATGGCTGGAAATAAGGGACCTACAATAAGGATACATGTACTGTGGTAATGAGAGTTTAATCAGGTCCTGGTGGAATTAAACCATCTAACTACATACGTTGTTACATAGTACCATATACACACGACAAAATACAAATAGCAATGGTTATGTTATTATTTATCACGCTAATAGCAAAGCAATAGAAAGTAATGATGCATTATAATGACATATTTATATATTGGAAAAACAATGATGAGTGGCCAACCTCTCGAGAGGCAGAATCTGAATCTGCCAAGCATTCCTCCTCCCCTCGCTCTCACGCTTTGGTTCATATTGATAAGACCGTGCTTCTTGCAGTGATACTTCTCGGTTATCATTACTATTGTTGTTCATGATTACTGTAGATTATTATACTTATATATATGGTAATTATTACTGTAAACTATATACTTTCTATATTCCTTGCATATCATTATATATTTTTCCTTAAGTATTCAACTGCATTCATAGATTTTTTGAGCCATATCTTCTGTTAGAAAACATCCTTATTATTACTTTAGTTACTATTCTTGGCTGAACGTGATCTGCTTATTATATAATGTTTGTTCCAATGTTTCGAAGGACGCATATTCCACTGCCAGTGAAGACGCGACCTCTCCTCATCTCCATGCTGATATCGACACTGCATCTTACCCTCCTCCTAATCTGTTATGTTATTAGGCCCGCCGCTCCGATACTTTGTCTCTCGCTTCCTCCGCGGAAGCTCTTTGAGTGGCAAGCTCAAGTTCTTCCACCTTCCGATGATCCTTACCATACAGTAAAGAAACACACACCACACCACACACACACACACACACACACACACCACACACACACCACACCACACACAACACACCAGCAACACACACACACAAACAAGGTAATGATGATATGCTCATGTAAAGTAGTAGCAGCAGCAGTGGTTAGTAGTAGTAAATTAATAGCGATATAATACAATAATGATAATAATAATGATAAGATAATCATAAATGATGATGATAATACAACTAATATAGTAATAATAATTGTAATAGAATGAAAAAAAAACAATGATTGATAAAATACGAACAATGGAATAACAATAGTAATAATAACAATATAAAAAATAATTAAACAAATTACTAATAAATACAAACACTCTGCCCATTACTCACAATGACAATGGTGATATTGATAAAATGTTGATTAGAATGACAGCAATAACATTATTATGCACAACAACAGATACTGACAAAAAGGGATCATTATGGACGAAAGGTTAAATCAATACTCTCACTCAAATGACAACAAAAGCAGAGTAAAAAAGAAAAGAAAAAAAAGCCCCAGCATTAAGAAGAGAGGTGCAAATTGAAGAAGCGGGACAACGCGAGACCACAATCTCAGGAAAGACATGAGACATTCTCACTCGGTTCCCTATCCCGGTTACGGAACTCATTTATCTGTTTCATCTATTTCTTTGTCAATTTAACAGTTGACTGGAAATAATGACAGAATTATATATAAAATATATATATATAATATACCTACTATATATATATTATATATATATAGATATAAAAATATAATATATATTAATATAGATATACTTTATATATATATTATATATCAGATATATATATATAATATTATATATATATATATGTGTGGTGTGTGTGTGTGTGTGTTATGTGTGTGCGATCGGTTCTCGTGTGTGTGTGTGTGTATGTGTGTGTTGTGTGTGTGTGTGTGTGTGGGTGTGTGTCTGTGTGCATGCATACCACGCACA
>NC_051402.1:39415197-39427697 GCF_015228065.2 Penaeus monodon | reverse complement strand
CTCTCTCTCCTCTCTCTCTCTCTCGCTCTCTCTCCTCTTTGGACTCTCCTCGCTACTTTTCTCCTTCCTTTTTCCTCACCCTTAATGACATTTTCAATACATCTCGTTTTCTATTTTTACTCTCTGTTCCTTTCTTTCGTGCATCGTCACTGCATACGATAGCTTTTCCTTACTAGTTGTGTTCCATCGAAGAGAACTTCTCTGCAAATAATCAGTGTTCGCGAGTCTTCCTCCTCCGCGGCTGATAAGAAGCCGAGACGAAGATCTGAACCGAGGAGTAAGATTAAACGCCTCCCTAGCAGACAAAGAGTGATAGAGAGAGGGACAGAGGAGACATGAGAGTGAGAGAGATTGAGAGAGTGAGAGAGAGAGAGAGAGAGAGAGAGAGACGATGAGAGAGTGAGAGAGGAGAGATAGAGGAGGAGAGAGGGAAGGAGAAGAAAGAGAGAGAGAGAGATGAGAGAAAGAGAAGGGGAGGGGGAAGAAACACTGACTTGTAAAATAAATAAGGGACGGGCGTATAATATTTATTCGAGGGTATCGTAAAACGTTAACTAAATATATCAAAGGATAACGAAGGAATGAAATGTATATACACAAACGAGTGGTTTGGACAGATAAAGGAAATATAGGATCGATAGACAGATGTAAGAGGCAAGAGGAAGGGGCCGCAAGGGACACTGGCAGAAATAGGTGGATGAAGAGAAATTTAACTTGGGTACTCATCAAATGCAATGAAAGAGAAGAGGAAGGGAGAAGGGGGAGGTAGAAACAGCACACCGCAATAGGAACGAAGGCAGAGGGAACACCAAGGAGAGACGGATAAGAGCGAGCTTTGCACGCATTATCTAAGAAGTCTGCTGAGTGTTATTATGCAGGCCGGAGCGTCATCAACGGGCGCTCTCAAGTCATGCTCCCCCCCCGGAGACAATAGGGCACGGAGGGGAATGGAAACATCCAAAAAGGAAAGTCTTTATTGCGGATTGGGCTTCACGGAAAACTGGCCATGTCTTCCAAAGTCTCATGTTTAAAAAATCATGGCAAATACATTGAGCAGCAACAGAGGATAGACTTGTTTCAGATCTTGTAGTTCTTCAATTAATCCTGCTTACTGAATGATCACCACGTGGTGGATTGCTCTGAGCTCCCCGGCTTCCAGTGTTATCGACTGGACGTAAACTGGTTCACCTGCCCCAGTTTGATGAGCGTGCATATTTACACACTGTGAAGGAAGACCTCGCCACCTCCTGATAATGCTGCAGAGAGTGCCAATGGCAACCCTGTGTCCTTGCGGGCGAGTGGAGTGTCTCGCTTCTCTTCTGAGGAGTTACAGAATACCGGCTGTCCAGCAGCTGTCACTCTACTTAAGAGCTCTCGACTTAGCTGGACGACAGTTCATTTAGAAGCTGTCCCCTGTGAAACCCTGTCACTCTTCAGCAAAAACTCATTCAATAGCTAGACCTCAGTATGGATCGGCAGTTAGAATGGGCCAGGAGTCCTCAGTGCTATGGTCCAGTTGACAATCGGAAGAGATATCATCACTGGGGCATACATTGCTGTGCTCGTATGTTAAATGCCTCTCATGGAATAGAAGAGCTCTGTGACAACGACGGCCTCTGCCTTGGCGAAGGAGCAGTGTCTTTATCGCCGGACACTTCTCTGCAGAGCCTGCTCATTCACAGAAGGCTGACCGATCCATCCTGATATGGATTAATACTTGAAGGATTGTTAAACAGTGTACTTCAGATAGAACTATAGCCTACCCCAAATTTGAACTATGAAGGGCAAAAGCAGGAGTCCTTTCAAATGGACCATACCATATGAGCTGGGTCCGTGTGAGACGTTGGGAAGATCCTCCTCTCGTACCCCTTTTAACTATTTCGAATTATCAGACATAAGATAAAAGACATTGCATAGGGAACACCATGGGGACTATCAGGAAAATATCCAGCCCCCTACAAAAAAGGTAGTGAATAGGCTGTGAGCATAATAATAAGAGAAGCAAAATGTTTGAGGACAAATGAAAAGAATGTAAAGGCAGAAAAACTATTCACACTTCATGCGGAATGACTCAGAAACATGGATAAAAGTAGCCTAGAAATTGGAGAAAAAGAAGAATGGTCAGTGCCACGAAGGAAAGCTAGTGGAAATGGTAAGGACCATTCTTGAGGGAGGGAAGGAGGAGGGAGTAATGAAAGAGGAGGTTTCAGGGGAGAAGGACGAAGAAGAAACAAGGCATATCGACGGTACATGATTCAAGATACGAATATACATATATATATATATAGATATATGATAGATATATAATATATATATATATATTGAGATATAATATATATGATATAGATAATATATATATATAAGATACGATATATAGATAGATATATCTATATATAGATATCTATATATATATATATAGATAGATATATATGTTATATATCTTTATATATAAGATTTATATGATGTATTTATTTATTATTTTTTATAGTATTATTTTTTTTATGTTATTGTATGTATGTATGTTGTATTATATGATATATATACATATGATATATATATATATATATAGATATATATATTATATATAATATATAAATATATATAATATATATATATATATATAGATATATATATATATATCTATATATCTATATATATATATATATATATATATATAATATATATAATCGTATCTTGAATTCTTGTTACCGTCGATATGCCTTTTCTTCCTTTCGTCCTTCTCCTGAAACCTCCCTCCTTCATTACTCCTCATCCTCACATCTCCTCAGAATAGTGCCTACCATTTCCACTACGTTTCCTTCGTGGTCACGGACCATTCTTCGTTTTCTCCCAATTTAGGCCTCATTTTAATTCCATGTTTCCTGAGGCATTCCGCATGAAGTGTGAATATTTTTCTGCCCTTACATTTCTTTTTCCATTTTCCTCAAACATTTTGCTTCTACTTTATTAATTATGCTCCACAGCCTATTCACTACCCTTTTTGTAGGGGGGCTGTGAATAGTTTCCCTGATAGTCCCCATGGGTCCCTATGCCAATGTCTTTTATTTAGTGTCTGATTAAATTCTGATAGTTAAAAGGGGGATAGAGAGGAGGATCTTCCATAACGTCTTCACCACGGACCCAGCCATATGGGGATGGTCCATTTGAAAGGACTCTGACTTTTGCCCTTCAGAGATTACATTGGTAGCAGTTCTATCTGAGTCCACTGGTAACAATCTATCAGAGTAGTTAATCCATATCACGGATGGATCGGTCAGCCCGTCTGTGGAGCAGCTCTGCAGAGAAGTGTCCAGGCCGACGTTAAAAAGACAATGATCACTTCGCCTAAGCAGAGGCCGTTCGTTGTCACGAGAGCTCTTCCTATTCCACGAGAGGCATGTTACATACGACCATTAGCAGCAATTGTATGCCAGTGATAATATCTACTTCCTGTTGTCAGACGGACCATAGCATGCGGACTACTGGCCATTCTATACTGCCAGCTCTATACTGAGGTTCTAAGCTTAATTTAGAATGAGTTGCGACAGAGTAACAGGGTTTAACGGCGGACAAGCTTCTAAATGAACTGTTCGGTCAAAGCTAAGTCGAGAGCTCTTAAGATAGATGACAGCGCTGGACAGGCCGGTATTCGCTCGTAACTCATCAGAAGAAGCGAGAACCTCCCCTCAGCCCGGACAGGGGACCAACAGGTATGTCATGGCACCTCTGCAGCATTATCAGGAGGGTGCCGAGTACTTCCTCACAGTGTTGTAATATTGCACGCTTCATCAAACTGAGGGCAGGGTGAACCAGTTACGTCGTCGAAACACGTGGAAGCCGGGGAGCTCAGAGGCAATCTAGCCACCGTGGTGATCATTCAGTAATCAGGATATAATTGAAGAACTACAAGAGGCTGAAAACAAGTCTAGATCTCTGTTGACTGCCTCAATGTATTTTAGCCAGATGTTATTTAAAACATGAGACTTTGGAAGACATGGCCAGCTTCTGTGAAATCCCAGATCCGCCAATTAAAGACTTTCCCTTTTTGGATGTTTCACATTCCCCTCCGGGACCTAGTGTCTCGAGCCCACCGATTGAGGAGCGCCGTTGATGACGCTCCGGCTGGCATAATAACAATCAGCAGACTTCTTAGATAATGCGATTGCAAAGCTCGATCTTAGTCGTGGCTCTCCTTGGTTTCCCTTCTAGCCGTCGTTCTTAGTTGCATGTGTGCTGTTCTACCTCCCCTTCTCCATTCCTCTTCTCTTTCAATTTGCAATTTGTGAGTAACCCAAGTTAAATTATCTCTCCATCAAACTATTTCTGCCAGGTGTCCCTTCTGCCCTTACTCTTGCCCTCTACATCTGTCTATCTATCCAATATATTTCTTTTTATCTCCAAACCAATCTGTTGTGTATATACATTTTCATTTCTTTCGTTATCCCTTTGATATATTTTAGTTAAACGTTTAAGATACCCTCGAAAAATATTCATACGCCCGCCTCCATTTATTTATTACACAGTCAGTTTCTTCCCCCTCCCCTTCTTTTCTTCTCTCTCTCTCTTTCTCCTCCTCTCTCTCTTCTCTCTCTCCTCTCTCTCTCTCTCTCTCTCCTCTCTATCTCTCACTCTCTCACTCTCTCTCACTTCTGTCTCCTCTGTCCCTCCTCGCTTATCACTATGTGGATGTATGGGAGGCGTTATCTACTCCTCGGGCAAGATCTGCGTTCGCTTCTTATCAGCCGCGGAGGGAGGAAGACTCGCGACAACACTGATTTATTTGCAGAGAAGTTCTCTTCGATGGAACACAAAAATAGTAAGGAAAAGTCTATCGGTATGCAGGACGATTGCCGGAAGAAAGGACGAGAAGAGAAAATGAAAACGAGAGTATTGGAAAATGTCATTAAGGGTGAGGAAGAAAGGAAGGAGAAAAAGTAGCGAGGGAGAGTCAAAGAGAGAGCGAGTGAGGAGAGATAGAGAGAGATGAGAGGAGAAGAGAGCCAAGAGAGAAGAGAGAGAGAGAGAGAGAGAGAGAGGTGGGGGGGGTCGAGAAGGAAGGAAAGAGAGAGAAACCGAAAGGGAAAGCAGGTTAAACACGCCCCCCCCCCCCCCCGAAATCAAAATCAGTCACGATAAAATGGCACCTTAAAAACTTCCAGGCCCGCGGCCCCCAAGAAGCAACAGCCGAGGACGCCTTGCAAGAAAGCGGCGAGGAAAAAGGGATTTATCAAGGGCGCCATTACAGCGGAAGAAAGACAGGCACCGGGCGCAGAACAGCAGCAAAACACGATTCCATTCTGCTGGAAACTGGCCGGCAGGTGAAGCGGCGCCGAGAGGGCGGGTCGATCCGTTTCCGTCCGTGCAGAGGAAGGATGGGAGGATGAGGAGGTTAAAGTTGATAATGAACGTTAAAGGATAACAGTAACGGTGATGATATTGAGACGTTGCTGGTGTGATAATAAAAGTGATAACAAGGATGGTAATATTAGGGACATAACAATTAATCAGTCTTGTCAGCTATACATTACAATTAGGCCCTATATGATTCTTTTTATGTTGAATACCATCATAGTAACAGCAATACATCTATCCTAACCACTATACACATAATAACATTACACCATATATATATCCTAGATATATAATATTATAGATAGATAGATAGATAGATAGATAGATAGATAGATATACAGGATAGATAGATAGATAGATATACATATACGTATACATATACATACTATACATATATATAATAATATATATATATTATATCTATATATATATATATATATATATATGTATGTATGTATGTATATATATATGTTGTATGTTATTATATATAGTCTATATTATCTATATATATTAGATATATATATATATTATAACACACACACACATACACCACACACACACGCACACGCACACATAACACACACACACACACACACACACACACACACACAACCACACACACACACACACCACACACACACATATAGATATATATTATATATATATATATTATTATCTATATATATTATATATATTATACATATATATATACATCCATATATAATATATGTATATCATATTATATGTATATTGCATATATATACATATATATATATATATATAATATATGTGTGTGTGGTGGGTGTGGCATTGTGTGTGTTATGGTGTGTGTGTGTGTGTGTGTGTTGTGTGAATTAAAAGCAGCAGACCACCGCCGAGAACCAGGAGCTAATGGCACAGCCTCCCCCCCCCCATCTGTGACGCGAGAAGCCAGTCCCATTCACTAACTTGGAATCAGCTGTTCGCAGCCTCATCAGAGCAGAAGTGTGGCTTGCTCTGCCTGGCCTCTGCCTTTGAGTCCAATTGCTTGTTCACGAAAGGCGCTGGTGGGCTCGGCCCAGAACAGCTGTTGTTTCTTTTCCTGTTTCTTATCCCCATTCTTTTTCTATGTTCTTCTTTCTGCGGGCCGTTGCTTCTTCCTTGTCATCATTACAAACTATCATTATAATTATCATTATTATCAGCACTGCAGTATCTATCACTAGCATCATCAGCATTATTAGTATCACAATTGTTATCAATTATTATCATTACCATAATCTTTATCAGATTTACTTTTCACTTATCTACAACAGACTTTGATCGTGTCCGATTTCCTGTCTTGTGTGTCTTTTTTACCGACAAAATCCTATCTGTAATCACTCTTCCTTATAACATATCTGCGATCGCATTTAATTTCTTACTTGTTGAATCTTTTTACTGCTCTTTCTTAAAGAACTTTTCTCCGGCCTGCTATACACCAGAACCGAACTTTTCGTAAAACAGGGCTCAATCCCATTGTGTAATAGACAAATCCGATAGAAGCTCATGAAGCCTGCGAAATCTTACAGAAGCCAGAGACAGTTTACTTATCATTTTTTCACAGGGACTGTTCTTGGGTCTTGTTGGTGGGGCCCACACCAACCCCGCGGTTTCCTGTTCAGTTCGAGAATTTTTCTTTCTTTATTTCTTTGCCGATGAATCAGAGGATCTCACTTTTCTTGATTTTTCTGAACCACTTTCGGCAACAAAGAGGTTTTCATGGCATGTATATGTATGCAAGATGTAGTGTGTGGGGTGTATGTATTATTATATATATATATATATATATATATATATATATATATAATATATATATATAGATATATACATAATATACATATACATATTTATCTTATTTATTTATCTATCTATCTATTCTATTATATATCTCTATTATATATATCATATATATACATTATATATATAGTATATATATATATATAATATTGTGTTGTGTGTGTGTATGTGTGTGTGGGTGTATGTGTGTGTGTGTGTTGTGGGTGTGGGTGTGTATAATATAATATATATATATATATATATTATATATAGATATATATATAAATTGATAGATATCTATATATATATATATATATATTTATATATATAATAATATATATATATATATATATTTATATATATATATATATTTATATATATATATATATATATATATATATATATATATATGTATGGGTGTGGTGTGTTTTGCGTTGTGTTGTGTGTGTATGTGTATGGTGTGTGTATGTGTGTGGTGTGTGTATGTGTGTGTCTGTGTGGTGTGTGTGTTTAGGGATAATATATACACATATGTGCGTTTATTGTATATTATATATATATATATATATATATAGTAATATATATATATAGATATATATATATATATATAATATTTAATATATATATATGCATATATCCTTACATTTATATATATATATATATATATATATATATATATATCTATATATATATATATATATATATATATATATATACTATTATATATAAGCATATATTTATACTTATATATATACATTATCAATATATTATATAATATATGCATATATGTATGGATTATAATATAATATATTATAATATGTTATATACAATATATAATATATATTATATATATGAGATGTATATAGTACAAATATAATATATATATATATATATAGAATATATATATACATT
The DNA here is from genome assembly GCF_015228065.2 of Penaeus monodon. Classification (NCBI taxonomy): domain Eukaryota; kingdom Metazoa; phylum Arthropoda; class Malacostraca; order Decapoda; family Penaeidae; genus Penaeus; species Penaeus monodon. The sequence continues at coordinate 39,419,636 of NC_051402.1, read as the reverse complement.
ATATATATATATAAAGATATAGTAAAGATATATGATAGAGATATAGAGTATATATGATATGAATATGATATATGATTAGTATGATATATGATGTATATACGAGATATAGATAGATAAGAGATATATATATAGATAGATGATATATATATATATATATATAGATATATATATTATATCAGATATATCATATATATATATATATAATATATATATACATATATATATATTATATTATATTTATATTAATATATGCACTAATATATATATATATACAGATTATAAAGATATATATATATATATATATATAGATATATATATATATAATATATATATATGTATTATATATATAGATATATAATATAAGATATATCTTATATATTAGTTTTAAATATTATATATATATATATATATATCTATGTATTATATATAGATATATATATATATAGATAGATGGATTCTGAGATATATATAGTTAGTAGATATATAGATATATAGGATGTATATATACATATGTACTATATAGACCTATATATATATAGATATATATTTATATATATATAGCATATATATATATATATATTATATAGATATAGATATAGATATACTATATATATGATAGATAGTATTTGAGATGTAATAGTATATATATATAGATGAGAGTATATAATTTTATGTATAGAAATATGAAGATATAGATGGTATTACATATATAATACATACACTATATTAGTTAGATATATTTAGATTATACTAGATATAATATAGAGAGATTATTATATATATATATGATATATGTGTACTTATATATATATATATATGTATAATCATTATAATATTATGTATATATTATATTTATATAAATATTATATATATATTAATTATATATTTACATATATGCATATAAAAAAAAAAAAAAAAAAAAAAACAAAAAATATATATATATATAAGATATATATAGTATATTATATATATTATATAGATATATATATATATTATATATGTATATATGCTATATATATATATTTATATATATATATACTATAATATCTATTTTTTTTTTTTTTTTATATATTATATATATGCATATTATATATATATATTATATATATATATTATATCTATATTATAGATATATATATATATATATATATATAAAAGGTATAATATATAAAGATATAGATGCATTATCTATATATATATTATTAATATATATATATATATAGATATATATGATATATAGATGCATAGCTATGATCATGATATATATATATATATATAGAGAGTAGAGATTTATAATTAGATATAATATAATATATATTATATATAGATAAGATTATATATAGATATTTATTGCATATAGATATTTATAGATACATATATATTATATATATTATATATATAATATAGAGATCATATATATTGAAGAGATAGAAGAGATAGTGATATCGATACAGATATGCATATATATATATAATATATAATATATGATAGTAGAGAGTATATATAGATATATATAATATAGAGATATGTATAGATATGCAAGATATATACATATATTATATTCATATACTATATCATACATATATTAGATATATATATAGACATAATATATTAGATATATATAATATATATATATATATATATAGATAATATAGATAATATATGTGTGTGTGTGTGTGTGTGTGTGTGTGTGTGTGTGTGTGTGGTGTGGTGTGTGTGTATGTGTGTCTGTGTGTGTGTCTGTGTGTGTGGCGTGTATGCATGCACAAACACACAACACAACACACACACACACACACACACACAACACCACACACACACACACACATACCAACACACACCACACACACAACATATATATAGATATAGAGATGAGATAATATATTATATAATATATCTATATAATAATATTATATATATATTTTTATCTAAATAATACTATATATATATATATATATATATAATCATATTATATTTTATATATACACAATTCTTCGTCATTATTCCAGTCAAACTGGTTTAAATTGACAAAAAGAAATAGATGAAACAGAAATGAAGTTCCCGTACCGGGATCGGGAAACCGAGTGAGAAGGTCTCATGTTTCTGAGATTTGTTCCGCCCCCCGGTTGTGTTCTTCAGTTGTCCACCCGTTCTGAATGCGCTTTTTCTTTTCTTTTGATCTATGCGTTGTTGTCATGAGGTGAGAGTATTGATTACCTTTCGGCCATATGAACCTTTTTTTTGTCAGATTTCTGTTGTTGTTCAAAAAATTGTTATTGCTGTCATTATAATCAACAGTTTATCAATATACACATTGTAATTGTGAGTTAAATGGGAAGAGTGTTGTTATTATTAGTTAATTTGTTTATTATTTGTATTATGTTGATTATTACTATGTTATTTCATTATTTATTTTATCATAATTGTTTTTTTCATTCTTATTACAATAGATTGCTAGAATTATTGTATTATCATCATCATTATGATTATATTATCATTATTATTATCATTAATTGTTATTACTATCGTATTCATGTACTTACTACTAGCAATGCTGCTGCTACTACTATTAAATGATCTTATCTCATCATTACCTTGTTGTGTGTGCGGTGTGTTGTGTGTGTAGTGTGTGTGTGTAGTGTGTGGGTGTGTGTGTTGGTGTGTGTGTGTGTGTGTGTGTTTTCTTTACTGTATGGTAAGGGAGCATGGGGAAGAGTGGAAGGAAACTTGAGCTGGCCACTCCAAAGAGCTTCCGGAGGAGCGAGAGACAAAGTATTCGGAGCGCTGGGCCTAATACATAAACAAGATTAGTAGGAGGGTAGATGCAGTGAGATATCAGCATGGGAGATGAGGAGATGGTTCGGTTCTTTCACTGCAGTGGAATATGCGTCACTTCGGAAACATTGAACAAACATATATAATAAGCGCTCACGTACAGCACAAGAATAAGTAACTAAAGGTAATAATAAGGATGTTTTCTTACAGAATATGGCGCGCAAAATCTATGAATGCAGTTGAATACTTAAGAAAAATATATAATGATATGCAAGTAATATAGAAAATATATATTTTACAGTACATAAATTACCTATATGATAAGTAGCTAATCCTACAGTAATCATGACAACAATAGTAATGATAATCGAGAAGTATCATGCAAGAAGCAACGATAATCAATATTGAACCAAATGCGTGAGAGCAGGGGAGAGGGAATGCCCTTGGCAGATCAGATTCTGGCCTCCTCGGAGAGGTTGGGCACATCATCATGTTTTTCCCAATATATAAATATGTCCATTATATGCATCATTACTTGCTATTGTGCTATTAGCAGTGATAAATAATAACATAACCATTGCCTATTTGTTTGTCGGTCCCGCGGGGCTGTGTGTATATGATACTATGTAAACAACGTATGTAGTAGATGTGTTTAATTCCACACAAGGACCTGATAAACATATCATTACCCACATGTTACATGGATCCTTATGGAGAGGTCCCTTATTCCAGCCATCCCCACGACCACAGGTGGTCCACTTGCTTCTGCCACTTGAAACAACTGAGCGTCCGGTCCAGGTATTCTCCCAAACTTTATTGGACCGGCGGACCGGGCGCATGACGGGAGCCTCTGCCCTCACTGCGTCTCCCTTGCGGTATTCGTGTGTTCAAAGGGTTCAGTTGCTGCCTCTCCTTGATACTGCTAAGGAAAAAGGCAAGATAATGTTAATAACAGAAACGATGCTGTTCGACAGTGAATGACGAGAAGGAGGGAAAAAAAGAGTAATTGATAGTAGCAATTATTATTACCACTGTATATGTTATGGTCGAATCATACTATTATCGTAACTGATGTCATTTGGTCCATAGTGGTATTTTGTTAGTACCATTACTATTACTATTATCATTATATACTATTACTATTATCAATATTGATATCTCATCAAACATTTATCATTATAAGTTCATTATGTTTACTGTTTTATTTTGTACTACCAATTATTATTATTATTATTATTATTATTATATTTATTATTATTATTATACTATTATTATTATCATCATCATTAATTATCATTGTTTCTAATTATTGTTATTATTATAGTATTATATTACGCCGACCGCCTCGTCTCGCTGCACCAACACAAAGCAGGCATAGGAGACGCGTGCTATCCAAGGGTCGTGAACACTGCCCGAGCACCACAGCGTCCCAGAACACCACGAGGGGAAACGACACGTGGCAAAGGCAGGGACGAAATTAACACAAAATGACAGTCTTCCTTTATTTACACAAGTTATTTACCGACACTTTCTATAGGCACACCACAGGGGGAAAACCAGCATGTCACACTGCACATACAGCTTTATAACAGGCAACCCAAAGTTTATCAGGTCACAAGGGACACACAGGTCTTCCACAGGAGCAGCACCCAACTCTGTCTCCC